>NW_027466270.1:332500-679540 GCF_046127955.1 Nelusetta ayraudi
CACGGAGGCGCTATCAGTAAATGAATCTGTGTTTCCCGGCGTATCTGTAATATACTCCGCTCACAAGTGACACACTCAATAAAAAGGAAAAAAAAAAAAAAGAGAGAGAGAGAGCGAAATAAAGGGCTGGAAGTAGGTTGCCGCAGACGCTGCCGGCCCTGATAACCAATCTGTTAGAACAATATTGACGCGATATCGCTTTGCCAAGAAATATGCCGGCAATTGATTCTCAGCAAATTTATGAGGAATGTCAGCGTGCTGGGAGCTGAAAGCTTTTCTCTTTTTTTTTTCTTTCTTTCTTTCTTTCCACCCCCCCGCCCGCCTCTCTACCCCCCCGCCATCCCCTTCCTATTTTTCTTATTAACTCATGGAGCAACAGCTCGGTTCTGAGAATGCACGGAGGCTTTGTGAAGAGGTTGCAAACCCACCTTGCGGTGTTTTGTTTTGTTTTGTTTGTTTTTTTGTTTTTTTTTTTTACCGCGAGAAACGTCTAATAAGGAGCTTACGAGAGGTGCGGTGGCAGCGAAAGAAGAAGAAGAAGAAAGGAGTGCTGACACAGTCTTAACGATGGTGGCTGATTGATGGTTGGAAGGCATCAGTCACGCCAAGTCAAGGGCCTGACGGTGCAGCTGCGCATCTGGGCCCTTCGCGGGAATCTCGGGTATTTTGGTATTTTGGTATTTTGGGGGAGGCCTCATCTTCTGCCTCTTCTTCTTCTTCTTCTTCTTCTTCTTCTTCTTCTTCTGCGACTCTGTTTCGAAGGCGGCTAAAAGGTGTTTTGGAACCCCCCCCCCTCCTCGCCATCCCCTCCGCTCTCTCCTTTAATCACCTGATTACTCTAAGAGGGAGGGTGCGGAGAGAGGAATCCCGTCGGCCGGGGTGGGGGGGGGCCTTAATGACCACTTTTTAGCCCCCCCCCCCCTCGGTCTCACTCCGCCTCGTCTCAACATCTGGCCGGCGGGGCGAGCAGGCAGGGGAGTCGCCTGATTAGCGCCGCGCTCTCCTCTTCAATTCCACCCGCGTTTATTCACCTCTCGCTCGAACCCCACCCCCCTTGACCGCCGAAGGGTCTGGGCCGCTGCCTGGCTGCTCACACGGAGAATAGCAAGCAGCAGCGGCAGGCCGGGCGGCAGCTGTTCCTCCCCCCCCGCCCCCCTCAACCCCTCCCCCGCTCCTCCCACCACATCCTCGCGGCTCTGCCTCCTCATCCTATCAGGGCCTCCGCATCCCCGAAAGCGTCTCCGCGACACCTGACAGAGCAGATGGCGCTATGTGCCGCTCCCCCGCCCCACCTCCCGCCGACACCAGGAGACCCACCCGCACAGCTCATCGCCGAGAGCGGCCGTCACCCACGGAACACCTGCGCGCAGCTCCCGCCACCGGCGCTGGCGCCAGTGTCCGCGATATCGCCGTGCTTTTTTTTTTTTTCTCCCTCCGTCCGCCTCGCCCCAGAGGCCTCCTGTTTCTTTGATGTGCGAAGGAAGAAGGAGAAGAAAAAAAACCAAAAACAACTGTGAAGTTGGCGGGAAAGCCGAGGAGGAGCTGAGTCGCTGTCGATGGCGTGGTCGCGAGTGGCAGCCGCTTGTTATTCAGCACGTTTGACGGGAGCCGGGAATGTGAGAAGGGCTGGCGGGTGGCAGGAGCGAAAGAGGGGAGCGGATCCCAAAAAGGTGCATGTTGCTGTTGGGTTGTTTGTTACCCAGGGGGTTCGGCATGAGCACTTTTGGCAGGTGCTGAGCCGTTGTGATCTGCTAGTTTTTCGAAATCAGAAATCATCCTCAGCTTAAAAGTGGCGCTGCAAGAGCATGTTGCCTCTGATTGCTGCCGTGCCAAAGGCCCACTGTGAAACACTGGAGGGGTCCCAGCAGCATGAAATGGAGCGAACAGTGGAAAAAATACAAACATGTTTTCTTGTTATGTAAAGAAGCTTTAAATGAATCATTTCTTTTTCAGGTCATCTAGCTAATAATAGAGACTTGTATTTACATAAAGAACAGCTCAGATTACGTGGAGGCGGCTGAAACACTTCTACAATAGGCCACAAGGTGGCGTTTTGTGATTATTATTATTATTATTTTTTTTTTTTACCCTGTCATCGCAGCTGCGATGAGGAAAAAAAGTCACATCAAGTGCGGCGTCGGAAAACAGGAATTAACGCTAACTATGCAATTGCAATATATTTCCTCACCACTAGGTGCTGCTAAATCCTACACGCCGGGCCTTTTACGTCCTGTTTTACAGTTTTGAGTTTCAAAACAAGCAAGACTAGATTGAGACATCACTTTAAACCACAGTGATGCTTCCCATGTGTTAAATTGTGTGCACCTGCTTCGGGAACTTTGTTTCTCTGCATTGATTTCGCATTGATTTTGCTTCAGAAACCCACTCACAGAAGATCTCCCTTCGGCTGCCGGTAGTGTGAGAATACTGCCGAGTTTGCGTGACAATCACTTTGCACGACTTGCTTCACATCAAGCTCAGGAAACAGGCTGCGTCCTTTAGGGGCTTTACGTAGCTAACGATGCTAAAGACAAAAAAAAAAGGAAAAAAAAGCCCTAAACCCGCAGCCATCAGGTGACTCCTGCGGCTGCTTTGGGAGTAATCTCGGAGATCATTGCTCTCGCCAGCTCTTACCTCGAAAGGTCAAGCGCATATGTACATAAGAGGCGGGCAGATAAGAGGAGAGGAGTTCGACGGCAGATGGGGTCAGCGGAGGGGTGACCGAGTGCGTCCGCACGCATGTGGGTTTTTCTTTTCTTTTTTCTACCAGGGAACTGCATTATGGAGCTGACAGGAATAGCTGCGGACAGAGAGCCACTCTGGATGCTCGGCTGGTGGGTGGCAGAGGGGGAGCTCATGTATGATGCAGTGCTGCAATTTAGCCCGTAGGCTGCAGCACAAGACGACTTTCAAGGTCTGAGAGGAGGAGAAGTAAAAATACAAATAATACATGCCGGTGAGCACGCCGTGCTTTTCCTACCGGCATTTAGCAAACATAGCATCAATAAACCCAATCGTATACAATCGTGGTGTTGAGAGAGAGGGGGAGGGAGAGAGAGAGAGAGGGAGATATGGGGAGATAGAGAGAGGGGGAGAGAGAGAGAGGGGCAGAGAGGGAGAGGGGGAGAGAGAGAGAGAGGGGGAGAGAGAGAGAGAGAGGGGGAGAGAGAGAGATGGAGAGAGAGCGAGGGAGAGAGCGAGGGAGAGATGGAGAGAGAGAGAAAGAGAGAGAGAGAGAGAGAGAGATGAAGAGAGAGAGAGAGAAAGATGGAGAGATAGAGAGAGGGAGAGATAGAGAGAGAGAATGCAGGATGTGGCCGCCCTTCAGAATCCGGAGTGCAGTGCGGCAATGCCCAATTCGGCTACATGGTGGCGCCAGAGTCACGCGGAACAGCGCCCGCGCTCGGCGCCGCCAAGAGTGCGGCCAAGACTCCCTCTGCAAGTCGGCAGCGCGCGCGATCCCACACGGTAAACCACGCCGTGCACGGCGAAGTCGCGCTCGTCGCGAGCCCGGCAGTGGCAGAGGGGGATGATTAGAAAGTGCGCGTATATTTTTTATTATTATTATTGTTGTTATTATTTTTATTATTATTATTATTATTGTTATTATTGTTATTATTATTTTTTAACTTCGAAGGGGCGCCTTCACTGTGTGTAACGTGGGTGGAAGACGTTAGGTTTTTGGGGGGTGTGATGTCGACTTCTTCATCGTCAACCCCTCCTCAAAAATAAAATAAAATAAAAATGAAATAAAAATAATAATAAATGCGGGAAAAATCCCGGAGCTCGACAGCGGACGCCCCCCCCCTTCAACCTGACTGACATCACTGCGTCTGGCGATAAAGATAGCCCTGTATAGTACCTCCTCCTTTTTTTTTGGAAGCCGTGTGCGTGTGCGTGCGCGTGAAGGCAGCAGCAACAGCACTTAATCACAGCGCGCGGCGCAACCGAGGCGAGGAGGAGGAGGAGGCGGAGGCGGAGGCGGGACCGTCGGGCGTGAACGAACTAGTATCGGGGTGGAGCGGAGAGGCAGCAGCAGCAGCAGCAGTCAGTCAGTCAGTGTGCGGGACAAGGCGGAGGGAGGACGAGCTGCGCGTCGGACGCTCCCAGCTGCTTCTGCTCTTCTTCTTCTTCTTCTTCTCCATCTTTTTCTTCTTCTTCTTCTCCATCTTCTTCTTCTGCTTCTCCATCTCCTTCTTCTCTCGTCTTGATCCTCCTCCTCCTCCTCCTCCTCCTCTTCTTCCACGCTGGATCACCTGTTCGGCTCTCCGCCTCCGACCTCGAACCGGGTTCTCAGCTGCGGTCGTTTCTCTCGCATCCGTCGCCGGTGCCTCAAGTCGGAGATGTCCAAAAAAAAGAGCGGAGCCGGAGCCGGACAGCCGGGTGGAGCAGGAAGCCGCCGTGGGCACCAGCAGCAGCTGCAAGACGCGCCCGCCTCGTTTCACACCGGAGTCCGTAGAATGAAGACGGCTTGAATCGGGGTCGACTGAAAAAAATTTAAAAGAAAGAAGGGGAGGAAGAAGAAGAAAAAAAAAAATTAGTGAAATAATCAGGGCTAATAAATAAAATAACAAGAGCGCAAAGATGACGGTACCTTTGCTGAAGATCGGCGTCGTGCTCAGCACCATGGCGATGATCACCAACTGGATGTCGCAGACCCTCCCCTCTCTGGTCGGGCTCAACACCACCAGGCTGACGGCGGCACAGGGAGGGTATCCGGACCGGAGCACCGGAGTAAGTGCGCGGGTGTTTGTTTGTTTGGTTCCCCCCCCCTCTTTTTGTATTTTTCACTGCTGCTACTGCAAGCTGCTGTTGATGGTCCTGCTGCTGCTGGTGGGTCTTGAAAAAAAAAAATAAATAAAAAATAATAATAATGATAATAATAATAATTCTTAATTGTGTACCTCCCCTTTATTGAAATCAGCCGCTGCAGCTGAAACCCAAAACGTAGTGAGATGCAACATCTGTGCGCAAAAAAAGATAAATAATTCATTTTCTCTTCAAGTATTAATAATGATGAAGATTCAGATTGCGTGATGCGTTCCAAAGTGAAGACTTGGAGAGACATGAAAGGTGAACTCCCACTCTCCTCCTGCCCAGCCCTCCCCCTTTTCCTCTTTTTTTTTTTTTTTTTTGTTGCTCCAGCCTCCACTGGGGCCGATGATGGGAACATCCTGTCAATGAGTGGAAAGTTAATACTGCGCTCTTTAAAAAAAAAAAAAAAGAAAGAAAGAAAGGAAGGAAAAAAAAAATCCATCCTCTGCTATTTATAACCGCAACAGATCGTTGGGTAAAAATAAGATTTGATCTGATGTCAGCTTTTTTTTTTTTTTTTTTTTTTCCTTCCTTCCCTGTGTTAAGAACCTGCGGTGGGGTCCTTTAATGCTCCGTCCCTCTTCGCCGTGATGCTGTCAGGAAAACCAAGATGAAGCGATTCTTTGTCTGTCTTTAAGCTGCTGCTGCTGCTGCTGCTGGATTCAGTGTGTGTGTGTGTGTGTGTGTGTGTGTGTGTGTGTGCGTGCGTGTGTGTGCGTGCGCCAGGGTGACATTGTGAGCGTGCCGTCAGGTGGATATTGTGTGCCTTTGAATTTAGATTTGCGCGTCCGAAAGGCGAAGGGGACTCGCAAAGTGAAGTGCACACGAGCGGCTGATCAGATTCCGGATTCCGGATGGATTTTTGCAGCTTATGTGTGATTTTTTTTTTTTTTTTTCTTTCTGATGCCGATTATTCTCTGGTGGCGACTGCCTCAGCAGATCCGTTGGCGGGAAGCCGCTGACTGAGGGCATCTGCGATGGCTCCTCTCGGGGTTTTAAGGGAAGCCTGGTTCGCCCCTCGCTGATTGAACAAACGAGCTGTTTGTGTTGTAACGCCCCGCGCAGCAATATTGACCCGGCCATCAAGCAGGTTGGCAAAGTGGTCACGTGTCGGCCCTGCGAGCTCCCAGCGCCAAAAACCGCTGACTTGGGTCAGAGGCGCGATGCTTGTCTCCTCTCCCCGGCCGTCCACGTGGCGGGTGAATCCGACCCCCCCCCCCCCCCCCCCCATGGCCTTTTTATTTCATTACGATTCCTGACTCCCTCTGGTTCGAGCTCCTCCCACTCACCACCGCCCTCCCTGACTGTTGTCTCCAGGTGTTGCCGGCAAATCCAGAGGAGTCGTGGCAGGTGTACAGCTCGGCCCAGGATGGCGAGGGCAGGTGCGTGTGCACCGTGGTGGCGCCGCAGCAGTCCATGTGCTCGCGGGACGCCCGCACCAAACAACTGAGGCAGCTGCTGGAGAAGGTGAGCATTTGGGTTGGGTTGGGGGGGGGGAGTCACGCGCTTCAGTTCACACACACACACACACACACGCATGCAAGAAGCCCTCACCTCTCGGTGCCTCGGACCCGGGAGAGGAATCACGCTCTAATGAGCTCCCTTGAAACTCAACACGGAACCGTCGTCGTCAGTGTCGTCTCGCTGGTTGATGACGCAACTCGGCTCAATCCCAATAGAAGTGCACCACAGCATGAGGCATTAAGTGCTTTTGGAGTTTGGAGGAGAAATGAATCGTGAAAGGAGTCGTGTTGAATCTGCGGCACAACAGGCTCCGGAGGAAACAAATGTGGGAGCAGTTTGCAGTCGACACTTCCACCATGTGTCTGAGACCCCTGGCTGGCTGGCCCGGAGTCAGGGAGTGATTCAGCGGCAAAGAAAGAGAAAAAAAAAAAGAAAAAAAGGGCGAGCCGAGCCAAGACGGCATATTGAAAGTCTGCTGCCAGTCTTTTTTAGCCCCCCCCTCCCCGCCACCGCCACCGCCACCTCATTGCTAAGAACGCTCCTGGTGACGATGAGAAGACCGTCGACAACAACGCCTTTCCTCCCCACTCTTCGTCCCCTCAGGTCCAGAACATGACCCAGTCCATCCAGGTGCTGGACCAGAGGACCCAGAGGGACCTGCAGTATGTGGAGAAGATGGAGGTGCAGCTCCGCGGCCTGGAGACCAAGTTCAGGCAGGTGGAGGAGAACCACAAGCAGAACATCGCCAAGCAATACAAGGTACCTGGAGAACGCTCCTTCAGAACCGCCGAGTCGGCTCCCATCCCAAGCCCAGCCATGCACAAGCCCTCCCCCGCCCTGTTGTGTGTGTGTGTGTGCGTGCGTGTGTGTGTGTGTGTGTGTGTGCGTGCGTGCGTGTGTGTGTGTCCCCGCTGTGTTTGTCCAGCTCATGTCCACACTGCATGTAGAGACACAGAGGTCAAACAGTTTAACCAGTACCAAAGTACCAAATAATCAAGTCCATATTTTACCCAAACTGTTTGATCGTCTATGTGATAACAGTCATGATGCAGACAGATTGTATAAAATCAGATGGGGCACGCAATTTCTTCAGAATTCCGATTGATGGCCGCGTCAACGGGGTCGATTGTGTGTTTGCGAGACGACAACTCTGGCAAGACATGCATCATTTATTTATTAAAAGTCAACTTTTGGGGGCGGTTGACGTTCACTTTTAAGGTGCCCCGACGCATCAGCTGCAGGACAAATGCAAAAAAAAAAAAAGATTGGAAAAAAAACAAAAAATTATAATAAAATCCTCAGGCCCTGGCTCCAAACCAGGTGCAACAGCAGCAAGTCACACACTAACGTTGGCCGTTCCCTGTCGAGACAGACGGAGGTGCAGTGGCGAGGGGGGGGAAACTTATCCGACACTCTTAAAATGGCACGCAATCTAAAACAAGAGCGTGAAGTGTTTGCCGGAAAAAATGTGTTTCGTGTGGATACGGCCACGCACGGACGCAAGCCATCTCTTTGGTCAACAAGACAGAGAGAGAGAGTCGGGCAAGGTGCGCTGTCTTGGCGAAACACCCACTTCTTGGAGAAGGGTCAGTGTAGGCGACTGTGCTGAAAGACACTTTAGAGCGATTCAAAGTGATCTTTTTAACGCAACGTAGCACAGGCTCATCGTGGTGGACGACCACTTTCTTTTGGAGGAAACTTGTGGGGTGGGGAATCAGGCTCCGCCCCTCGGATCGCTGGGAGGAGCCGATCAGGAAGTCTGTTGACTGTCTGCAGTTGATCAAAGATTCTCTTCTATCCTTGGGAGAATTTTAATCAGGGGAATTGGTTTTCCAGCCAGAACACAACACCACAGGAAAGAAGTGAGGGAATATAAGGTGCAGAAAAGTATCAAAAAGTATCAAAATACAAAAACAATGGGTAAAATACAAACCCACTCCAGGCAGACCATTGTAATACAGGAGTGCCCATGCTTGGAAATGATAATATTGTTAATATATAGATAAATGAGATAAAATATTCCATTCTTTGACAAAGAAGCACGTCGCACCCGAGCATGTAGAACGGACACCAACCCACCTGATTGGCCGGTAGCAGCAGCAGCAGCAGCAGCAGCGGTAGCAGCAGCAGCAGCGAACGTGAGGAGTTTGACAAATTAGTCGACAGTTAAACTTAAATCATCCGAACTGCCGGGCGCATTATCGCCCTGTCGACGGCTCAATTGATGGATGAACTTCCGAAGTCTTTTTTTTGGCTTTAGTGGCGGAATGAAACAGAACCTAAATATCGTACGACGCCGGCAAACAGGCGAACACTTTGAATCACCCAGCAGTCGGAAGGCGACACTCTGCATCACCCGTGCACGCCCATTGAACTTCATTGCATCCGCCGCCGCCACCGCCGTGCATGCACCCCTGTGCGCCTGTGTTTGCGTGCGCGTCTGTTGCCGTGTGTGTGTGTGTGTGTGTGTGTGTGTGTGTGTGTGTGTTTGTGCGTCTGCTAGACAGGTTTAGCAAGCTGCGAGCCCCGTTGTCAACCACAGTTCTGTCGTCTTTCTTGCTTGCAGGGCTAAACTTTAAGACATGTAAAGAGAGCCGCAGGGAAGAAGAAGGCAGGTCAATTCCAGATGCCCCCCCTTCCCCCTCCCCCACCCCCTCCCCTCCCCCCCCTCTCCCCTCTCCCACCCCCACCCCCCGAACTGGGCAACAGTACTGAGAGCGTTCGGGCGTCAAAACACTTTAATTTACCTTTTTAGCACCATTTAAGACTAAGAGAACCCCACCCACCACCACCCGCCCACCCAACCAACCAACCAACCAACCCTCTCCCCCCCAAGCCAACCCACCACTGATCTCTTCCTGCATGTTAACTGCTGTCAGAGTTTTCCATCTAAAGCTTTTTTCAAGCCTAAATACAATTATTATTATTATTATTACTATTATTACTATTATTATTATTATTATTATTATTATTATTACTATCAATTGCTGTTATTCATTTTATTTTCCTTTTGGCTTTTGTCTATGCATATTTGGTTACTCAACAAGCTCTGCGTAAAACTACTAGACGTTTAAACAAAAAAAAAAGAAAAGAAAAAAAAGGAAAAAAAAAAAAAAATTCGAGACACTTTGTTGTGTGTGACATGTACGAGCATGTAACCCTTAATACGATGTTGCATTTTAAACGATGATGACCAATAAAGAGCTTTCCCAATTGTTGTCCGTGTACCGAGGGCTTGATTTTTTAATTTTTTCCACTTATTCATTCTCCTATTTTTTTTTTTTTTTTTTCTTTCATTTTTCTTTCTTAAAATTAACGTCTGGCCACTGCCGGGCTGACGGGAGTCTCCTGCTCTGCTGGCGAAACGTCGGTTTGTCTCACGCAGACACACACGTGCACACGACAGCACACAGGTCGCACGCAACACGCGAAACACTCGCAAGGGGGAGTAAAAAAAAATGTCGGCGGTGGAGAGGAGGGGGGGCGGGGTGGGGGGGGGGGGGGTGTCGATGTCAGTGGAGAGGCAGGGCTAGCGCTAGAGTAGCCAGGCTCAGACAGGTGTTTGTTTTCTTTTCTTCCCACCTTCCCATTCCCCCTCTTTTATTTTCCTTCCCTTTGGACAGTCTCTCTCTCTCTCTCTCTCTCTCTCTTGTTTTTTTTTGTTAATCTTTCTTTTTTTCACCCCTTTCTCGCGCATGACACTCAACCGAGCTTATTCTAATCCTTCCAGGCCATAAAAGCGAAAATGGAGGAGCTTAGGCCGTTGATACCGGTGTTGGAGGAGTACAAGGCCGATGCCAAATTGGTATTGCAGTTTAAGGAGGAGGTCCAGAATCTGACGTCAGTTCTAAGCGAACTTCAGGAGGAGATGGGGGCCTATGACTACGAGGAGCTGCACAGCAGAGTGTCAAATCTTGAGGAGAGACTCCGAGCGTGCATGCAAAAATTAGGTAGGCCACCGGGGAGAGCCGACGGCAACACAGACACGTGCACGCACACTCCTTCACCCCTCCACACCAGCACCAGCACCCCCACCCCCCACCACGCCAACCAAGCGCGCCGGGCCAGGCAGACGTGCGCAGGCAACACTCACGTGACTCACAGGCGCGACGGGAACGCCGTGCGCGGCTGTGAGAACAACTCACGACACGCACACACACACACACACACACACACACACACACACACACACACACACACACACACACACGGATACATGCTCACGCTCACGACACACACATTTTCCATTTTGCACACGCCTTTGCCGGACTTTACTGTTTTGCACCGTGTTGTCACACTTGGAATGAGATGTTCTGCACTTGAGGGTCCTTTCATGTTCTTCCTCTGTCAATCATTCACGTGCGCTGGATGTTTTAAAGGCCCCGGTGCTGTCAGATTCAGGAAGCAACCGCTCAACATGAGTGTGTATTTCAAGCCAATGACACACATAAATGCACATAGATTTTTGGATATGTCAACAGATGGATTTGAATGTCACCCACTGGGCTTTTAACCGATGAAAACCTCAGGTGTTCTGGGATATTGTTGAGATTCTGCATCACAGGCTGCATCTTCACCAAGCACACGCCTGTAAACGAAGAAATGAAAGAGCGATATCGATATCTTTTCGCACCGATTATCAAAACAGCTGCTGGAAGACACACACAGAGAGTGAATTCATTTCTCTTTTTTTTTTTTCCTTGACGCAAAAATCAGCCAAATTGAACAAGGTTGAACAACGCTAAAATCTAGCCTCGACTGTAACGATGTTGCCGCAGTTTGGGACACTTCAAGGATCGAAACGAAAAAAAAAAAAAACGGCGAGCGTCGCCTCCTTGTTGCTCTGACAACGCTCAGTTTTCCGTTCATCCCGCGCTGCTGATCCGAAGACGAGGCAACGACCCAAAAATCCAAATCTTCACGCCCCCCCGCCCCCCCAGCTCCCCCCCCCTTTCGCAAATTCAGACTTCTTTGTCAAAATCCGCGGCGGCCTGCGCTCGACAGGTGCAAATGGGCTCCGTTAGGGCCGCGCACGTCGGGGGAGAGGAGCCGCCGACGGTCCCTGCTTTTAGCCGCGCCACGTCTCTTCACGCCTCCCTCGCGGTGCTAATAGATTCAAACCTCCGCCTTCAGCCGCCCAGGCTGCTGTTCTCCATTAAGAGAGCCGTGATTTGGCATCAAACTCCAAACGGAGGGTCGCGGCGCCGCTTCTCCTGCCTTTATTTTGTCCTTAACTGGGGCGTAAAAAAAAAAAAAAAGCCTACATACTTGCAGGCAGCACCGCAATCATGAAATCTGAAGGCAGGGGCGGCTCCTGCGTGCCCTGGTCGGCCAGCGGGGGAGGAGCACCCGCAGGGCGCGGCGATCAGACCAGGCGCCATAGAGACGAGGTCACCCGGCTTCTCATCCACAGGCGGCTGCACACTCGCGACTGAAAGTAGTGGGGGGGGGGATAAAAGGTCAGCCGGCCGATTTGCATGAGCAGATCAGAGGCGGGGTAGTGGGAAAAGAAACGGGAAAGGCGGGAGCTGGCGGTGCGGTCACTCCTCAGCAGCGTTGCGGCAAAGAGGGAGGCGAGGCGGGCAGCGGGTCAGCCGCAGCGGGAGTCCGGCGAAACGCTCGTTACGCCGACGGCGTTGGGCTGGAAAGCTGACAGGGGAGGACTGGATGCAGGAAAGATTGCAGGGGGGAAATGAACGGGTGCTTCCGCCTCCGTTTGAAGCCGCCGTCTGTGCGGGAAGTGACCGTTCATTAAGCGTGGGCGACGAACCGAAAAGAAAGTCCTCCGTTGGTCTTGTTGTTTGTTAACCTTTCTTTAACGGGACATTAAACTACCGGGGGATTTGCAAATTGGCTTGAGGGAACCAGCGGCAGCCCATGAGAAAAGCCAAATAAAACCATGTGCCACTTAAGATGTAAATATCACAGCCACAAGGCATCATAGAGTCTGCCTTATCAGCCAATCAGAGCGGCTTAAACCAGCGTCCTTGGTGTCATCCCCTTAAAGTCCAACCAACAAGTGATTCTTTTCCTCTTGGAATAGCGCCTAATCTTCCCGCACTTCCCCCGTACTTGCACCGCGTCTGCTCGGCCCTTCCGGCACCTCGGTCTGGATTATGGCGCGTCACCAGAGCAGCACGGGCGCGAACGAGCCACCGGCGTGGACACGGCGTGCGAGGATGCATGGGCGGCGATGGCGATGGCGATGGCGAATTGGCGAGGAAAAAAAAAAAAAGCCACTGGGAGAGCGAGGCGGGCGGGGTCCCCACGGCGCTGTCCTTCAAGCTGCATTGTGTGGGCAGAGCAGCCCCGGAGGCTGCTGGGGACGCAGCGGCCATCGATCAGCGGCGGACGCGCCGGCGTGCCGGGCAGTAATCAAATAAATACATCACCCTCGTGTCACGCCACCGCCACGCCGAGGCACGGGGCGCCGCCGGCAAATCCAGTTCCCACTCTAGTAAACGCTGAGGAATGACAGCCGGGACGTCACGCCGGGGCTGTGAACCCTCTGCCCCCCCCCCCCCACACTCCTCCTTAGCCGCCCCCCCCGCCTGCCCGGCCGCTCCACCTTTCATCTCTCAGAAATTAGATTACAAGAATCAATACGTCTCCAACCTGTTTGTTTTAACGCCACCGCCTCTCGTCTTTATTAAGATGGATTTGGCTCGAAATGCAGCATTTTCTTTTTCTCTTTCAGTCCTGCAAACTTACCCTGGGTCCGCCTGGTTGGTTTTACAACCTTTGGAATTTTAACTGGGATGAACCCATTCCCTGAAGTCTGTTTCAGCTTACGCCGTCGCCTCATAACGTGACAAGGCATTTGCATTATGTAGTGGAGAACGACGTACAGGCCTGGTCTCACCCGACTCATGAGATTCATGACTGATTCTCGCTGTTACCGCTGAATAATGGCAGAGAGGAACGGCGGTGTTTGGCTGTAGATCATGTCTGTGTTGAGTCAGTCGCCAAGCTGCGCTGAAGTGAAGTGCGCCTCTTTGGGTTGGCGAGCTCGAGGACGGCAAGGGGTGCTCCAACTAGTCAATCAAAGGGCTGGAAAAAGTGCGCTGGACGGATTAGCTAGCGTCGATTCAGAGTTGCTAGTTAACCCGAGCCGCAGTCCACAGCCTTTTGGCTGTAGGAGGCACATAATGAAAGTATAGCGTGTTTGTGTTCAATCAGAATTATTTGGTTTGGGGGGATTTGAAAAATGTGAACTTCATGACAAAGCACGTCGCCACCGTGATTGCACGAAAGGAAATGGACAAGTGGAACATTTTAAGGACGAGGTACAACAGAAAATTCGATAACTGCAAACGAAAAATTCTAACACAAGCGAAAACCCTGTTGAAATGGTCCCTTTGGAAGCGTCTATCCAGAGTCATGCTCAATCAAAGTCCAAACGTTCAAGGGTAAAAGCTGATTTTTATTTATTTAAAAAAAAAAAAAACATGTCGGCCTGAGTTCCCATTAGGTTTGCCATTTGCTCCGCTCTCCGTCTCTGCCTGAGCAAATCCAGGCCAACAGGGGATTTGGGCCCCGTGTGCGTCTCCAGAAGGCCCATCCATCAGTGGTCTCCTCGGTAGCCGGCGACGGTAGTGCCATCTAAAGATAGAGGCCTGATTAGAGAAAATAAATAAATAAAGACATTGCTGTTGTATTACCGCCGCCTCTAATCCCACTGTCGGTTACGTAAGGGATTCAGCACCCACTGGCGGTAGTGGCTGCTGCTCATGTGACCGCGCATTTGTCTCTCGGCCGGCGCCAAGGTGTGATGCCCACACGTATTCATGGGGACAACATATGCTGCACGTTCAGGCACGTACACACAGCCATTTCTCTGAACGAGATGCGGAGATAGAGTAGGAGAGAGAGAGCGCAGATTACACAAGCAATAATCTCACTAAAGTGAAATCGAAATTTGAGATTAATACGATGGAGGGGAAAAATAAAAGACGTATGTGACAGAGTGTTCACAGAAGCCAGCAGTCCAGGGAGAGAGAGAGCTGTCAATCGACATTCAAATCATCTCTGGTTTCAGCCAAGTCGTTTCTAATGTGGCGCGCCAGATGGACCTTTGCGAAATCCTCAGGATTTATCACACAATTAACTCTGGCGAAGAGCCAAGATGTTGTTTGTAAAGAAAAGGCAAAAGCTGAAACGTGATCGGAGGTGAATCTTCTGGACGTCCCATTCAAGCGTGGACCAATCGGCTTCTCTGCTACTAGTTTAACAAAGCTTGAAGCTTCCTCTAAATGATGGTTGATACTCGCCCAGTGCGCAGTGCAAAGCTTTTCAGCTTTCCATCCCAGGGACGATCTACGGGAGGCCGGCAAGATGCACGACTTTGATTTCACAGTTGAAATATCGGTGATTAATCTGCCATGCGAGGCCATCAAACTTCTTTAATGGGACACGATTAAGTGATCCAACCCGCCCAATTAAAAAATGTCTTGCTGAGGCGTCACTTGAAGAAAGTTCCAGGCTGTTGTAGTGCTGTGATAACATCCAGTTTCTCATTTCGGGCGGCGGCCATCACAAGGAACATGAAACCCGTCCGACTCCCTGTCAGCGGTACTCTTGTTGAATTGGCATTTGCACCTCAGACAACGCTAATTAACACTTGGACGGCTCCCAGGCAGCACACGGGAGCAGCCGCCCCACAGCCCCGTCCCCCCGTCCCCCCCGTCCCCCATCCTTCTTCTTCCCACACGTCCACAAAGACGGAGTGAAACGGGCATTAGCATGTGCGAACATGTGCGAATAATAAGCACCTCTAGCGCCGAGGAGAAAGGCCTGGATGTAGGGAGACAGCCGGGCACCCACTCCCTCGTCCTTCAGGCAAAGTCCTTTGGATTTCAAGTAAATGGAAGCAAATCTCTCGTCACACATCTCTGAACAAGTCTTAAGACCGTAAAGGGTATTGCTACGGATGTTCGACATCTCGCTGCTTTTCCCTTTCAGCGTGCGGCAAGCTGACAGGCATCAGCGATCCCATCACCATCAAGACGTCGGGATCCAGGTTCGGCTCCTGGATGACGGATCCTCTGGCGCCTGAGGGAGACACACGGGTACGTATCACACTGTGGGTCCGCTTGAACGCATGGCCGTCCTCTCCTAATGCCGTACCGAATCCGTCATTCATTTTGAACCCACGTGAGCAAACATTTAACGTACGATATCGAAACTTCAAGGTGCACACCCAATCTCTCCTGATTCTACTGTTTGGTCAATAACTACCTCACTTCACAAACAAAGCCCCAAACGTACCTTTGAACTCTGTCCAGAGAGCAGACTTTTCATTCATGCGAGTGCGACACCACGGCGTGTTCATTGACAGGTTTAAGAACGGGCTTTAGTCTCCGGCATGAATCGTAAAACGGAGCGAGCTGGTGAATCGATAGGCAGGCGCTGGTTGCTGGAAGCATCAGAAGGTGCCCAGTCATTGTCTAATCTACTCCGAGAGCCGCTGTAATCAATGTCGCTATACCAGAGGATTAAAAGGCTACTCACCGAGACACATCAAGAAAGAATTCCTCCGGCAACATTGATGTTTTCCTCCAAAGGTCCGGTCATCATTTTACCGCCTTTCAGCTTTGTGCTTTGTGCTTTGGTTTTGTGCCAAACAGCGGGTGAGTTGTTGAGTTTCTGAAGACCAAAGAGAGCCTCTGACCATCAGACTCCGAATAAATGCAGATCCTGCTGCGCGCCTGCGCCAATCGGAAGCAGTTTGTCAAATTAATATTGAACGTTAAAAGTGTTTCTACACAGTTTTATGTGTTCCCAAGGGCACACCCCTATTAGTCCCGTTTAAAGACAGTCTCAACAGGGTTAGTTAAGCATTTGTGTTTGCACTTACTCGCGGACATAGCCAGAGCGCGTTACTTTCCTTTGTCGACTTTTTTGCAATGGCAAATTACAAGGAGTTGGTAAAAAACATTAACAACACATTGACCAGACATAAGACAAACTCACACAATGATGTATCGTGCTTGTTAGCTAGCTAGCAAAGCCCTTGTTTGACAATCTCGGCTAGGTTTGGATGACTTTAGCTGTGAAGTGACTGACACTGGTTTCTGTATTAGCTGGCTAGTATACATTCATGGTCTAGTAGATACGAGTGATAGCGAGCACGTTGACGTTTTTGAATTTTGCTAAATTACAGGTATGTAAACTACAAAAAGGACAGTGCATTTGGCACAGTCAAAGTGAACATAAAAAACATCCAGTGTTTCGTACAGAATATCAAAATGTCATTGGGAACACACGCCCGCAGCTGACAGCTTTGCTTTCCAGGAAAACATTCTCTCATTCACCGTTGGCTCATTGTTCAAATTTGTGACTTCAACCTGCGCAGAGCGCTTCAATTTCATCCCCGTCGGTAACAACCATCCACTTGATGGCTGGAGCAGATGGCGCGCCGATAATGAAAGTAATCGTTAGCTGTGTTCCTCGCAATATTTAACGCGCGCACATTGGATGGAACGATTACGATCACGCCGGCAGTAAACCTTTAATGCTGATGCCTCCCCTCCTCCCGCTCGCCTCTTTTGCATCGAGAGATAGCAACTTCCAAAGAGGCTGCGGCGCAAATAAATTTTCCAGCACTAAAGCAAAATTTGCTGCGCAGGTGAAGGTCAACACGCTCTGTGAAATCTAATAGTCCCTGTTAATTGATCTCCTGCCTTTTAGCAGCTGATTGCATCTGATCCTTGATTGTGAGGGGATGGGATTCTGTTTGTTCTCAAGCGGCTCCATAAAAAAAAAAGGGGGGGGCCGGCTTTTGTTACTGGAGCACATTAAAACGAAACGCCAAGGATAAATCTATACGGCGTTAACGGGAAGCTAAGAGAGAACTGGAGATAAAGCAAAGTTTATTTGTCAGGTCGAGCTTAGAGGCGCTCTCTGTTTCGCCGGCTTTATGAGAAACATTAATAAGAGGCGGAACTCTCAATGTCACCTGAGAGGGGAGCAAAAAAAAAGAAAAAAAGCGATGCGAGATGGAGGGGACACAGTTTGTTCTGTGTGCAAGTTTTCTCTCTGAACCCTAATTGATGACAACAAAGGTTAGCGTTGTGTGCAAGTTTTGCCTCAGCGGGAAAGGTGAGCAGACCGCTGACTAAGAAGGTATTTAGCATACGGTGAAGCCTCCTCTTTTTTTTGTAGAACCTAATACATTTTGAACGGGAGACACGAAAGATTCAATGAGGGGCGGGGGGTAGTGGGGGAGCCGGACAGAGAAGAGGTGGAGTGAATGTAATTGACAGGGGCAGAGTGGTCGGCGTTGCTCCGTTTCATCTCACATTTCCTTTTTTTTTTTTCCCCCCCTTTGACTTAAAGACCTTTCTTCTTGATATAAATCAGCTTTTACTGCATCGCAGTGGTGCCTGGCAGCAGGTGGAGGGAGAAGAGGCTTCAGGTGGCGCGTTCCCGTCGAGACCGAGGAAGCGTTTGAGCCTCCTGGCAGCTCCAGAATAACAATAATAATAACAAAAAAAAAAAAAGAACCTCCCCTCTGTTTGCCGCAGCGGGGGTCAGCAGGAAGTTGTGCCCGGGCAGCTGAGACAGGCCTTTCATGTGGAGCGATGAGCGTCAGAGCTGCGGGGTCCTCGCTCACCCCGACATCCGCCCCCTTCGCCGTCCCTCCAGAGTGGGTTTCCGTACCGGAGCTGCCTGATCGCAGCTTTGCTCCGGCGGAAGTCGTAGCGCTTAGCTTAAAGTTCCAGTGTGTAAAAATCGGCTTGATTTATTATTTGTGTACCCGCAGTACAATGAAAGTAATTTTGTTTTCCTACCCTTAGAACGGTTCTCATATATGTGAGAATACATGTGAGTAAGAGTGTACACAGTGCAAGAGTCTTACCGACAATTTTTAAGGAAGCCTACCTGACAGTGGCTAAATATGAAACGTGCTGTCTGGTGGGACCGTCCTTCAATAGTGGGCTTCCTTAAAAATGTCACTGACTGGACTTTGATTGGAATTGATTGCGATGCAGGTTAACTGTCTGTGTTTTTTAATCCGTTGGCCCTCTGTTGACACCTCAGGTCTGGTACATGGACGGCTACCACAACAACCGCTTCGTGCGGGAGTACAGGTCCCTGCAGGACTTCATGACGTCGGACAACTTCACCTCGCACCGCCTGCCCCACCCGTGGTCCGGAACGGGCCAGGTGGTCTACAACGGCTCCATCTACTTCAACAAGTTCCAGAGCCACGTGATCATCAAGTTCGACTTCCGCACCTCCTCCATCAGCAAGTCCCGGCAGCTGGACTACGCCGGCTTCAACAACGCCTACCACTACGCCTGGGGCGGCCACTCGGACATCGACCTGATGGTGGACGAGGGGGGCCTGTGGGCGGTCTACGCCACCAACCAGAACGCGGGCAACATCGTGCTCAGCAAGCTGAACCCCAACACCCTGCAGATCGTTAAGAGCTGGACCACCAACTTCCCCAAGCGGAGCGCCGGCGAGTCCTTCATGATCTGCGGCACGCTGTACGTGACCAACGGCTACTCGGGAGGCACCAAGGTCTACTACTCGTACTCCACCAACTCCTCCACGTACGAGTACATCGACATTGCCCTGCAGAACAAGTACTCGCACATCTCCATGCTGGACTACAACCCGCGCGACCGCGCGCTCTACGCCTGGAACAATGGCCACCAGGTCCTGTACAACGTCACGCTGTTCCACGTTATCCGCTCGGAGGAACTGTAACCAGCGGAAAAACCGGGAGGGGGTCACGCGCCTGCAACGATACGTATCGTCGGCATAGAGATCGCTACTATATCTGAGAAAGGAAAAAGTATATATATATATATATATATATCCACGAAGGAGATAAACTCTACGGCAAAGATCATTTATAATAACTACAGAAAACTTTTATGGAGAGACTGTATTATCCAGCACATGCAAACGTGGATTGAATGTGCATATTATACACAGGAAGTTAAAAAAAAAAAAAAAAAAAACTTATTTTGAAGAGTTTCATTCCAAAAATGTGACATTTCTTTTTTTTTTGTTGCAGAAAAAAATAATATCATTACGTTTTATCATTCTTACAACAGGTAATTGTTAGAAGAGCAGCACTGTTTTGTAAATAAAGGTCAGACGATGACATCCAACTCTAATAGTTACCGCTCGTAGATTTATTTTGATAACCAGCATTCTTTAATTTTTTTTTTCCTTCTAAATTTTGGACTGAAACTCTTTCACTGTTGAACATGATTGTACAAGTAGACTCATAGAAAAAAAGAAACATATAAAAGACATAACAACAACAGATGCCAAAAAAAGAAGAAATAATCATGCCTTCTTTTTTTTTTTTTTTTTTTTACACACCTGGTGGAGCTCATTCTTCTGGCGGAAACCATACCAGCTGAACTTCTCTCTCGGTAGACGGCGGCGGCGGGGGGGAATGGGGGGTCAGAGACTCGGAGAGAAAAGACTAGCTAGACCCCGCCCTCCCTGAATCCCGACCACCGATTGGACAGACATTGGACAGAGGTCGGTGGGGGATTGGGATCGGGGGGGGGAGGTACGGGGGTCCCGTCAGCTCGGAGGACTCACACGAAAGGAAGCGGGAAAAAAAAATAAATAACGAAAACGGGTGCGGCCCTGTCGTGTCGTCCGTACCGATCACCGTAGCAAATCCCAAAATAAAAGTCTGTAGAGAAACAATAACGACATCCACGAGAACAAAAAAAAAAAGAAACAAACAAAACAAAACAAAACAAAACAACAAAAAAAAAAAATCGACCCCGAAGGCACTGACTGTTGACAGCGCTGTTGTTTGAGATGATTTCCCCTTGTGTTAGTGACTCTGTGTGGAAAAAAAAAAAAATAAGGCTTTCTTTGCATGAGTGTTTTCTATCACTCCAGTCCGCTCTTCTGAATGTCTTTCTGCTTTCTGACGCTATAGAAAAAATATGGGATGGGTGGGGATGGGGGGGGGCACGGTGGAATACCTCCAGGATCTGAGAAAAAAAGACGTTTCCTTTCATCCTGCCTCGTTGTGTCGGGTTTCCGTTTCGTTTGGTTTATTTATTTTTTTTAAATCTCCCTTCGTCGTTTATCGCAGCCATTTTACTTTTCGAAACGTCCTCGTGTCTGTTGTTGTTGTTGTTGTTGTTGTTGTTGTTGTCGGCAGATTTTTTTTCTTTCTTCTTCTTTCTTCTTTTCTTGCCTCTCTGTGTTCTGCGTTTGTTTTGGACCATGTGGGAGGAATCTATCTAGCTCAAATCTCTGCGATGGAAAAAGAAAAAAGAAAAAAAGGAGTAGTCACAAACAGAATGTATCATGCATCGTATCCCAGGGAACCTGGTCGGTCGCGTCTTCGATTCACATCAGGCGGTTCTATGTCGGGGTTCTGTCCCATGTCTTTGTTGGTTCATTTATTTATTTATTTATCTATTTATTTTTTCGCACCACCGCTAGTAAAAGATTAACGGCATTTTAAATGTATAACCCTCGCTGGGGGCGGGGGGGTGGGGGGGTGGGACAAAAGCTTTTCACTCTTTTTGCTCTTTGCTGGACATGTGTTGTATCTGAGATGAGATAGTTAATGAGTCGTGTCAATAAATTAAATAAAAAAAAAAAAAAAAAAAAAAAACAACAAAGAAATCTGAAATGGGTTTTTGTCGGACGATTATCGGTTCCAAAGCTGCCTGCAACCGAGTGATGGTTTTTTTTTGGTTCTTCGTGCCCAAACCGCCGCTGCAGCACAAGAGCTAATGTTGCTAATAGGCTAGGTTGGTCGCCGGGCACGCAGCCGCTTCCTGTTTTCCTCTGTTTGTTCTGAAGGTAGCTCGCAGGCGTCGCCTCCTGGATTTGCCTCGGAAACGGGAAAAACCTCTGGGAAGAAATTTTATTTTCCGAAGAAAAAAAAAAAAATAAAGACTGATTGAAAAGGGTTTCCTGTCAGAAGTCGACACGGTGGACGGACGAGGGCTCAGATTTGGACCCTCAGCAATCCAGCCGCAGTGCAGGGTAACTGAGTCACGGGGGGGGGGGGGGGGGGGGGGGCTTCCTCATCACTCCGTATTCACTCCACCAGCATCTGGCGGTGTTAAAGGATTTTTAAAGAAGGAATACCGCCCCCCCCCTCCCCCTCGCCGCTTCCTTCACTTGAGATGTGCTGCGTGACATCCCTCCCCCCCCTCGCCCCCCCACTCTGCCCGCCGTCCTCCATCCATCCAGCAAGGCTGTCTTTCCCGCTCTTTGTTGCTCCCACTCCCTCGCCGCCTCTTACTCCTCTGATGTTTCAATCGATGAATAAATGATTGCTTCTATTTTCACTCTGCGCCCGGCCAGTGCATGCTGCCTTTGCTCCGTACCCGGAAGGGGTTTTTGAGAGAATTTATTTATTTTTTGGCAGGGGGGTGTTGGGGGGCGGGGGGGGGGGAGAGACAGAAAAAGAGGCGAAGGATTGCGAAACGCACTTCTTGGCGCAGGGTGTTTTGTTGCCGCGTAGCTCGCCGTCAGCCGGGCTGTCAGTCAGCTGAATACATTTGCATATTTAGGTGTTTTTTTTTTTGTTTTTTGTTCTCATGCGCCGAGAGACCTAGTAGTATTCCCCGTAGTCTCACTTCCCCCGTAGCGAGCAATATGCCCGTTAAAATGACAGTTGCGTTTCATTTCATCATCGACGCTCTCCCCTTTCGCACTTCACTTATAGCTAGCCTCGTTACGCCAGCCGCCCTCCGCACATCGTGTCTGGCCCGCCGCAGTAGCGCTCGGAGCAAAGAGGACGTGCGGAATGAGAGGTTTAACCTCAGTCGGGCCAAGGTGCCCCGTCTCCCCCCCACCACCACCACCACCACCACCCCCGCCCGGGGGACAAAACCACTTATCAGCGGTACAGTACATCGGCTGGTGCGGACGTGAGTACAGGAGAGGTGTGGGGGGGTAGGGGAGGTGTGTGTGTGTGTGTGTGTGTGGAGGGGAAGGTGGGGGGGGGTTATTATCATGCAGTCCAACTGGACATTTCTCGATGCTAACGTAGGCACTATTACCACTAACGCGTCATGACTGTCTTTCTAGCGACTCTCCCAGTCCTTGGAAATGTCTGTCTGTCTGTCAGTCTGTCAGTCTGTCTGTCTGGCACCGAATCACATGATTTACTTTGTACTGTCGTACACTTAATGGGCCGTGCCTCCACATTTGGACACGACTCTGTCCACATTGAGTACCGATTGAGTGTTTTGCACGTGGTGGAAGCGTTCACGTTGGCTAGCCGCTACTTCTTCTCTGTCTTCTTACTTACTAGAACTCATATTCTCCGGTTGCAAGAGTTTATACAATAGCAGTAGCAAACACGCAATACAGGAACACAAAAAAATGCTGCCGTCACTGTAAGTCAGCTAGCATGCTAACATCAACGACGCAGCTTTTGGCCGTGGCAAACTCAATTTTAAGCAGTTTACAGCTTATGGCACACTAACACTCTCTGTCTGAATGCATTCGACTCGTAGACTTGCCTGCTCAAAATATCTAGTCTCTCGTATATAAGTATGCAATTTGTGCCGCACCTGTCAGTCTGAGATTGACTGACTCACGTACTGCCTGCCAAACGCCTTCCAGCTCGGCGTGACTAATTGTTATGGCTGTCTCAAGAAGAGCAATACATCACGAATCGTGGTTGCAAAGCTGAGGGACGTTTATTGCAAACGTGAAATGAAAATTTAAAACAACGTAAACCATTATTAAAAAAAACAACAAAACAACGACAAGAGCAACAAAAGCAAACTGCTCCATTGGCGCTGTGGGATTGGGCTCTCATTACGCCGCTTCTAAGCAGCTTCATTAGAGGCTCATCATCCGCAAGTCATTCGTCAGCGCCCCGGCCATCAGCCTCCATAACCTTTTGATACGTTTCATGCAAATGCGCTCACACTATATTAATGTCATTTGCATAAATTATACGCACTCAGACGGTCGTGGCTTTTAGATTCCTTGAAGTCGGTAAAAGTCGTCTCGGCGAGCCGTCGTCTCTGAGCAGCGTCTCTTCAGCGCCCGGCGGGGGGGTTTGTTGTCCTGTGATTTGTATCAGAAGGAGTTGGAACCCATTTGCATCATGTGATTGTGATAGATAGATAGACAGATAGATAGATAGAGAGATAGATCCAACGTGCCTGCTGAAAAATGTGTTTTTTTCTTGTTTTCCGAAAACGTTGAAATATGACTTACGCAGCTATGCCATGAGGCTAACGATATGCAAATGCAGTAATATTTGTTTTGCTCCCAACAAGGTCCCCATCAATGCGCTACGTCTCTCGCAGCAGGCTTTAAGGCTTTTCACATTTCAAATGTTTCTGTGCAGATCCCTTTCACTCCTGCCAAGAGAGGAGGAGCAGTGCAAAACATTCCTAGAGAGGCTTTGCCCTTCACTCAGAAGAAAACCTGGAGCTCTGTCAGCGTGGTACGGAAGAGGACGCTTTCCTTTTCAAGAGCGGTCGCTTTATGCATGGATTTGTTGCGCTCCCCCCCCCCCCCCCCCCTTCCTATTGTGACTCCACCAGATCCACTCGCACCAGATTGTAGTTTGGCAGAAGAGGGGGAACAAAAAACAAAAACCCTGAAAAGAGCCCAGACTGTGTGTTTTCATTGGAGCAGAGCGCAATCTCTGAGCTATTACAAGCCCGTGTAATGAGCTGAAATGAGAGCCAATTGTAAATCAATAGAATTACAAGGAAATGCGGGACAGGGCGCTAGTCGGAACAACAGCAACAACAACAACAACGACAACGACGATGAAAAAAGAACAAAACAATTCATTTTAATTACGGCGCACACGACAAAAAGACAAAGTAGGCGCTATCGCTCCGGCAAGTGTTGCTTTAATGGCTTTATTTACAATGCTGCGCTGTCTGCGACGGGCCTCGTCGCAATCAGCCATCAAACAAAGCACTAATCTTTGCCGCGGTGGCGCCGGCAGAGACACGCACGCGGCCCGTGTGTGCGCCGCGTACAGAGTGAGCGGCCCCACCACAGCCAAATTCACGGTCCGGTGGCTCGAGGCTTTATTGGCTCGCGGCTCCTTTTAATTTAACGTTGCTGCTCTCACGCTGCTTCACACTTCCTACCTCTGTCCTCTTGAAACTACCCCTCACAAAAGGAGCTCATCTCAACACATTGTTTTTTTTTTTATACGGCAGATTTTCACACTTAGGTTTGTTTTATCGCCCTGCATGTAAAAAAAGAAGAAGAAGAAGAAGAAAAAAAGTCTCTAATATTTGCTTTGGCGGACCGAAACGTCAGTTGCTGGAGGTACGTTGTTGGACAAGGAGATGAAAAAGTAGTAAAACAAAGGTCTGACTTGTTAAGAGCTGATTGGCTGACACGCCGACACAACCTGAGGCAGACGTCAGGTCTGTTCCTGCGGCCGTACTTTGAACCTGCGGAGCCAGCCGACCACTAATGAGCCAAGCGCCGCATGTATTTTCACCTGCAAACATAGGTCTGTGTTTAGATTCTGCTGTGTTTGTATGGAACATATAGTATATGATGTACCTTTGTTTTGTTTTTTGGGGGTTTTTTGTTTTTTTGTTTTTGTTTTCTGCTGGAAAACACGTCTACAGTGGGATGCGTTGGTTTCTGAAAGCAGGGGGCGCTAATTGGAACACCTATTGGATAAAGGTTGGGCCGTGTGCAACATGATATGAACCAGGTGAGGACAGAAACAATACAATGAAATGTTCAAAAAGACAATGTCTGATTATGACATGAGGAGCACTGGTTTAACATTTAGCCCTGTGTGTGTGTGTGTGTGTGTGTGTGTGTGTGTGTGTGTGTTAAATGCAGGATTGGAGCCAGGTGTGTCTGCTGTGTGGCAGTCAGGGCACCAGCTGCAGATCATCACTGCCATCCTGCTCGACCTGATAAAAAACTCCAGGCTGCCCGCCGCCTCTGGGCCCAATTACACGCAGGCGGGCTTCTCTGAAAACACCAAACTGCTTGGTTGGTTCGGCGTTGCATTAAGGCGGTTTGACCGAAATCGCACAGGCCGAAGACTTTTTGCTCTCTCAGCTTTTCTGTTCTCGACCGGCCTGCTTTCATCCTTTTTGTCGCCATGTCGGTTCAGTTCAAGTCTAGAGTGCAACTTTTTGTTGGGCCTCACTGAGCAAAAACACACGCACACACACACACACACACGCACCAGAGGAGTTTCATAAAAAACTTTTTTTTAGTATGCTGGATTTGCACTTCATGACTTTTCAAATCATTTCAAAGTCAGACTTTTATCATTATTATTATTATTATTACTACTTTTTTTTTTCTTTTCTTTTTTTTTTTTTTTTTTACCAGCAACCCCATCAAGACTCATTAGTCCTGATGGGGTTGCTGGCGCTGCCGTGATCTTGGTCGTTTGCAGTGGCCATAAAATTCTATTTGATTTTTTATTTTTTTTGTCTGAGGAAAAAAAGTCACCGCGGTCACATAGTCCTGATCAGATGTGTGGTCACAGGGCAGACATAAAAAAAAAAAAAAATGGATTTTAAAAACCTTTGAAACGCATTTTAGAAACAACGAAGGACTTCAGATAAACTGAATGTTTTTGTACACACTCCACACAGGGACACGCACGACAAGCTTCAACCCTCGACTGAATCTTAATGTTACCAAACTACTACTTAATATTCATCATGTTCAATTTGGCCTCGGAGCCAAATTGAACAACAACCCACCAACTTCCAAATTCAACATTCATTCCAAAAAAAATGTAGGCACTATTTTCACCTTTGGTTCGGTGCCAATGTCACTTTTTATCTTTAAAAAGAAAAAAAACAAAACATCTGTTGCCATCTCACAAACTACAGAAGACCCCCCCCCCCTCTCGTTTTCTAAGAAAGCGATAATGAGTTACTTTTCTTTGGCTTCTGCCGAGATCAGGAGTTATTTGTTGTCTCGTTATCTCGGGGGGGGAATAATGTGCGAGTGCAAAAAAACGCTAGGGGCCTCTGACAAAAATACCAAAAAACTAATAACGTAAAGGAATTTCCATCCAACTCCCTCCTTGCAATCTGATTACGTCCTCCTCCCCTTCGGCGTGTAATGGGTTCCTCGCCGGTTCCTCGCCGGTTCGGTTCCTCGCCGGCGCAGTGCGTCGGTACGTCTCACTAACGAGCTGTGGTGACAAAACGCGTGCCATCTGTGTGAGCAGGAGATTTCGCGCTCGCCGCCGCTCATGGTCGAGTCGTGCCAGCGTTCCCACCGGGGACACTGGCCAATCACCACGGGTGGGCGGGGGGGGCGGGGTTGGGGAGGGGGGGAGGCAAAGAGCAACAGGCCCGTCAGCCCGCTCGCACGTTTGACACACCGGTTCCGATGATGTGTTTCTCTCCGTCACGCTGGGGACCGTTTATGCTTAACGCTTGCTTTTTTTTTTTTTTGCGCCGGTGGATTTATCTGCTGGGGGAACACGGAGATTTTTATCAGATGAACAATAGCTGAAAGAAGATCAAAAAAAGGAAAAAAAATAAAAATAATAAATACCCACCTCTGAATTTATTGCAGCAGAATCTTGTTCCAATGCCGTGATGCGGAGCGGTGTGCGGCGCCGGAGTCATTTCTTATCCCCGCTTCCAGATGATTTGAGGACAGGCTGCGGCGGAACAATGAATTATTCAGCATCAGCTGTTCACCTGGAAGGAATCCGAGAGGGGGGGGATGAGGGGGGGGGGGGGGGGGGGGCGGGTGACGTGGGTGATTGGAATTAAAGCGCTGCGTTTTGCGACCATGCAACATTCTGGCCCGCGAGCGACCCAACAACGCCTTTCGCGGCGACTCCGGACTGGGCGACTGGGCGAGACTCATTACGCCGCCTGTCCTCGTCCGTTAGCGTCTTGCGGCCGGCGCCGGCGCCCCCCCCCCCCCCCCCCAACCCCCCCTCACCCTCCCCTGCTTCAAGACGCTGTCAACCGCTTTCAATTTGGAAACTAATTTAACACCCTGTCCGTCCGTTTGCCAGCCTGATTACTCCATCTCATCCCGACAACTTGTCTCCCCCCTCCGAGTCTCGGCGGGATGCGCCGGGAACTGCGTTGGATGGAACTGGGTCGATACCTCCGGGGGCAATTCCGCCCCCCCCCCCCTCCCTCTTTGGCACCATCAACGGATAATTATGTGCTCAACCCCTCCGCCTCAATCACACACTCGGCCTCTCGCTCGTGGGCGGAGACGGCCCAGGACCACCCCCCCACCTCGCCACCTCTTTGCGCAGGAGGAGTAGTCGCGTCTGTGACTCCTCTTCGCGGGGTTTTTTTTTTTTTTTCCCTGCCGTTGTCTCGGCCTCAGTCATCAGGAATGCAAATTGCGAGTGACAGGCCAATCGCGAGTTCCATCAGCGACAAATGGAGTGAAATCGCTCGGCCCGGGATCAATGGCCCGGCGTGCTGAATGCTGGTGACTGGACTCCATGGCGTCTCTCTGATTTGGCGCGTCACTTTCTTTTTTTTTTTTCTTTTTTTTTTTCTCGTGTGTGTGTGTGTGTGTGTGTGTGTGTGTCACGCGGTGCGAATACCGCAAATCTTCCCAAAATATGCGCGACGTGACTCTTGCGATGACGGCAACGGCAACAGACGAGGCGCGGTGTATCACCGTGAGCGATCGCATGCGCGGGAAGCGGCGAAAGGTTCGCTTATCTGCCAACGCTCCGACACCGACATCAGCGTTGACCGGTACACTAAGCCTAAACCAATTTCACATCCCAGGCTAAATCCTACTGATCCCTCTACATACATCTGTGCAATGCATGCTTAAATTGGGACATGGGTCCCCCCCCCCCAACCCCCCCCCCACCACCACCACCCCCACGTGTGCAAATGTACTCCTAGAAAATATGGCGAACCAACAGAGTGATACTGTTTTTCACCAGTCCTTGCAACTTGGTCGTAAAACTTAACTTTGAACTGTGACTGAAATCCACATAACGTTCAGCATACTGGACTTGTAGAACTGGCGACAGTAATTCTGACCGATAGCGGCGAACGGACACCACGCTACGCTGACGATGACGCAGCCTGAAGCTAAAATTGTGGTTTTGAATTGACATTTAATCCATTAATCCTTCCATCACCGCTTATCCATCTCTTGCATGGGTTCCCGAGTGTGTCCCAGTTGGGTCGGGGTGAAGGTAGGGTGGCACCCTGCGAGAGGCACCTCCTCTCATTTGCAATCTTGGGTACTTGACATTGGCCACAGAACAGCACTGTGGACAACGTCATACCCTTGTTTACTCCGTGGAGGCTCCAAGCTCCAACACCTTTAGCCACTTTCACCATTAGAGGCAAGTTACACATCGATGACCAGGGAAGGTTATGATATATTGTGGTCAAGGTCATGGCTATGGCGAGACTCTCCAAAAGTATGGAAAAAAAGAATGGAAGTCAGCGTGAAGTGCTCACAGAAATACCTTTACCAACCTTTGTGTGTGTGTGTGTGTGTGTTGGTATGCAGCTGTGGGGCGCAGTGCGACGTGGTCCCCAGGGAACATTGGCATCCTGCTTATGGCGGCCCTATACAGCTCACCCCGGCCCCAATCTGCGCCCCCAGGTGCACTGAGGCAGAGAGCAGAATGGAGCCGCGGCTGTGCGCAGTGACAGTGACATCCATCGCATGCAATGAATAATCAATGAACACCATCTGGCGCATACAACGGGGGAGCTCAGAGTCGCTGAATCCACGATGTCTCTGTCCGCCCCGCCGCCCCCGGCCCGCCAGCTCTCGCTGCCAAACCCGAGTCTCTCACTCTCTATGAAAAATTCCTCACCTGTTCTTCTGCCTTTGCGGTCTTTCTTTTTTTTATTTTCTCCACGCGCACACTAACCTCTACAAAACTGCTGGTTTGCTTTAATTCATCGCCCCTTGTTTTGCTGCATCTCCGTCTCCGCCACCTCTCCCTCCTGCTCCCTCTCTCCCTCTCTCCATCCCACCCTTCCCCCTCCCTCCCCGGTGGCCTCTGACAGGCCAGTCATGGTATCCCTCATTCTAATTCAGTTGTACAAATCCCCCGACAGCTAATAAGGTGACCTGTTGCCCTTTAAAGGACATCCGCTTTTATGATTTATAGTAATGAATCGCTTATTAGGCTGTTTCCGAAAGTGCCGCTGTTCCATCGTCCAAAGGGCAGCTGAATTTTTTCGGGGGGGCATTCGGGGGCCGGAATGATCCTCTCGCACGCTTTAACGCCAACTACAGCAGCTTTTATCCTCATTTTAGGCCTTTTAAGTACGGGGTGCGGGAACAAATTGGCAACATGGAAGTGCAAATTGCGCAGGTCAGCCGTGTCTCCAAACTGCAGGATGAGTTTGGGGCAGAGTTTCAACGGGACACTCTGACAAGGGGAAAAACAGGAGGGGTAGTCACTCCTCCTCGAAAATAGATGCAGCCTTTGCAGAACTGAAACTGTACCGCCCAACGGCTCGATCGGGATGTACCTTTGGACGTGACTTCCTTCCCAAACACCCGCCACCGTTGCTTGAAGCATTTGTTTGGAGTGCAAAAGTTCAGCACGACCCACCTTTCTTTGCACCGGGACACCGAGACACGATTCGCAGAGGCCTCGACACAGTACGACGCGTTTCCATATCTGTGACTGTGTTGTTGGGATTTCTCCATAAAAGTAATCCAACTACTGAATACTGATGACTACCCCTTTTAAAAAAGTAATATCTGGCAATGGTGATTAAATTAGGGTAAAGTCACAAAAAGGATTCAGATTAAAAATAGAGTGGTTCTGTTTAGGCGTGCCAAAGGGGGAAGGTTAAGTTTAGGATTAATCAAGATTATGTTTAGGCAAAATCATAAAGAAGGTTCAGGTCAGAATAGAGTGGTTCTGTTTAGATATGCCAATGTGGAAAATGTTAAGTTTAGATTTGATCAAGGTTGCGTTTAAGTCCACTCACAGGGAGGATTCAGGTCAGAATAGAGTGGTTCTGCTTAGGCGTATTTATTATTATTTATTATTCATTTAAATTTCAGACATTTTGTGGATAATAAGACATTCTTAGCCTGCAAAATATTTCTAAAAAGTAATAGAATCATGACTTGATATCCCAGAGTAACTATGTTACAATACTCTACACTACTACTAACACTAAAAAAAAGTACTTTAATTACAGTAGTGGATTACTTAGCAATAGATTACTCGCCAACACCGATCTGTGATCACGACTCGTCCTTCCGGTCCAAACTCACTGTACCGTCTTTGTCCTCGGAACGGTGCACTTCTCTTGTCTCTCTCGTTCTGTTCTTTGGCAGGGAACTGCCGGGGGGCTGCGGGCCAGGGAAAAAAAAAAAAAAAAAATGAGGCATCAAGTCAAGTGTTGTTGAGTCAAATGCTGAGGAAGCAAGAACACTGGAAGGGAACGTTCCCCTGATCTACCCTTGGCATCGGAAATTCAATACGGTTCAATCATCATTCCCACCGCGAGGTCCGGGCTCAGCCACCTCCGTGATGTCCTGCAGCTCTGCTCTGAACGGCAGGGAGGGTCCACTGGTGGGCATTCTTATTTGTTTTGGGTTTTTTTTGCAGGACGCCGTTGTACAATAAACACCGCCCCGCCACCCCACGTTTCAGCTGGAGGTAATACGTTCTCCTCTTCCTCCTCCTCAGCCCCGAGAGTTCATTGTGTTTCCCCGCTTTTGCTGCGCCGCGAGGGAGTCCTCCAAATTCGCTAAGACCGTCGGTGAGAGGCTGCGCAGCAGCAGATAAAAGGCAGCCTTGAAAGGGACATTTGTGCATATAAATAAGAAGAGGCAGAATCGTGCTTGGCAGGAGATGGGAGCAGGCTGCCTGGGAGTGATCGTCTGCCCGAATTAAGAGATGTGTAAAGTACGTGAGGGTGACCAAAAGCTTCATTAGCCTCGAGGCTGCGACGGAGAAAACTTTCAGCGCGTGGAGACGTTTTGGAAGCCTTTTTTTTTTTTTTGGTTTTGTTTGTTTGCTTCTTTGAAATCATGCAACAGAGGCGACGTAAGTTTCTATTCACTTTTTTTGTGCTCGTTAACACGGAGAGCAAGATGGATAATGCGAAGGCTGTCGCACTCGAATGAAAGTAGATGCGAAAAGTGATTACGCAATGCGAGCCAGGAATAAACAACATAAAAAAAAGTGGAATGTGTTTGGTTGGTATTGTATTTGATTGCCAAATGCTCAGAGTTTCGTCTGATGATTTTTGATGGAACAGTTTTGAATAGTTTTGTCTTCCGGTGCTATTTAAGGAGAACATTTTATTCAGACAAGAGTTCTTTTGCAGCAGCCGTGGCATATTTGCACCCTGTGAAATACTTGCGTGCCTATTACAAATGACAAATTTGCAAAATGCTTAAAACGAGTACAGTGTCAAAAAAGGCATCGATTCGTGTCAGCTTCTCATTCAGTGTTTTCTGGATGAACCGACACTGGAGGCCATGAAAACTCCGCACATAGTAGAATCAAGTCGGCCCCAATCCTCAGTTCCCCAGTTTCACTCGGTCTCCCCAACTTCCTGTCACCCCATCAGCATCCTCTCACTCCTGTCACGAACACGCGGCAGCGAGACGCAAGAGATGGGAAGGAGGCGGCGACGGGAGCCGCGAGGGGAACCGGTTTCACTTTGCCTTTTCTGATTTGTTTACGTCTTGTTTGCCTTCGCTCGGGCGTTTGAGTGAGATTTCCTTCCGCCTGACCTTTCGCCGCCTTCCCCATCGACCGTTCCCCCCCCCCGCCCCGCCAGACTCCGGACGACTTTGCCTTTGTTTGTGTCGGCCGTTTGCTTCACCGGCCCCCAGCTCGCTGGCGGATTCTTATCTCCGCGTCTCGACTTTATTGTTTGTGTATGGCGCCTGTGGATTTACCCCCACCTTGCTCGTAATTCCACGTACCACTGAGAACACAAGTACGTGAGTGATGAGCCAAAGTCTCTCTTTTTTTTTTTTTTTTTCCCTCCGACAGTCCCAGCCCTCTGTCGAGTGCCAGGTACTCTCGCTGCCTTTAATTAATTTCCTCAATGATTGAGCGCAGTTAATCATCATGACGCCAATGAAAAGAAACACATTTTAACGGGACGTCCTCGGATGAACCTCGATCACGGGGCTGCTTGGTTTTTCTGAACCCATTACCCGAATGTCAGGACGGCAGAAGCTGGTTGGCCTTCGACACTGGCGACTAAAAAAACGCGACGCATTTATACGTTTGGCATCTGATGTCGCTGAGAATTGAAATGTCACCCCACGACCCTCTGGGACTTGTACTTTGCGAGGCAGAACTCCCAGAAAGCAACAGGAGGGACTTGTCTCGCCGTAAAACTCAGTGGGGCAAACTATTGAGTTGCGCCTCAGTTGGCCCGCAAAGACCCGATCTTGGCAGGCCGCCGCTCGGCGGCTGGCACAAACTGACTCGCCGCTCGCTGCTGCAGGACGGCAGGGGGAAAACACTCCTCTGCGCTTGGCGGATCCCAGACGTCCCATTGCACTGAAGTCAAATTAGTTTGGGATTTTCATATTTTGGGGGGGGGGGTTTGGAGAGCAGCGGAGCAACAGACCCTCCGCCAGCGCTGCCGCGAGTGCTTAGATCGATTTTTTTTTTTTTTGTACCTCGCAAGCTCAGATTTCAATGGTTGGAAAAAAAAAAACCCACAGAGGCAAGTGAGGAAAATCGGTCATCAGTTTTGCACCAAAAAAGGTGCAGCTTCACTGTGACGAAACTCCAGCCAGCCGATCTTTGGACGGTCAAAGCAATTAAAGGAAGAAGCCTGTCCTAATCCTTCACAGCACTTCAATGCTTCACAGTCACTTCAGCTTCTTATTGTTCAAGTTGCCTCTCTGCTTTGCTCTGCCTTGGGGGCTCTCTGCCTTCCCATGGTACCAGATTCACTTTACCCAAGACCGAGTGGCAGAATTCCCACGATTCGAGGCAAGAAAATCAAACAACAAACCCATTTAGAACGGTGGAACGTCTCCAGTGTTGCTCTCTCGGGGTCTCCCTGAGGTGTGTCCCATTAGTGGCTAATAATAAGACCATAAGGCACCGTATGCACCTCGAATCTGCGCCTCGTCGTAAAAAGACGGACGGCGCCGCCGCTCCGCTCCGCTCGAGTCGTGCAGACCGACCTGGAGTTTGTTTTTCTTTCCCCGTGCCTGCCAATCAGAATTAGTTTAAAAATAGCACACGGGACATCAATCCCGACATGAGGTGAAGGTTTGCGTTGTCATCGTGATTTGGTATGGGAAGCAGCCGGCGAGCAGCTGACAAACACCCTCTGATGTTCCACTGCAGCGCCGAGTGTAAAACTCCTCCCTCTGCGGCGCCGAAGTCCCGATGAAACGACACCAGGCAACAGCCGCCTGACAGCTCAGTCACCTGATCCTTGTACTCGGATGGGTGTAAGAGATGGAGAAGTTGTTAAAACACATGTGGAGTATATTTTTTTAGATGATAAGTAAGATAAATGAATCGGGTGACATTTGCTTGAAACATAAACCCTAAAACTGTTTAGCAGCCTCAGTCTCTGTCCATGGTGCTGAACCAGACAGAGGGCAGAGACACACACACTGGTGTTGCATTTCTAACTCTGCTGCAAATACGTGCTCATTGCACAGCTTTAAAAGGACAGTCCACCTTAAAATTTACATTTCAACTATTTCTAATAAAGGGGGCAACTGGTTGCTAGTTAGTTTAACCGTGTTTAAGTTCCGCAGACATTCAAAACGCATTTTTTTGTTTTGTTTCCATCCCCAAATTTTGCACCGCAGATCCATCAACACCCATTTTTTTGGGGGGGCTCCACTTTTTCTTTCTTTTCACAACTTCTCTTGTCAAGGAAGAATTATTCCGCCACAACACATCTGAGGTGACAGGAGCCACCGCAGCCGCACCATAATGTTTGGCTGCCTTTTCGATCTGCTCCCTCCACCCGCCAATGGCGCGCTCCAAAAACCTAATGATAAAACATCAATGGGTTTATGTTTTCGCCGGCCAGTGAGACTGAACCACCATTAGATTTTTTTAAAATCTATAACTCTCACAGCCTTACTCACCTGTAATTACTAATCTTCAATACAATTTCCTTCTCTCCTGGACTCTGTGTGAATTGAGGGTGACTGATCAAATCTCAAGGGGGTAAAAAAAAGAAAAAAAGAAAAAAAAAAAGGACAAATTAATGTCCGACACTGCTTGGAGCCCCAAGGTGTAGTCTGTAACCTCCAACATCCCCTCGCAGGAAATTGGCATCACCTTTTTATGGCCTCTTCTAAATCAGGTTTTAATCCACTGAGAATAATTATAAAGCAGCCAGGCGGGGTTCCACAGCAAGATAATGAAGATCCTGGTTTAAATTGCCTTTTGCAAAAAAAAACTAAAAAAAGCCATCAGTCACACAAGGAAAGGGTGACTAGCATTACTGTTGTCTTTGCACAAATCAGGGAAACCAAAATAGTCTGAAAACACGCAAAAAAAAAAAGCCATTTTCCCCACAGTAAAACTTAATCTTCCGCTCCTCACCATTTTGTTTTTTCTCCTCTTTTAATCAACCCGAAGCTAACAGACGCCCGCTCAGTCGCAGTATGCAAATTCATAACAGAGAGCTCAGGATTGTAAAGAGCCGGCCCTCAATTAGCGCATTCCTTTTGTGTGTGTGCTTGCGTGAGACATCGGAAGGACGTCTGGCCGCTCCGCTTCCCGACACTGGCCCGCGGCCGCTGTTCTGCATTCCGACCGGCTCCGCTTATCAGAGGCAGTCTGTCACCATCAGCCGGTGACAAAGAAGAAACCACCCGGCGTGATATAAATCATGCCTCAGCCGACCTTCCCGCTCTGTGCGGCCGTAAGCCGGGGCGCTGCGGTGTGGATTTTGTGTCAGTGGGCCGTCGTGACACGGTGTTAACCACAAAAGCGGCTCACAAACAGAGCGGCGGCGAGACAAGGTCATCGTCTGTGAATTAGGACGTCTGCTCTGTTTACACCGTGGAGGGGAGTCGTGGCGGCTGGAACTGATTAGCTCTCTGGCTTGTTTCTCTTTCTTTTACCCCCCCCGCCCCCGCCCCTCTCTGCTGACTGCGGCTATGATGGAGGAAGCGTCTGTGCGTGCGGCCTCCATTTTTCAATTACGCGAATCAAAGGTCGAATTTGTCACGGCGGCAAATTTGCGCGTGGTCACAGCAGGCATCGGCTGATCTTAAAAAGCACATGTAAGCAGCGCTAACAGCAAATTACATCGCTTCCCTTTATAGTCGACTGATAAATTTGGCTCCGTCTGATTGAGATGGATTGTCTGTGTTTGCGTCTGGAAGTGCAGCAGCAGCAGCAGCAATTAGGACACGTTTTGATGTAAATAAGCAGCGAATAATTCCCCTCAAAACTCTTCTCATTTCTTTGAATTTCTGTTTGTATTTGAACCTTTTGGTCTGGGGATGTATCGACGAGATCTTAGCAGGTCTCATTAGCATTGTTTTTTTAAATTGGAGCGCCTAACCAGGCACTGCTCTGTCCATCCAGACGTTTTTGAGTCAGTCTCTCAGCGTTATCTGTTAACCTGGTGATCTTCTTCCTTTGAACTGTGACCTAAACAGGGTGCTGCTGCTGCCGCTGCTGGTCGTCTTTAACAGAACCAGAAGACAAAGAGGTATGAAATCAGCTGCAAGCCTGGCGGCCTATGTTGCAAAAGTGGAATCTTATTTCTGAAGATTGAAAAACAAAAAAAAAACGACAGAGGAGGGTTTTCTTGGTGGAAAACATTGAACTTCTTCTTCAGAGCGACTTCAGCAAAGTGTAATAAGAAGATGTGTTGCGGCTAACCACTTGGATATCGCAGCTTTCCCAGGAACCTTCCCATTATCGCCCCCTCTCTTTCCAAACACTTCCTACGGGCTCTTTTTCACATGGATCCATGGGTTAATTACAAAGGACTTTGCCGCACGAACCAAACCAGTGTGGAAGACAACCGAAAGAATGTTTTCACATGACCAATGCTGGTTTTCCTCTGTCTTTCAGTTCTGTCACATATTGGTTCACAGACTGGATTTGTAAAGGCGTATAAGGGATGAAATCCGAATTAAAGCCACATCTATGTAGATTTTCGAAAAGTTTTGGATGTCAGGTATCGGAATATTGTTACAGAGGATTTATGGACCCTCAAGGCCTGAAACAGACTGATTCAATTTTACAGGTTTACACAACACAGCTGTTTTCTTCTGTCAGTCAAGGACACAGAAAGCGCAAAAGGCTGTTTTCATCTTTTCCGTTTTTGAATTGCCAGGTAGCAACAATGGATAACAACTTAAGTCCAAGTCATACATATGGATGGATGTACGCAAACAGTTTTTCTCCTCCATGACCGTCTCCAAGCAACTGTGACCATCAGAAACGGCTCATCTGCTCTCATTTCATTTGGCGATGATTTAAAAAAAAAAAAAAAGTATGACTAATTTTTTTTTCTCCCTGTTAACGTATTTCAACGTGATATGTACTGAGCCTTGAAAAAGTAAACTGCGCAGCACTGCGCACTAAAGCACTGCAGTGTGAAAAAAAAAAAATAGATTTAGGTGTCTGTTTGAGCCCCGACGAAGGCAAATGGAATTAACTCTAATCTGAATTGAGATGCAGCAGATCTCCTGGGGAGCAACAGCCTTGTTACAAGCAATCCGAGAAACAGCTCTGTAAACAAAAGATATCGGAGCTGTGATTAGATTAAAATCAAATGTTAATGTCTAATTGATGAGGAAAAAACACCCTCAGACGACAACAAGATTCGGCGAAAGTGGATTTCGCCGAATCTTGTTCTTGGTTTAACATCTCGTCAATATGTTAATGGGTAAAGCTTTTATTTATTTATTTTTTTTGGTGTCTTTCCATTGCTTTTCTTTCCATTGTCTTTTTTAAAGCCAGTACCGGAGCAGCTCAGACTGCGGTACATTGTGCAGCCATCTTCAGATTTGATAAAAAGTTGTCATTGTATTTCAATATCAAAGTGCGTAAACCTGTCCTGACATCTCTGACCCAGGAGACACTGACTGGGAAAAAAAAAACAAACTCACAAAAAAACTGGTGCTGTTGGCGACGCAAATTTTAATCCTTTCAATCTTTCATTGACGACGTCCAGAGAAAACGCTTCTTGCGAGTCCTCGTAATACATGCCATAAAGTACGATGATGCGTCAAACAAAAAACTACAACACTTGTGGAGTTTACAAGCCAGAGAGGCTTAGCTGAGTACGATGTACCCGCAAAGCAAACTGTGAAAATACATGTTGCAAACGTAGGGGAGAGAGAGAGAGAGAGAGAGAGAGAGAGAGAGAGAGAGAGGGAGAAAAAAAAGTTGAACAAATCAACCCTTTCACCCTCTGCAACATCCACGAGTCATCCATCTTCCGTGGCAACCTCCCACCAACTGCTCCATCTTCATTTCCTCCCCTCTGAGCTCTCGGCACATCCGTCCATTAATCATATTTCATATTCTCTCTCAAAATCACAAGGTGTACGCCGTCCTCTCTTCCCCTTCCCTCTTCTTCTTCCCCCCGGTTGTTACAAGTCAAAAACACGAGGAGACAGACGTGCCAGCGTATCCGCCTCAACGCCGCAGCGCTCGCCTGTGGATTACAGAGGGAGGTCAGAAACACCCAATCTCGTTTGTTTTGTTCCGTTTCATTTTGAGGGAGGCACTGTTTTTCGTTTTTTATTTGTGCCACATCAGCTGGGAAGTAGGAGAGAAGCAGCAGCGGCAAGGGAGGGAGGGAGTGTGTGTGTGTGTGCGAGGGGAGGTCGGGGTTCGATCAAATGTGCCGCGTCTCGCGCTGCGCACGAAGCCGTTTCATCAGCTCCTCATCCTTCCCTGACACCCTTCGTATCGCGCCGTTGCATGAGGAGCGGGGAGGTGTGTGCGTACCGTACGTGCGACCGCGGTGGACGGCTGAGATGAGCCCAGCCGCCTTCACTCACGTGACGCAATTCACTAAACCAGTCCGGAATAGAAATATATGTGTGAAAAATATATTCCGGGGTGAGCGACGACAGGTAAAATCCCAATTTGCAGGAGCCAGGAGCAACAAAAGAGGTCAGGCTAACGGGACTTTGTCAAAACTTTTAAAGTTGGAATGAGACAGGATCTTTCTTCACAAAATCCAATTATCCCAGCCAAAATTGCAGGTGCCTTTTGAATGCAGACAGTGACGAGTCTGCTTTAGAGCACAGCTGAGCCCTCCGGTTCCACCTGCGGTACCTGAGCCGGGCAGCAGACACTGTGTGTGTGTGTGTGTGTGTGTGTAGGTATATGTGAATGTATTTCCCCCTCCTGTAGTCCTTACTTGACTTGCCAGTGGTGTGGTTTCTTTAAGTCCCCAGGCCCTTATTTTGTGACAGTTCTTTATGTGCCTGTGAGAGGAAGACAATCAAACTGTACAATGAACAGTAAGAGTAGTCGGGCCGAGGACAGATCCTTGCGGAACACCTGTTATTTTTTGGGGTTCTGCACACGGCAGTCTTGCAGAAAATAGCAAACATCTACCTGTCTGTCAGTCTGTCAGTCTGTCTGTCTGTCTGTCTGTCTCTTTCATCACATGTTGAAACGAAACGGCCAAACAAGCATCAGAATCTCCACTTTTTCTGACTATTTCAGGGACAGAAACACTACAGTCGTCGTGTCTCTTGATTGACTTGAACACAGTTACCTTGAAGGTGAAGGACTATTAAACTCACCCTGGTTGGAAACCAAAGGGTCCCCTCAATGGTGCATTTTTGAGTCAAGAATTTAAATTCACTCTTTGAACAAGTTAAAAACAACCAGAAAAGCAAGAACAATATGGTAAAATATTTATGAGGCCCGAGTCTCGTCGGCATGTTTTTTTTTTGCAGGAAGGTATAAACATGAAGGGTAACAGAATCCCACAATGTTATATGAATTATTTTTCCTATTCTTTGCAAAGTTTACTTAAAAGTGCAGTATAGCTGGAGACAAGGACTGTTGCCGTGTTTTTTGCTGACGCCTGGGCCTCCTGCTTAAATCATTTAGGTTTCCAAAAATATTTTAATCTGTTTATCCATGTGTATAATGAAGGAATAAAATAGCTCTTACCGTCTGGGTGCTGCACACTGGCGCACCTTTGCATTTAAAGCTCTTTATTGATCCAGAGTAAAATAGCCTTCGCGTCAGGCAGAGGTCACATTACAGACCAGAGCTGTGAGGACGCAAACCACACTTTGAGAGGACCTGCATAGTAGACCACTTGAGTGTTGTCCACTCACAAAGCTACTCTCCCAGACAGTACTGACCAAACATATATCGTTAATAATTTATAAGGGGTGCTGTTGTGTGCGTCATGAAGTGCCACAAGAGGCTGTTTTTTTTTTTTTTTAAATGATGCAATACTGATTCTCCTCTCTTTCAATAGAAAGTTGAATAAATGCTGCTCACGGATGCAATTAATCTCAAGTTTCCAGCGTAAAAAAAAAAAAATAGGTAAGAGTGCCGTATCTGCTATCAACAACGGTATCATCTGTCTGCCTCCGTTCGGTATCAGATTATATAGCAGTCTATCACACCAGTAAGTGAGTCGTCATTAAACTCCGAGGGATTAACCTGCTATTGGCACTGCAGCAAAGGTCAAGTAGCTACCAGAGTTAATGACATTCATTCTCTCAGAGCATGTTCTACGTATGTGTGTGTGTGTGTGTGTGTGCGCGCGTGCGGGGAGGAGTGTTTAATGTAACAGAAATCCATGGAAGAATTGTTGAGATGTGAGAGCGAACTGGCCACAGAACAGTTATATTATCATCCCGGAGGCTACAGCGATTTAAATTGATGCAGCAGAGGACACAAATGTTATCTGACAAGCAGTGCAGAGGTCACAGGGATCACATTTGCATATAACGTGTGGCTCTTTTTATTTCTCCTTAACACCCCCCACCCCCCACCCCCCGCCTCCCCCAAAAAAGAAAAAAAGTAGGTTGGAACCACTAAAGTTCGTTAAGACTTGAAAAAGTTGAAACAAAAAAGAGAAGCAATTTGAGCATCGCACTGTTTTGATTCTGTAATTATTGTTGATAATGACCCAGAAATAAATCCAATAGATGGACTCGACCAAATCATTTATACATTCTTGTTTTCGCGAGCACATTCATCCAGTCTCACCAAGTACCAGAGAATGCAATCTTAGCAGGGCGATGAAACCGTTTGTTTTCTTTTGTTTTGGGTGTAGCCCGGTAGACAGCTTGACATCCGCACCGCGGTGTGAATTTACAAGCTTGTCTCAACTGTAATGTCTACACACTTCTTTCGAGGCAATAATGCTGGAAATGCAGACACTGGAAATGCGTCTGCAGCTATGATTTAAGACTCTGAACCTTGAGTACATTGACTGGCCAACTTGAAAATGTCTTAGCCTTAGTGTCTTGTGAAAGCCTTTCATGGACGCCACCTTAAAGTTTTACATTACATTTTAACATTGAATGTTCCATTTAGAAAGGAAAGGCATATGCAGGAAGGTTTGGCTGAAAGAATTGGTGGTGCCAGGCAACCTAAGCCCGCCCGCAGCGCCACAGGTAGGCATGAAAATACCGAGGTAGAAGGGCATTGCTTATCGCCATGTCCTGAGAATAGCATTTTGCTCAGACTGTCACAACCTCATACACCCAGCAGACACCTTTTAAATAGTTCTGTCAGATGAGCCAGATTGTCAGACAACCTCTTATTAAACCCACCTCGGGGAAAGAGGATAAAAAATTTTAAAAAAAGTTGAGGCTTTTCGACAGCCTCGGTTACCTGAAATACGTCGGGTACAGTCGGAGTTCTGGAGTCAAAGTATTGCAATTCAGGTCATTGCTTCGTGTTTATAAGGTGGATCTTCATCTCGTCTTGTCACACTCTCATAGTGTAAAATCCAGTGGCAGTAAACAAACAGCGCGGAAACAAACAAAACCGCCCCGGTGTTTTCACATCATGTGCGGCGCAGAAATCCGCAATCACACAGGAACAATGGGCGTTTCAAATTCCATTAGCTGTGAACGATTCCTTCCCAACATAAATCTATTTTTGGAATAACAAAGGGAACCGGGAGTGGGGTGGGTACGGTGGGGGGGCTCAGAGATTCGTCTCCCAGTTATTGAATAATTTACAGGCCTTGGCAGTGTACTCATTAAGGCTCAGCAGTGGGCAAGACAAGCTAGGTGGGGGGGCGGGAGAGAACATGAACAAGTGAGAGGGGAAGAGCGGAGAACGAGGGGGACTGGGTGGACGGGGGGAGGTTGGGGGAGGGCGAAGAGCAAAGGGGACGCTGAACACACAAGAAGAAAGGGAACGGGAACAGAAAACTCTGGCAGATCAAGGGAGATGGAAGGGGGGCAAAAATAGTTTCTGTCTGCGTCGTGATTAAAAGATTTATGGGAGCTGAGGAAGAGGAGGGGGGGTGGAGAGAGAGAGAGGAGTCCTACAGCCGCGCTTCCTTTTGTATTCTTTGAACTTGGGATGTGTCGACAGGCTGGGGGTGGGTGCTGGGTGAGACCCGGCTGATTACTGTTATGAGGCGCTGCAGCTTGCTCTTTGAATTAGTGGGTCCCCGAAAAACAGCAGGAGGAGGACACAGGAGACGGAGGTGGACGCGGCAGAAGGAAGTGGGGAGTGAAAGAGCAAGAATATGGATGGATGATGGCTGGATGGATGGATGGATGGATGGATAGATGGATGTTTGGGTTGCTGGATGGATGGAGTGTTTGGTTGGTTGTTAGACCTGTTGGATGGATGAATTTGTTGTTTATTTTTAATGGATTGTTGGATGCATGACATACACTATATTACCAAAAGTATTTGCTCACCTGCCTTGACTCACATATGAACTTAAGTGTCATCCCATTCCTAACCCATAGGGTTCAATATGATGTCGGTCCACCGTTTGCAGCTATTACAGCTTCAACTCTTCTGGGAAGGTTGTCCACAGGGTTGAGGAGTGTGTTTATGGGAATATCTGACCATTCTTTCAAAAGCGCATTGGTGAGGTCACACACTGATGTTGGTGGGGAAGGCCTGGCTCTCAGTCTCCGCTCTAATTCATCCCAAAGGTGTTCTATCTGGTTCAGGTCAGGACTCTGTGCAGGCCAGTCAAGTTCATCCACATCAGACTCATCCATGTCATCCATGTCTTTAAGGACCTTGCTTTGTGCACTGGTGCACAGTCATGTTGGAAGAGGAAGGGGCCCGCTCCAAACTGTTCCCAGAAGGTCGGGAGCATGGAATTGTCCAAAATGTTTTGGTATCCTGAAGCATTCAAATTTCCTTTCACTGGAACTCTGGGGCCAAGCCTGAGTTCTGAAAAACAACCCCACACCATAATTCCTCCTCCACCAAATTTCAGTGATTAGGACACCTGATTCTGATCATTTGGATGGGTGAGCAAATACTTTTGGTAATATAGAGTACATTGTTGGTTGGTTGGATGGATTGTTGGATGAATGGATGGATGTTTGGATGGTTGGTTGGTTGTTAGACCTGTTGGGTGGATGACTGTGTTGTTTATTTTAATGAATTGTTAAATGTATGACAAACACATTGTTGGTTGGTTGGATAGATTGTTGGATGGGTGGATGAATGGATGCATGGATGGATTGGATGTAGGATTGACCACACAGACTGGATGGATCCGTCTTGACTGCTGAGTTAAGGACAGGGGATTAATTAACAGTCTGCCAGGGTGATCACTTTAGCGCTTTAGAAATGAAAGTTAATTGAATTGATTGACTTATTTGATGTCTGTTTGCTGGTTGGTTTGGCTGGATTGTTTAATTGTTGGATGGGTGGGGATGGGATAGATGGATGGATGGATGGATTAGATGGATGTATAGATGGATTAGTGGAGGTGCAGCTGAAAAGGGGAAACTGGAGGATTAAAAATCCACATTATGTATTGCATTGCGACATTGTCCCTTATATTGTGATAAGACTCGGTGTCTCATGGGGTCTCAGGCCCACTATTGACGTATGGATGGATGGAGGAAGGGATGGATTGCCTGACAGATGCATTGGAGGTAGAGACGGTCAGATAAATGTCACCAGGGCACCGGCTGTTGCCCCTCCATCCAGATAGATTGACGGACAAACATGAGGGAGGATGGACGGGGGGCGGACGGACGGACAGACAGACAGATTGACAGACGATGGAGTGACGGGCAGGCAGTGAGATGGACAAATAAATGAATGGGGCAGATGGATGGATGGATGGATGGATGGATGAAAGAGGAATTATACCTCGATGGAGATATGGACAGAGAGGTGGATGGAGGGAAGGATAACAGATGAATCCATGGGGAGGCAAACGGGGCAGGGCTGTCCAGATGAGTGACAGATGTGCGAGGAGCGGGCACGGAGGGGGAGCGAGAGGAAGAGGACTCCGCGGTGTTTACCGAGCCACTCGGCTGCCAAAACTACGGCGATGCGAGGAGCGGTGGCGCTCATTATCCGGGTCCGCGCCGCGGCGCCGATGAAATGTCGCACCGCTCCCCCGACCGGATCACCTCGGAGGGTCCGCCGCTAATTTGTCTACCGCCGCTACCCATGCTCGCACCGGTTCTCCTCCGATGTCCTAAGAGGATTTGCCATCCCCCACTGCGCCTCCTCCTCCTCCTCTTCCTCCTCCACTACAGCCGCTCCTGTCTTCACGCTCCGCTCCACTGCTCAGCGTATATACAGTAAGAAAGTGAAGCGTGCGCGGATCATGGCCAACCCTCAGCCCTCCCCCTCCCTCACCCACCACCACCACCACCTTTTTCTCCCCTTTATTCCATCTGTGCATACCTCAATATTTCATAAATGGCACGCGGCAGATGCTGTAAAAGCGCATCAAATATTGATGTGCCCTTCGTCTCGGACGCCCCCGCCCCCTGATACTTTGGATGCCGCCGACGTCTGGGAAAGGCAATCACGTTGGCCGTAACGGCCGCCGCGGCTTTGTTTTCTCTCTCTCTCTCTCCCCCTCCCTCCATCTCCCTCTCTGTCTTTACGAGGTATTAGCTTTGAGCCGCGCGCCTCCGGCTGGTTAATGGGGAAGACGGGTCGTAACGTGGTTGGGCGCGTCGCGGCGAGGGGGCGACGAGTGCCCCTGCGCCTGTTTGCAGGTGGCTAATTAGTGAAGGATCCCTCCCCCTACCTCCCGCCCACCGTCGCTCTCCCGACCCCTTGTTCGCACTCGCGCTGTTGATTAATTTCGTCAGAAATTATAGTGGAGGTTTTGCGAGCGGCAACATTTGCATAACGCGGGGCATCGCAGCGCGCCTTTTTTTTCTTTTTCTTTTTTTTTTTCCCCTGTTCGCCCAGATGAATCGGTTCAAGTCGGCAGCTCGCCGTGAATGAATATGAGCTCTGCCCGAAGAGACGCGTCCAAATGTCAAACCAGAGAGACCCTGTTTTTTTTTTTTTGCTTTGTATTTTTTGTTCCATCTTGCGGCAACACGCGCTGCTTGTATTGGATTAACACAGATTAGGAAGGGGTTGGGGAGTGTGGGGGCGGAGGGGACCCAATATAATCTGGATTACTGGTAACCCCACCCCCCTCCTGTCCCGCAGCGATTCCCTCGAGAGTCGAAAAGCCCGCTTGCATGTGTGTGTGGCGTGTGTGTGTGTGTGTGGTGTGTGTGTGTGTGTGTGTGGTGTGTGTGCGTGGCGGAATTTTCTTTGACCCATTTGCGGCGGCGGCGGCGGCATTGCAGAGTGAAATATGGAATATGAATGAGCGTCTCCTCCCATAAGAGCTTCCATTAGAGATCACTTAAGGGGGCCCCGGTCCATTATTGAGAGGTTGCGGCAGGGTGTGAAGCCGCTCACTTTCAAGTCCAAAGTGCCGGCGAAGAGCAAGCGTCAGCGCCGCCGACCGACTCGTGCCATCAATTTGGGCCTGAAACTGTCTTCCTTTTACTGTAACTGCCATTTGTTAATTCTATTTTCTATGCATTAGCCACAAGTAACAATATTGGACTGGCGTCCTGATTCGGATGGAATGGAAGACTGGATGAAAATGGCCAGAAGGATGGACGGACGGATGGATGGACGGACGGATGGATGGATGGATGTATTGCCAGATGATAGACGGATGGGTTTACCAAAGACGGACAGACGGATGGGTTGACAGGCAGATGATGGACGGATGGATGATGGATGGATGCATGGTTCAGTGGATGGATGGTTAAGAGATAGACGGACAGACATTGGGCGGATGAACTGACAGACAGACGGCTGCCAGGTTGAACAGATGAGTGAACGATGGAAAGGCTCCAGGGACGGAATGACAGTCGGTAGATTGATGACAGAAACTTTGATTTGTGCATCGAGATAGAGGGACGGACGGCAGGACGGCCGGACGGCTGGACATCTCATCCGTCTCTCTCAGCCCTCTGCATCCTGACTGAAGGGAGACTCCTCACTTAGAGCGCCGCCGTCGCCGCATACCTTGTGGTTTGTTGAGGCTGCGACCGACGAGTCCGGCGGTTTGCGGCAGGCGTGCGTGTGCGTGTGCGTGTGCGTGTGTGAGACCCGCCTCGGGGGAACGAGAGGGTCTCCGCTCTGTACTTGATTTCCACGCCTGTGATCGTTACGCCGTCTTGTCGGCGGGGATCTGCGTTCTCCGGCTCAATTTGTTCCGGCGCGGTCAAACTCATGTTTGTTTGCTTTTACTCCTCAGTGTGATTAAATTGCCGATTTGTATGTAGCAACAAAACCAACAAAGGATTATGTTGGGTTTTTTTTTTGGACTGATTCTACTGCAATTCAGTTTTAGATCAGCGAGTGTCAGCTAACATTGCTAACGCCAGCAAGCTTTCCCGTTTTAAAATGAATTGTATGAACTGCAGTTTCTCCAGTTAAATGACACTACAATTACAATTCTTTGATACAATATGAAATTAAATAATTTAGATAGCCGAATCCCAGATCCTCTGTCACATGCTTGGTGTTAATCTGTCACACTGCTCTCTGTGGATTTGGATAATCTTTCCAGTGCCACACCAGCGTCATCGTTTTTTAAAATTCCTTTTTCCCGTGACCTCCGACCACCACCGGAGCCTTTAAAAAACACCCTCGTCAGGAGCGCAAGAAGCTCGGCCACCCTTCCGCCGTTCCCCCACGGCTTGTAAGCCTCTTTTCTTCTCTTTCAGGTCCTCTGACTTTGCTGTTGAACGCTGATAGCTGCCTTTAAATCTCCAGCCATCGACTGCATACAAATGTTGCCAACAAAATGATGCCGTTTCGGTCTCGCAGGTGTAGTGCCGGTGCTCCGTGTGCCGCCGCCCAGAGGTTGAACAACTTACAGCCCTCCATATTTGGCAGGCATTTCTACAGACGCTGTTGAAGTTGCGATGGGTTCTGGCTGAAGAGGCCTTGTGAATGAGGCAGCATAGGTCGGTGCTCCGACTTGACCCCTGAACCTCGGAGGTCCCGCTCAACCGTCTACTCTACCTGCTTTGTGAGGCCCGCTTTTTTTTCCAGATCGCATACCTCGGATACCTCGCATACCACCGGATCACTTTTTCTTAAAAAAAGACCCGGTGACATCCGTCCACCCATCCATCCAGCTCCCTGGGTTGCCGGCGCCGAGAGAAGTCACCGGTTAACTGCAGAGCCGCAGAGAACAACCACGCACACTCACACCTGCAGACAATTTAGAGTTGTAAGTCATCCTAATGTGCACATCGTTGGGCTGTTGGAGGACATTGGAGCACCTGGAGAGAAGCCCCGTGTTGGAGACCGGTGTTGGAATTGAACCACCTACTGTATGTCCCTCCTGGTTTTAAGGCCAGCGTGCAGAGCTTCCACGATGGATGAAAAGCAGATGGAGAGGCACCACTTCCTGGCGTCCGCTGCGGTCGCCTAGCAACTGCCGCCAAAAACCCGTGGCTGCCTGAATAGCAGTTAACGGTAAAGCAAACCGCTGCAGCAGTTGGAGATGAGTGCCTGTATGCGTCTTTCATGCTGCTATAATACCATCGTCTTCATTTTTTATTCTCCCCCCCTTCTCCCATCTGCATTGAGGAATCTCATTTTGATTCGTTGGTCTCTGTTTTTTCTCACCGTGTTATGTGGAGAGAGAAAAAAAAAATCAATAGCTCTCTCACGGCTCTATGCAAAGTATTTAGCGCGCCGAGAGGAACATGAGGAGAATCGATGAGCGTCTCTTCACGGAGGACTCTGTATCTCGTCCAGCTTGCGATCTCTATCTGGCGATGACGACGGGAGGCCAGACAGCCGCTGCTCTCGGACCCAAGAAGCCAAGGAGGGGTCTCGCAAATGCACGTGAAAGGGTCTTGCCAAGCTGTCATCGCAAGGCTGAGAGTTGTGAAAAACGAAAACATCAAGTGAGCGTTGCTCCATGTCTGGACCTTTAGATCTTCGTTGGGCAACGATACCAGCGTTCCGATGTCCAACTCGTACCATCGTACCAAAGTATCACTTTGCCGGTTTATTTTTTTCTCCTTTTAAATGAAAATATGAAACTCCATTCCAACTCAAGAGCCGAATAATTACTCCGAGCAATATTTATGCTAATGAACATGTGATTATGTATAATTCAGTGTTGCCCAGTGAGTGAGCGTGCCGACGTGAAGAAATTGCTTCATCAAAACTAAAACAAGGCTGTAAATGACGATGGCCGGCTCCAGAGAGTTACTGTTCAACACAAGCTCGTCATTTGTACCGGGGGAAAAAAAAAAGGACTTCACTTCGGCAATGACGCAAACCATGGATAAACTCGGAGAGACTGTGGCTGTACACGTTGCTCCAATGACTGCAGATCCTCACATGAATTAAAATTTGCAATCAATATTCAACCAGCCTGCCTGTGTGCCTGCCACAGTTTACATTACGCATGCAAGAAGGCATCTCGGGTACATAAAATTGCATTTGTAGACTATTAATTCTTTTGTCCATAAAACAAGGCCCTGTTTATGAGTCGAAGGCTAGTGCCTGCATGCTAACACCGAGTTAATGGAGATTGCATTAGCCTTGTAAATATTTGATCATCGGTTGTAAATCCTGTTGAGTTTAACCCGGAGGCACCCATCATGACACTCAGATACACAATTCAGTGCTCTTGTCAGTGAGACCATGCCTTAAGAAGGCGAGCGACGACGGAGACTCCATGTGGATCCAAGGTGGCATTCTGAGAGCAGGTTGGAATTCACTTCGGCGACCGGTAGAGTTCGAGTGCATTGTCGGAAAAGGCCGCGGTCCGGCTGCGTCGGCTGACGCGGGTCACCGGGGACAGGACGAGGTGAAGGGGAAGCGATTTGGCAGTGACTTCAATGTTCATCAGAGAATTCAGCAGCTTATCCTTGTTGCTTTTGCAGGCTCTCGGTGGTACAATAGGCTATGGTTTGTGTGCAAACGCGCAAAAACAGCATGCAGTAAATGTGGGGTGGTACATATGCAGTCTAAATGTCTTGTTTTCACCCAAACGCTGTCCACGTTGGTCCCTCCACTTTTTGCAACCGGACACTCGAAGGAGGCACAGGCACACAGCCTCACAAGTCTCGTCGTGAATTCAGAAAATCCACCTTCCGAGGCATACTGGAACACGTCGTCAATTTCCCTCAGTGCCCCTGATTAAAGCCCGGCAGTTGAGGCGATGGAAGTGATGGGATGCTAGGAAGCTGCAGAGCGGACAGGCAACTCAGCGGGTGGCACATCTCGTGTTGTGAGTTCCGCTCTCGTCGTGCGCCACTCAAGACGTCGAGCGCTTTGTGCGAGAGGACGACGGCGAGGAAAATCGGCTTAATTAGCCACGCTGGCTAATTGAACGGCGACGTCAGGCCTTTCGTCGCCTCGTCTCGGAGTGAGTTCTGCGAGCGCAGAGTCTGGAGGCTCAGCATAATTGGAGTAGAAGGGAAACAAAACAAAAAAGAAAAAAAAAACCAATCGATTTTAGATGTGTTTCTTGTTGTGCAAGCTGCTGTCGGCTGCCGAGTTGCCCCGTCAATACTCCGGATACAGTCGATTATCTCCCCCGGTGATGCAGTTTTGATTGCAGCTCCATAACTGCGATAATTAGTATGCACTCGATCGCCTCCCGATCTTTCGCAGCCTGTTCAGTCGCCGGCCCTGCTCGCGGCTTATTTTGCCATCTGCTTCTCGGCTTGGCGAGTGTCGGTGCGTTTGAACTCCTACCTTGTTGTCCAAAAGGTGCGCGCTTGAAGGTCGAAGCGGCAAAGTGGCAAATTTTTAAGATAGAGCTCAGCAAGTGCGCAGGGGAGGACAGGTTGGGTAGTATTCAGGGGGCGGGATGGGTTAGAAACGACCTCGTAAAAAAGGCAATGAGCAGCTTCCGAAAGAAAAGAGCCCCACAAGTGTCGGATGGAAATAAATAGAAGAGAAATGCGACAAAGTCCCAAAAATGAGCGTATTGCAAAAAACGTATGGATGCAAAACTATACACACACCTACTACAGACACCCATTTGACCTTAAAGACAGAAGTAAGTCCAAATAAAATCAAAGTTTTAAGTTACATGTATTTGTACATATCGTACAAACGTCTGAGCATGTCCTGTCTTAATTGCTCTGCGGGGGGGGGGGGGCAATGTTCACACTACATGTTAGTGACTGATTTATGCTCGACTGTCATGCTTTTGCATCTGTGTGACAAGTAGCATGTAGCATGTAGCCTGCAGCCCCAGCAAGCTGCACAGGAACAGCTGGGGATGTTCTGCAGTAAAGACGTTGGCTCGCGCTTGGAGGCGTGTGTGCTCCTTTCGCCGGGGGTCGATTTTCAACCGCTACCTGTGAGTGACTCAGTGCCAGGAGCGCAAAAAAAAAAATGATAAAGTGGCCTCAGCTTATTACTCATGTCGCCGGAGCATAATTTACAACAGAACAAAACAGCGCCTGGTTTATTGTCTGCCTCTGTACTCTGTGTTTGACCTCCGCTGCTCTGAGGAATGGTGTGAAGCCCCAGTGTGTGTGTGTGTGTTTGTCCGTGAGGTGTGTGTGTGTGTGTGTGTTATATGATTCATTCCCACCTCCCCGCCGATGAATTAAGATGGATCTGAAGCTGCTGCGCCGAGTTTTTCGGCCTAAACAAAGAAAGTTTTGATTAAAAATGGGTTCTCCTCAGATTGGCGCCGTGTGGAGGTTTTTGGTATCTGTGCAGTTTATGGAGATAGAATTGAATAATATCGCCCACTTGACGGCTGCAAAGAGGACTATTTGCTCACTTAAAGACGGCGTAAGTTATTTTTCAATAATTGCGTCCCTCCTCTCAGCCGTGCAGTTTCGTCCATGTTCAGGGAGACGGGACGCCGCCATGCCCGCTGACCAGGCCGCCGCCGCCGCCGCCGCTGCTGCTGCGGACCGGGCTTTAGTTCATCTCCAGCCGAGCAGCGGTGGCGGCGGTGGTGGACGCCTCGCAGGATGCTCGGCCGAGCAGGAAGCCGGAGACGGTGGGGCTCCCCGGCTCCTCGCAGCCTGCTCGCCTCTCGTCTCGGCAGCCCGCCAGACTGACACCTAAAGTGGCACTAATTGGCGTGGGCTCTGACAGCGATCCAGTGGGCCTGGGAAACTTTTAATGACACGCCTCGCACCCCGGCAGCATCCACAATCCCTCCCATGTCGTGTGTGTGTGTGTGTGTGTTTGTGTGTGTATGTACTGTATATATATATATGCATGTATGTGTATATATGTAAGTGTATACTGTATGTATATATATATATGTGTGTGTGTGTGTGTGTGTATATATATATATACAGAAGGCAGAAGGTTTGCTAGTGCTACAAAAGGTTGTCATCTCTTCCCATCACTCTCCCTGGGCAACAACAGATGTATGTATATATATATATATATATATGTATGTATGTATGTGTGTATGTGTGTGTGTGTGTGTGTGTGTGTGTGTGTGTGTGTGTGTGTGTATATATGTGTGTGTGTATGTATATATATATATGTCACAGATGGGCTGCTGTCTGGTATGAGATGACGCTCAGGCCCAGTCATCAGTCCCCCCCCCCCGGCACTAATTGAGAAACCCGTATACCTCGGCGGCGGCTAGAATCGAGGAACGGGCCTCATCGGACCCAAAATGCAATAATAAAACCCCTTATCAATCTGCGCCCGCCCCCTCCCTCCCTCCCTCCTTCCCCCACCCCCATTTTTGTTTCTTCTCCTCCGTCGCGCACGGAGGATGAAAGCCTAATCTGTCTCTATATTCCTTTTAAAGCCGTAATCCATATTTTAGGGTATCCTTCTTCGAGGGATTTGCGCACGGCGGAGCGGAACGCCTCATCCGTCTTCGGGGGTGTTATGTTGTAAGAATTTTTTTTTTTTTTTTTTTCGGTCCCCTGTAAATGCAGATTGCGTTTGCCATTAATCAAGGGGCGGCGGCCTGCTGTACGCGCAATTGGGCACAGTTACCGCACGGGGGACAAGGACGCAGAGATGCGACCGTGCAACGGAATTATTTCCGGGCTTCTCGCGGCGGCCGACACTCTTCTCCACTTTGCCTGACGCAGAAGGTTTGCGAGTGCTGCCAATAAAATTGGAATCCAGCCGTCAAAACGTTGTCGTCTCTTCTCAACAACAGATGTTGTGTCTTTTTGTGCCTCACAATATTTACTCGTTGTCCTACTGTGCGTGAGGGTACGCGTCGTTTCAGCTCACGGGAAAAAAAGAGGCGGAGCGGGAGGACGAAAGGTCGGGGAGAGAATAGTGGGTGGGAGGACAAGGTGATGGAGGAGAAAAGGTGGTCTTCAATCCACCGCTGGCGCCTCAATTACCTCCCCCCCAACCTCTCACTCGCAGGCTGGCCTCGGCTCCTTCCGCAACAATCAGGGCGACTGCTGGGAATTGCGAGGGAGCGCCAGGCCCCCCCCCCCCCCCCCCCCTCCCACAGCCCAGGTCTTTGCATTAAGCCACCTCCGGGGCACTTCTCCCACCGAGTCCCCGAAGACGGGGAGGCAAAGTGCTGTCTCAGCAGGGTCACCTTGGATCCCGGCGGGTGGTAAACAAGCCGCGTTATTATTATGCAGCGAGTCCGAAGGCGGCGGCGGCAGCGGCGGCGTTTGTCTCTTTTGTCTTCTGTTTTCTAGAAAGTGGAATCTAAAAAGTGCTCAGTCATGTCAGAACGAGGGAGCAGGATCGCAAGCAGGCACGGAGAGAAAGCCAGCGCGTCCAAATGCACTTTGGATAATCGGAGTTGTGCCTCTCACTCTTTAAAAGCGAATCACAACAGAGCAGCAGTCCCTTCGTACTGACCTCGGGTCTTTTCATTCCCGACGTTCCAAACGTGACAACTGGAAACCAACACAAACACGCAGAAAATCACCAACCACCGCAATACAAGTGTGCACTGTCGCATACCAATGGGAAGCTGATCACACATACTTCACTGATGCCCGAATTAGCATTAGCTTAGCATTTAGCTTAGCATTACAATTTAGCGTGCCTTGGCGACAGTGCAAAAGTGGAATCACGCCCATCGATTGGCTGCGTCACAAGCGCTTGATGTGCACGTCAACGCATCACTGCAGTGAGAAAGCGGTGAAATCGGAGTCATCGTAACGCTCAACACTGTTTGTGTGAAACACCGCGTTGTGGGGAGACTGCCACTCAAATAATCTGCAACCTGATCAGGATCTGCTAACCATGGGAATATCGAGGGACATTACACCCGCGTCCACCGGGGGGGCAGCAGGCCAGAAGTTGCTCAAGCTCGCTGTTGCGCGCTCGACCGTACGACCCGGCGTCGACGGTCTTTCTCCAGCCGCCACTGTAAGCGCGAGAGCCGTCAGCGATGTGGTTTGTAACAGGAGTAACACACGTAGCGCTGTCCACTCGATTCCGCAGAAGCCAAAGCCACTGGCTGGAATGATGAGTACAGCGCCCTCTAGCGCCGCAAGTGACTTGGACGATGGACTCCTCCGGTTCGATCATCATCCAAGTGAAGGAATAACTCACGGTTATCTAAAGTGCATTTATACGTTTGGGTGAATCTGGCGCCTCCATCTCGCAAAGAGCTCATTGGAAATATTTGGAATGGGCCGGCAATCCAAGTTGTCGGTCAGGCTTTTCCTGTTTGTCTTTTCTTTTCTTGTTCAAAGCCGCAGACGCTCCTGGCTTTCCGGGAGCCTGGATCTGAGTTTGGAGTCGTCCAACAAATGTGCCGCTGAACCCGGCTTGCTGCGATCATCTGGCATTTTGAACCCCCGAGCCCCCCCCCCCTTCCCCGAGTCTCAAATCGACGAGTGGCATCTGCGGCGGGATTAGCGATTGTTTTTCCTCGGATCAAAAGCGTCCGAAGTTGCAAACACCTTCATCCTCGGGACCAACAGCCGACGCCTGCTGCCTTGTTTGGAGATGAGGTGCGGCAGACTGTGGAAACAAGGCTGCGGGGCCGCCCTCGGGCTCACCGAACCTCCCCGGCAGCATGTTTGCCAAAAGTACGCTGACAAACTCCTTCACCCTCGGAGGGGTGGCTCGACCCCCCGCCCCCTCAGCCGCCGCCGCCGCCGACGAAAGCAAATTTTTTTCTTCCACATTTTCGCGGGGAGTCCAGAGCCGCTCGGCGAGCTGTCAATACGGCCAGATTCTGAGGAATCCACGCGTGCAAAAAAAAAAAAAAACGCCCTCGCGCGCGCCCCAGCCCGTCCGACATGTTTGTATGTATTTGGGGAGGGATTAGCGACGGCGAGCCAAGGCCGCGTCCTCCTCCTTCTCCTCCTCCTCCTCCTCCTCCTCCGCTACGCGGCGGCGAGCGTTTGATCTGACTCCAAGGCTCCAGCTGGCGTCGAGGAGGGAGGTCGTCTTCCTGGCTGACCTTTGGAGCCCCGCGCTCGGTAATTAAAAGAAGCACCTTCCGCACTGTATCGCCTTCGATGTGAGGGAAATAATAAGATGCACGGAAACTCCGAATGGCACGAGCGGCGCCTTTTACCCCCCCCCCCCTTTCTGCTTTGCGAACGAAACACAGCAAACGACTCAACAGCTGAGGCCCAGATGGCTTAAAAAAAAAAAATAAATAAAAAAAAAACCTGTTTGGACGGTTAGCGACGGCCGTTTCGTCGGCTTTGCCTCGGCACTACGTGTCATCACGGCGGGATCAGGATCGCATTTTGGGCTCGAGCGGGAAACGTGATGTGTTTACGTGAGATCGATTGTGAGGGGAGGTTTAATATGTGGTCCCCGGGGGAGGAAGTGGAGCGCTGCTGCGCCACCGGAGGGGGGGGGAGGGAATGGAAACACTGATTCATTTTGCTTGGTATGGTGGGAGAAATAAGGGAGGGGACCGGGGGGGGGGGGGCCGAGATCGAGGGGGGGGAAATGCGGGATGTATGAAGGAGTCGAGGCAAGTTAGTGGCTACAGGGTCGCCACAAACTGTTTATTCCCGGTGACATTCCTCTTTGTAAATGTTCCTTCCGCACTGCTAAAGCAGTGGCCAGAGGTCCGACTCACGATGTGCAGGTGCGTAGGCAGCCTCGGCTTTTCACCTGAATTCTTCCAGTCTGTGAATGTGTGTACGCTCAGTGATCCTTTCGGTTTGCACCACCGACGAGCATCACTAAGGAGCGCTGCTTCGTGACCCTAAAAGACACAACCCCCCCCCCCACACACACACACACACACACACACACACACAGAGCTAATAAGCCATGGTGGCTAATTGCCTCAGGAAGGTGATTATGGTAGCACGCTAACATCACTGCGCCTTTGCTGAATGCCAAAGAGTTCTGCCAAGCACGACGTCTGCTGTGTTTATCATGCGTCACTTTGCAACTTATCATTATTGTTGACATGAGAGAGAGAGAGAGAGAGAGGGAGAGAGGGAGAGAGAGAGGGAGAGAGAGAGAGAGCTTTGACGCTAGCGCTCAAAGAAATCGCCGACACTCTCGTCGCAAACAAACCGAGGAAAAATCAGGAGAAACACTTGTGTGGCTCCGAAGACACTGGGCGGAGGAGGGGAAGAGCAAATCAAGCAAAGGCCGTCAGACGTCAGCTCCATCTGGAGGTGCCAGTCTGTCAGCGTCCATTAGCTGTGGGCAGACCCCGCCGTGGTGGCGGACCACCTGCCGGTCAACAAGATGACTCATGTTTGGAGGAGATGCGAGGCGCAGTCTGGACCCCCTCGTCGCCACCGGCTCCGCGTCTCTGCGTGCGCCTTTGAAAGGCGCCTCGGAGTCGTGCATCCGCCGAAGAGGGGCTGTCGGCGGGGACAAACGGGGAACAGGCGGTACTTAGCCCTCATTCAAAATTAAGGAGCACAAAATGTCTCCTTTATCCAGAGTGCAGGAGTGCTTCGCGCCATCCAGCTGATGGGTAGCTGATAAATAATTCAGCTGGTTGAATTTGCTTGTGTTATTTAGGAATAATATTATTGTTTACTCTTTTTTTTGTGTGTGTGTGTGTGTGTGTGTGTGTGTGTGTGTGTGTGTGTGTGTGTATTCAAGGGAATGCTGTTCAAAAATTCAGGAGTTGCTAGCTTCCCTGCTGGCTACGCCCAGAGGGTGAAGTCATGATAGTTTGACGCTACGTCTCAAATTCATGTCATGGCTAACCTAGCAGCAACAGCGCTAATCTGTTGCAGTGGCTTCACCCATCCGGGTCTTCTTGGTTGGTTTTTGCAGAGCAGCTCGCCCTCAAGCCTCCCGACTCTTTAACTTCATTTCAGTTTTTTTGGCATTGTGAAAAAAACGTCTGTGTCCGCCCAAACTGTTAGCATAGCAAACACAAGCAAAGCCGTGTCCGAAAAGAGCACATTTGCATGAAAATTACCCGATTTACGTATAACTTCATGTCATCATTCTTGATGGTTATACCCCATCAGCCCCCCCTCTCCGATCGTTACGGACCACCCCCAATTTATTTCGCGCCGCGTTTGTCACCAGTGCCACCGCTGAGGATTCAGATTTGATGGAATTTCGAAAGCGGCCGCAGGATTCATGAGCGGCCACCAGACGACAGTGCGGGTGAATTACTGCGGCACTCAGCCGTGACCCTGACCACTTCTTAACACACGCACACACACACACACACACACACACTCGCGCGCGCACAGAGCTACAATTGGTTATTGATTCCCCCCCCCCCCCTTCCAGAATTACCGTCCCGGCGAGCCAGGAGGCGAGGTGATATGAAAGCGAGCGCACGCCTGCGCCTGCGCACGCTGAGCGAGACGGCATCATTTTCTCCACGCACGCCGTCTTAATCATATCTCACGTTTAATCACACGGCAAAGTGCTCTGATTGGAAAATTGCCTGTTTTGACGGCACGCTGGGAAGACGGAGAGCGGAGAGAGACAGAGAGAGATAGAGAGGGGGGGTGAGAGCATCATTCCCAGATCTCGCAGCCCTTATTTCTCTGCCTTTGTTCTCTCCCTCTCTCACGTGCGTGCGTACGTGCGCTCCGGCCCGGCCCGGCCCGGCCCAGCCCGCCCACCCCACGCAGCCTCACGACGCTCGCGCTTCCCTCTCGCTCCAACGCTGAGATATTTATATCCGCTTCCCACCGCGGCGAAGGAAAATCAAAAAAAAAGCGGCGCCCGCGCACGGCGCTTTCCTCCGCTGGCGCTGAAGGCCTGCCAGGCGGCTCCTGCCTTTCCCTCAAAGAGTGAGGGGGGGGTGAGGCGGGGGGGGGGGGGGGGAGCGCTGATGAAATAAAGAGAAGGGGCGTCGCTCCCGCCAGCAGGCCCTCTTCAAAGTCTTCCGTGTCGGCAGGGTCCATTAGTCGGAGCGCATTTGGCCATTAGTTCCCCCGTAAACGGGAAAGCCGACGGTCCTTCCTGGAACGCTCCCGGAGCATCGAGGATTTTCTCGCAGCACCGCTTACACGATTTAACTCCGATGTCGTCTTTTCTGTTTCGTGTTGGGTTGTTGTTGTTGTTGTTGTTTGTTTTTTTTTTGTTCCGCTTCGAGGGATTAAAATTCATTTTTCCAAAGTATTATCCTGCGTGTTCAGGCCAAATTCTACCCTCTAACCGCCACCGCCTTTGTACTTCCGCGAACCTGGCTTTTTTTCCTTTCTTTTTTTCCTGTTTTTTTGGCTCTTTGATGCGTTCGTGTTCGGTTCAGAAATCCTCTTTGTTCCCGTGTCCTGCATCCCTCTCCTCGTCCATGCTGCACCTCTTCCCCTGCTTTGGCGCCACCTGTAAACATCCCCGACGAGCCGAGACACCCGCTTTTTGATTGAGGGCGGGGGGGAGGGGTAACGGAGACGGAGGCGGATTACGGACGCCTTCCGTAATGAAGGTATAAATCGGGCGCCTTCCGTGCACGCAGACTGTATCGGAATTCCTCTCTTTGGCTCTCCGCCACAACGACTCAGCTGTGGGAATCCGTTTGGGCGTTTGACAGACTTTGTTTGGTCCTGCTTTGTCCTGCAACTCTCTCCTAATTAGCGTTAGCTGGTTTAATGTTAGCGTGTCAACCACCTTGTTTGTTGCTACAGGAGGAGCCAGAGTGGCTCCCAGAAAAGGGAAACAAGTCTGTAGAACTGCCGAGGGTCTAAACTGCCAACGAGTTGCACTTTCATTGACTTTGTGGGGCCTCACTGGTCTTGACTAGTTCACTAGTTGTGACTGGTTGCTAGCTTCTTTTGCGGCTAACCAGGCCAAGGACAACCACAGTTTCTGACTCACACATTGGACCCTTTTTTTTTGACTGCCGCTCCCGAAGAGTCCCGCCGTCTTATCTCGTGGCTGCCACAACATAATTCAGGGCGGCCATTGTCGGGCGCACAGGTACTCTACCCCCCCTCCACCACCTGCCGGCGGCGCGATTCTGAGAGGTTATTATCGCCGTCCTCTGATCGATTTAGAGAGCGCCACGGGCAGCGTAATGATCCCGCCGTGCATCTCTCTTCTTCTCTCCAGCAACTACAACCACCCCCACCCCCACCCCCACCACCACCAACACCACCACCACCACCCATCCACCCACCCCACCTCCAAAGCCCAGCGCCCGCCGTCCCGAGCCGGCCTCAGAGCCCCCCCCCCCTCTCCTGCTGGAGGACCTGATGTTAGGAGGTTAAGAGGGGGGCTGTTATCCATAAATCTACAGCGGATTTGAAAGTCAAGGGAAGCCATTATGATCCGAGCAAGGAATGTGATTAACATAAATCCTGGGCTCGGAAAATGGATGTGTGTGTGTGTGTGTGTGTGTGTGTGTGTGTGTGTGTGTGTGGGCGTGTGTGTCTTTCTCTGCATGTGTATGCAATGCCCACCCTGCCCCCACCTTAATTTTGATTGGTTAAGAGAGAAAAAAAAAAAAAAAAAAAAAAAAAGCTGATCAAAGCAAAAGTCGTAATAGGCTGTAAATCCAGTGTGTGTGTGTGTGTGTGTGTGTGGGGGGGGGGAGCGGTCGAACGGGCAACATTCGACGATGAAAAACCTCCCTTTCAGCTTTCAGTGGAGCACCGACACCATGCATGTCAACACTGGGCCCCAGAAGTCCCTCAGTGTGAGGAGGAAAAACTCACTCACTCGTGCAATAACGTCCAGGCTGTAACTCTGTTACTCTGCACGCGCCGGCCCTTTAGTTGGGGGGGGGCGGGCTTCGGCTGGCCGCCGCTGATTAATTATCAACCTGCTGCAGCCGCATTGGTTTACTGTAATTATGACAAATTTCCGGGCCGGAAATACCTGCTTGTTTATGCGGCTGATGAATGAGTCGGCTTTAATTACTCATTGGAATACAGCGTTTCTGCCGTGTTTTAATTCGCCGAGCGGCGGACATGACAGAGATGATAATTAAGACGGCGTAGGATGGCGAGGGCGGCTCGAGGCGGGAGAACCGCGGCCCCGTTCATTTCAAATTTGCCTTTTTTTTTTTACTTACTGCCCCCCCCCCCACTCCCCACCCCCTCGCGCGTCCAAAAACGCGTCGCCCGCTATAAATCCGCCGAGCGGAGGCGTTTGTTATCGTTTATCCCATTTTAAGGAAATTACAGCGGGTGCGGGGCGCTCAATTAAAGAGCGTGCGGCGCTCTCGTTCGCTCGCAGAGCGAGGCGCTGGCACAGGAGCCGGCTCCCGGGGTAAAATCTCTGCTTCATGTGTTTACAACAACAAGCGCCGCCGCCTCGGAGGTCAGCGCAAGAAAAGAGAAGATCCCATTGTAGATCTCTGTTCCCCGAAAGTCCCGAAGAAAAAACGACGCGTTTGGCTGTGCAGAGCTAAAGCTAGCGCTAATTTTGACGGCGCCTCGCAAGCGTCCGAACTCTCACCGTCATCACTCGTCACGACCACCAGGAACCTGTTGGAAATCCCTGCAGAGCATCGGGAGGTCCAATTCGTACGAAACGTCACTCTTCCTGCACACGCGGCCCCCTACTGGCGGGAGAGTGCGTGCGCACACAAGCTAAAAACTAGTCCACCCTGGAGGGGGAAAACAAGATAAAAGTTGGACTATCAGGGCGGGAAGACACAGACAACGTTGGCTCTTCAGACGAAGGAGCGCGAGGCACCTGTGGAACTCTCACACCTGCGGAGGCAGGAGGCGACACTCGCGAAGAAAGTCTCCGCCGCCTCGATGTTTGTCGGAGGCGGCGAGGTGGAGAAGGACCGCGGCCACGGCTGATCGCATCCCGGGCATCCTGGGACGGATCGATGCCGCGCAGCTGCCTCTCGTCTCACCTGCCCGACCCCCCCACCCCCACCCCCACCACCCCCAACTCCTCCGTTCCTGACTTTTTTTTTTTCTCTCAGCCACATCCACTTCCTGTCTCTCTCGTCTTGCTGCACCTGCTCCGCCTGACCCGGGCGTCGGCGCTCTCTCTTCAGAACATTATCTGGCCGCCTTCCAAACCCTGCAACAAATTAATCCCCCCTTCTATATGTCTGGTTAAGGGCGAAGAGTGTACGTATACACATATATATATATATTTATATACGAAGGATGAAAAGGACGAGACCCTTTTCCTTCTTACGGGGCCGCTGCTGTTATCCGCACCCGTCCGCTCCATGCTAGCGACACCGACGGAGCTGATTAAACCAGCAGAGCCCCTCGTCGGTATCTCTCTACGCGAGTTTCTCACGGAATGTTCGACCCCGCTGCTGGTGAACCTCATCACTCCGCCGTGTCAACCGACCTGCCAACGTGCGAGTGCTCGAAATCTCACTTGGCCTTTCCGTCTCCTCCAAAAACAATATTTTCCCATCGATCCCTCCATTTAAATGAGGCAGGTGAATTCTAGGCAGGGGGGGGGCAGAAACAAAGGTCACGATCTTCGCCATTTTTAATGACGAGCGTAGCCTTGTCAACCCATGCGGGGGTATTGAGAGGATTAGCGGTGCCAAGGCTTTGTGGAAACGCCAGCGTCTTATACGGAGGTAATTACCGTACCGTACCCCATATCATGTTTCATTTACCTGTCAAGCTTGGAGTTCGAAGAGGCCTCAAAACATCTGCGGGCTAAAACTCGCGGATCCTTTCCTCATCGTGATTGAAATTATCATTTTGTGCCTAATTTGTACGGATTACCGCTGTTCGACGGCGCCCAGGGAACCTCCGCCAGGCGGGTTTTGAACATCCAGAACACGAGGTCGCTTTGAGACGTGGCGGCGCCGCCGCCGATTTGCTTTGCCGGGGATTGAAAGTGACTGAGACAAACTCCGCAATCGCTTTCTGACCATCTGCGCATCGGGAAACAAGTCTTTACGAGAAGACAGCTGGAAGGTTCGTTGTAGGGAAATCGTTTACACGCCACGCCGGGAGGAGCCGCCGCTCAAAAAGTGCATCGAGCCCGGCCCGATGGATGAGGCGTTGGATGATGGATGAGGCCTTTAAAAAATAATCTACTGGCATGAATCATTTTCCTCCTGCGTTTGCATTTGCACAGGACGGAGTCCCATCACTTGTAGATTTAGCGCTCGCGTCCCTCCGGTGTGTCATCGGGCCCGTCGCCCGCTTTTTGGGGGTTTTTTTGTGTGTCCCGCTGCCGGACAATACCGGAGGCTTCCGCCGTCCGCCCCCCCCATCTGAAGTCCGAGGACGAGATGTAAATGCCGTGACATTCACTGTGCAGAGCGCCAGCGACAAGACAAAAGCTTCGCCGGACTCCAGGCAGCGGCAGATAATCGTCTTGACGGAAGACAAAAGCTGTGTGTGTGTGTGTGTGTGTGTGTGTGTGTGTGTGTGTGTGTGTGTGTGTGTGTGTGTGTGTGTGTGTGTGTGTGTCACAAATGTCACTGTTTTGTTTCCCCGCTGTCTGTTTCCAGACTCGCTTGTAAGGCCGACGACACCAAGAAGAAACTTATCGAACTGGGTTCGATAGTTTGCTCCCCCCCCCCCGCCCCCCCCCACCCCACCCCACTCCCCCAATCTTTGCTTTTGTTGTCTCAGCCTGCTCAGAAAAATAAAAGTTCAATTACATTCCGCCGGCACAACATTTTGCAGGTCAACACAAGGTCAAGTTAATCAGCCCGTAAAGAGGAAGCGGCATTGGACCAAGCAGCCATTTGATGTTGCTGTATTGAATGAATGCCAGCTGAATGCTAACAGCCTTGTTTGTAATGGAAAGACGCAGGGTGATGCATACAATTCCTCATGCAGAGTCTCTTTATTGAATTCCTGTGTGTGTCATTGTGTCTGCATTTTATCACGCACTCTTTACAACACGCGAACGAACCGGGCTCTGCACGCTGAAGACCAGGAAGCTGGAGGAAGCCACGCCCACCCCCCGCGCCTGGAAACAGCTCGGCCGTCCCTCTGCGGGGGAGTTATGTGCTCTAATGGCCGGAAAAGTAGGGGGAAGCGGGAGATGCTTCCACAAACAATTTCCCCCGGAATCACGTAATACTGCGACCATCGATCAGCGCCGCCGCGCTCGCCGCGCCGCCATGCCTCCATCCACCTCTGGAGGGCCGTAGATCAATAGCGCCGAGAAACCAGATAAAGATAGCTCAAAGTCAGGCACCAAAAAAAAAAAAGCACATAGAGCGACGAGGCATTCCCAGTGGCAGCAAGCAAAGTGAGGAGAAACCCAACCCACCTACCCCCCCCCCCACACACACACACACACACACACACACACACAACCGATCTGGAGCAGCCTGCGGGAAAATTAAAAAAATAAAATAAAAAAAAGAGGAGCCGCCGGATCTTCCTCCCGGAAGGAAGAGTCGGCGGCGCCGCGGAGGACATGCGGCGTTTGATTTAATCAGGCCCCTCCCCCGCAGCGAGAAAAAAAAATAGTTTAAAGGAAACGAAATAGTGTATTCATCTTTCCATGAGTTACATAATTCATGAGGCTTTCATTTTTAAAAGAAAATAAGTAAGTAAATAAATAAATAAATAAATAAAATCCCGTGCGGTGGGAAAAACCTTGAGCAGACGAAGGGAAAAAAGAAGAAAAAAACCTTCATGGCTGGCAAAAAAAAAAAAGAAAGGGGGCTTCGCTCGTTAGATGTTGATCTTGCGCGAACGGGGAGGGAGGCTCCTCGCCCGTCTCATCTGCATGTGAGAACAAACGAGAGTGGAGGCCCGAACAAACCGGGTGGCTGTCTTTTCTTTTCTTTTCTTTTTTTTTTTTTTTTTGGCAGACTCACGTCCCGCGGCCCCGCCCACAGACATCTGGGCGCTAAATTTTGCATCGTCCCTCCGCTGCCAGACACGCGAAATCTGTCAAACGCGGCAGACGCTCACGTAACAGGATGTGAAGGGCTAATTCCAGCCTTCTCCTCCTCCTCTTCCTCCTCCTCCTCTTCCTCCGCCGGGCTCCGAGGGAGAGGGCGCGTCAGGTTCACATCGGGATGCGTCGCCTCTTTGACTCCCCCGCACGCACGCGCGCGTGTGCTTCCTCTCGAGTGCTGAGCTTCAAAAGAAGAAAGGAGGAAGAAGAAGATGACGACGCGGAAGAAGGAGAAGAAGGAGAAGAAGGAGAAGGAGAAGGAGAAGAATCAGGAATCATACGCGAGCCGCAGCCGAAACTAAGACGGAGACGATAAGTAGGAGCAGACTGCCGAGAGAATCTCATCATTAGTCCTCTCACAGGCCCGGGATTTAATTATCCCCGCTTCCAAATCATGCGCTTCCCACTTTTCAGCGGATTATTACAGCCGGAAGGATAATAACCGTGATGCCTTTCGCCCTCTTCCCTTGTCTGCATTGTGGGGAAAAAAAAAAAAAAAAAAAAAGAAGAAGAAGAAGAAGAAGAAAAAAAATCAGGGTGTCCTCATAATTGCGTGTACATGCATGTGTGCATGTTTGCATTTGACTCATCTTTTTTTTTTCCCCTCCTCCTCCTCCTTCTCCTTCTCCTTCTCCTTCTTCTCCTCCTCCCGCTGATGAATAGCGTGCGCACGTGGTGTGCAGGAGTGTTCGGGGGAAGGAGAAAAAAAAAGAAAGGGCTTCTGGAAATAGGTTCATGTAAAATTAATCCGCAGACAGAAACTTGACCCAGATGTGGCGTAATCTCACCCCCCCCCCCCCCCCCCCCCCCACCCCCCACCCAGGTCGGGCGGGACGGTGCGACAGAGACGGAGCGTGGCGGTGACGAAAGGAGCTAAACAAGGCGGGCTGATGACGAGACGCCGCGGAGGAAGAGGAGGAGGAGGAGGAAGAAAAGGAGAAGAGGCAGCAAGAGGGGGAGAAAGAAGACAGAGAGGAGCGCTTGAACGCACCCTGGGAGAGGGTTTGAACGCGGTCGCCTTATGTCTTTATGTTCATCCCGCCGGTTCTGGTGGGACCTCATTAGCTTCCGGGCACAGAAGCCTGCTCAGCCGTCCGTGCGGCCTCGCAGGGAAACCGGCCGAGTGGAGGCGTATTAACATCAGATCCGGGAAGAGGAGGAGGAGGAGGAGGAGGGACGAGTCCCGCTCGATGGGGTCCGGCTCCCTTTCAACAGGAACCTGCTGGAGCGGCCCCGGCGAGCCGGCGGCTGATGGCATTTCAAATGTCGCGCCACTTGTTTCGTTTCACGCTTACGGGACACGATGAAGCGTTCAAGGCGCCCTGGGAAAACTGAGCTCCGCTCAGGCGGCGCTGGAAAAAAAAAACGCTGGCATGATGCACCAATAAGAAGCTTTGAAAAATGTGATTGGTCCGTGTTGAATGCGACGGAGAGATGATTTGTCCAAACACCCGGACGCTTCCCCTCTCTCAACATTCGCTGGAGCAGATGGAAAATTTCTTTCTTTTTTCTTCTGACTTTAAAAAAAAAAAATACAAATTTGAACTAAAACTCTTAGTACAGGCTGAACAGCAGGTGCAGGTTATTATTTTGTCAAGTCAAAAATCCATTCCAGCAATGTTTTCTCCTGAGTTACTTTTTTTTCATTTATTTATTTTCAATACTCATCATTTTTACAGCGTTTCCAAAAAACATTTTCTTTCCCCTCTTGGAGGATGCTTCTGATTTTGTGCCTCTCTCAGACGGAGAATGAAAACTGAATTCCGTGCATCCTGCAGCTTCCTAAAACAGATCAGATGCTCCTTATTTGTTGCAGCGGCCGTCATCACCGGAAGTCACCCTCAAAAACTGCTCTAATTCTCATATCGCGTCTTCGACAGTGGCTTTGCCTTCTAACGTACGGAAGTGCATCCACCGCCGCTGATATCTACATCTTTTGTCTTCTTCTTCTCCGTTGGGTTTCCCCCTCCAGGGCTCTCGGCAGACAGTCATCTGCCTCCGTCTGACCCTGTCCTCCGCGCCCTCCTTCCTCCCTCACGCCGGCTGACTTCCTGTCCTCTTTCACCGCGTCCGTCAATCTCTTCGCTCGAACGGAAAAAGTGCAAAAATAATGGAAAAAATAAAATAAAAAAAAAAGTCAATACAACCAATGGAAAGAGTTTATTTCCATCGGCTCTCACTCTGCTGGGACTCTGTGTTTCCCTGCAGGTCTCTGCAGCTCCGCCGCCGCGGCCGCGCTGAAGGTTTTCTGAGGGGGGGGTTGAGGGCGGCTGCAAGTGCCCGTAAGCCTCAAGGCCGAACCAAACTCCAAATCCAGTCGCGTACTGAAAAAACATAAGCTGACCACTAGAGACAAACACACACACACACACCTACACACACAGAATTTCAGCCTCTACAAAATCCAATTTTATTTTTACTCACAATGTGAGGATACAGGGGCCACAAAGGTCCTCACACACACACACACACACACACACACACACACACACACAGAAATCTGATACAGTCGTCTGTGCCTCGTGGGGTCATTCGAGGTCAGCCACGGCTCAATGTGACCCGCAGTAAACATTTATTTATCCCCATCACACTTCATTTATTTTTTACGCACACCTCAGTGCTCTCCATAAAACAAACAGTTATGAAAAATAAAAAATAAAAAACAGACAGACAGGTTTATTTTGACCTCTACGCCATTTTATGGCCGCGCCTGTTTGGATCATTGATCTCCTTTGGCCTGCTCAGAGGCATCTGAGCAGGTGTCAGTCAACGGTGGGTGGGGGGGGGGGGGGATACATCAAAGTGGACGCTAAATTAGACATTGGGAAATTAATTGTGTAGCATTTGTATGATAATGCACAGCGAACAGAGAACATTCAGGGCAGTCAGTCTGGTTTGTGCACTGTTGAGTCAAAAAATTCTTCTCCGTCAAAATAAGAACTCACATTGCCTTATTTCTGGCATTTTTCTTCTTTTTTCTTTTTATTTTTCGTCTGGGCATTAGCATTATGAATCTGGAAATCCCCCCATCAGCCAGTCAAAATACGAATGGACCAATCGGTGTTCAGGCGTTAGCCAGGCTCAGTGTTCAGCTGTGATAAGGTCGCCGCTCGAAAGAGTATCTATTTGTCGTTATGCTACCAGTGGTAGTAGCTGGTACTACCGGTGCTCCTTGGTGGAGTGGGCAAGACATTGTGAGCGTTGGGGGATTAAGTTTTCTGAAAGGCCTTCCGGTTCAAAACTGAAAACTGTTTGCAAAGACAGAGAGGAAATAAGCAGGGAAGGATTTTCATCTGTAGCATCCCCGCCGTTACTCGTTGATTGTTTGTGAAACGCAACCGTTTGTGTTTTTCTTCTTTCAAAACGGAGGCCTGTAATTTCTTGTCTTATCGATTTCACGTCACCGCCGCCGTCGCCAGAGTAGTCGATTGAGCTGTTGTGATGCCAGAAAAGTGAGGAACTATTTCAACTATTGGAATTGCTTTCGTTTTTTGCTTTGTTTTTTTGTTTTCTTAAAAAAAGAAAAAAAGATAAACGCTTGAAAAGAGGAGCTTAGAAACCAGGAAAGAAAACAAATGCATTATATAACCACAAATAATCAAGTCTCTTGTCGTCGGCTGTGTTGTGTTCTCACGGACGTTTTTAACTGTGTATTTTTTGCGCGGCTGCCGAAAAAAATAAAAAAAACGAGTTCTCCGTCCCGCTGCCTACACTGTGGCAAACACACTCTAGAGAGAAAGAGAGAGAAAAAGAGAGAGGGACGGCACTTTGGTGGTGAAAATGAAACGAAAATTTTTGACACATGGGCTGTTAGCAGCGACTGGTAGAGGTGTGCAAAAAAAAAAAAAAAAAACACGGAAAAAAAATGCGAGTCTCACCCCAAGTTGCGAAAAGTATGTGTCTGCTGGGGGATGAGTCACCGCTGAGGAGACGGAGAAGAAATAAAAACGAGTCAATAGAGGACAACACATTCCGTGTGTTGTTCTCCGAGCGAGTCTGATTGGGCAGCTGAACCAACCCTGCCGGGAATCTTGACTCTGACACTTCCATAACACAGGATCGTGTGGATGTTGGAGTCGGAGCGCGAGCCTGGAGTCGCTTCCTGACTGCTGGCTGAACTCTCTGCGACCTTTTTATTGCATATGTTTGTCCCAAAACTTTACTCGTCCAAGTGTAGCACTTTAACATGACCCAGTCTGATGAATTGGAAGGTGTTGGTTCTACTCCTGTTTCTTGGCAAACATGCTAAAAATGCACCAAAGTGATTCCCGGCACGACACTTCCGTCTTTTTTTTTTAATGACCCAGCAGGAACAGGAGTGCACAGGGAGAGGTGTTGATTGGTTTTATATACGTAGGTATTGCAGTGTTGCTGATCCTGTGCAAACTGGAGTCTTATAGCCCCACCTACAGCCATTAATTACAAAGGGTCTGTTTGTCATAAGTCATTGTTTGTAAGTTAGAAGATCGGCATAATCAGCTTTCCTTGTCTGTCTATGTAGAAAGTATATGAAAGTGGTGTATTTGATTAAAAAAAAATGTATTTCTCATCCTGACACTTCACTAACTGGACGCAATGCAAAACCACCAGGCCCCAAAAGGCAACTAATCTCTTCCAATTGTGTAAACATGATGTTGTTTCCGTGCGGCTGTATAAACACGCTCGGAAAAATACTGGACACACATGAGTTTTGTCTGCTTTCCAAGTACTTACCCGAGAGCCGTGTTCCTTCAGCCAGACTTGGAGGGGCGAGCTCGGGCGCCGGTCCAGCGGATAACATTTAGCCCCGTCCAAGAAGCCGCCGACGGACTTGGTCGTGCTCCCGGGTCAGCGGCGGTCGCCGTTCAGAACGTGGTATTTCCAGGAGCATTTGGGAGAAGCATAAGCTCCCGCGGGGACGCTAGCACTCCCGTCAGTGCAGCGGGAATCTGCCAGCATGGTTTACGGGCCGGCTGTGCATGTTGAACGTTCAAGTGTTACGCAAGTGGCAGAGGGAGTTGTGTAAGGAAGGGCCGGCGTGTTTGAGCAGCGTGGAAGGTTTGGAAACAGGTACGGGATGAGGAAATGAAATATTACACATGCTCCTGTACGTCCGCTTCTTATTCAGGTCCACTGGGTTAGAATTGGTTTCTCTTTATTGAATTAATAGAACAAAAGTATTTGAAAATATAATATCCGCATTGATAAATCTTGTGCCAATTCTCAAACCTTTAGCAGAGTTCTTGATTCTCCCCAGCATCATTTATACGAGCACTGCGCTGTCCAACTGAGGAAAGTGATTACTGGGTGACCTTACAAGGCCATCCCCTGGCAGCACCGAAGCATAAATGACAAGATTTCCAATAAGCTTCCAACAAGGCCACAGTACTATTAGCATAAATTTGACATTTGACAAAAATCAATGTTGAAGGCAAGAATGCGTTCACATTTTCCAAATATTTATGTGGATGCTATCTGTATAACTAAGAAAAACAAGAATGGGATCAAGGGCACATTGCACTTTTAATGGCTAGTTGGCATGTGGGGCTGGAGCTAGAATCACGCTAGCTAGCTGCTGACGAGCTAGGGGACTAACGTTGTGTCCTTCATCAAGCTGAAACAACCACGTAAGTCAGAATTTCAGGTCTTAAGTTTAGGGGGAACCTGGACCACAAGATTTTCATTGAAATTCTGTGCTTTTGGCAGTTTTATAATGCAAATAAAAAGCAACTACTGTGCAAAGTCTGCCCGCACATGTTTTTTTTATCTTTTTTTTATTTGTTTATTTACTTGTGTTCACTCCCAAACTAACAGTGTGCATTTGTATGCTGGTATTGGCTAATATTGCCAACAACAATAGACACAGCGAAACCAAAAAAGTGGTTTCAGCCAGTCTTTAATGCAACAGTACTTCTGTTCCATCGCCAGTACTGTCAAATCTTTTGGAACACACTCTTATTCCCCTAAAAATATTTTTTGTTTAGTACAGAAGTATTCTTTTTTGGAAACACTGAGGGGCAATTTTCCACGCATGCTATTCGCTGTGACTTCCAGGATTTCCTTCCTCTGCTTCCGACTCTTGACAGGAGTAGTCGTGTTGTATCTTATAAGCCTTCGGACAACATTGCACATTTCCTTGAATTAATAATGGTGTTTTCCTGGTTCCGTGTTGTTGAATTTGCGTCACAGTGAGAGTAAAAAATGTATGAGATGAAGTAACACGGGAGAGGGTTTCCATTCTCTGTCTCTTCTGCACCGTACTCCTCCAGAGGACCTAGCGGAGAAAGTCAACACGATCCAATGCCGGGCTGATGTATGTTATTGGAAACCACGTCGGCAGTTGGGTGTGTATCAATCTCGGCAGCGGAGGGGAGCAAAGGCAAATAGAATCAACACCTTCCGTGGCAAACATTTGTCTTCTTTTGTACTTTTTCCTTCTGCAAATATACGATGCTCGGGCTGTGTTTGAGAGTCTGATCCACCAGGGAAGGAAATCAATGATGCGTCGCAGTTCTGCCGCGGGGAGAGAGAGCACCATGTAGAATGTCAAGTTTTAATTGAAATTCATATGTTCCACGGTGAAGAATATCAGTATGTTTTGGTGGGTTTGCATTATGCATAATCCTTGTCAATCGAGTGGTGTTGGTTTGTTTTTCTGTGTAGGATAAAAAAATGTGTGAACCAAAAGAAATCCACAACTTACTAAACACAGGAATGGAAAAAAAGTTGTGAATTGATTCATTTTTCTGTTGCCAAATGCATTAAAGGCCTAATTTGCAAGATTAAAAATATTTTTTTAGCATGAAACCTATTTTTATTAACAAATCAAATAAAAAAATAAAAACAATTGTCAGGAGTGTCACATTAGAATGCAGGGAATAACGCTGCGTTACTCCCAATATGCTATTTAACTTTGCACACTGGCCTTTTAACTCAATACATTGTGCGCCTCCCAGGTAAGCTGCAACGCCCACCTGTCCAGCAGGGGTCCTCAACTGGCTCGTCTGTCCTGCGCACCTGTTGCCCACCACCCGATCAGCCCCTCTGACCTACATGCCGACCTCATCAGTTTTACAGCTGTGCCTTATTAGCCGGCTGTCAGCCAGAGCACTTAAAATGTGTGACTCCGCACCTGCTCCTGTTTGGTTGTCAGTCCGTGCTCCTCCAACGTGTGCAGTCACGAACACTTGATGCTGCGCTGCTGTTGCCGCCTTTGGTTCTTCGCTCTCTCTCATTGGGTGCTCTTCAGAAAATAGCAAGGGGAAAAAAAATCCTGTCATCCCCATGTCCCAATTTCTGCTTTGTGACACAAAAGCAATTTGAGCTTCCCATTCCAGTTTTATCAGTGCGATCAAAGCACCTTGGGGATATTTGGTGGCTCTCTGACGAAGGTCTTGAAAGCTCTTAATTGGCCTCATTAGTAGGAAAGGGATGCGTAATTTCATTATACAGACTGAGTTCAACCAGGCTGCCGTCCTCAGACACACGAGTGGTTTTTGTGAGGCTCATTTGCAGCTGCTGTTTTTGCATTTCCCGTGCTGCCACTGCCTCTCTCTCTCTCTCTCTCTCTCTCTCTCTCTCTCTCTCTCTCTCTCTCTCTCTCTCTCTCTCTCTCTCCGCACTCAAACTGTCATCCAGATTCACAAACAGTGAAAGTAAGAAAAGACCACCGCAGCAAATACTGGACCCTTTTAGCTGCCACTCTTCCACACTCTTCCCCTGCCATCCCTCCGTTTTTTTTTTTTTTAAAGACACACGCATCAAAAGGAAATTACGTTTGTTTGAGAGCTGTTGCAGCCTTGGCAACAGGCTCATGCAAGATTTAGAGTGGGCATAAAATAAAAAAAAACAGCAAAAAGCAGCAAAGTACCGCAGGAATATTATAGTTCTGACAGCTCCTAGTGTTGTGTTGTTTTGACACGAACAAGCAATAACCCTGAGTGATGCGTCGGCGTTGGAGGCCCAGTGAAGCCGGGGAAGAGGAAGACTGTGTCTACTTCGTGTAAGATTTCACATCGTATGTGTAGGTCTTCCTGGCTTCTGTTGCTGTGCATTTTTAATGAGCGCCAATAAATCCAGAGGCTAATTATTCTGAGGATGCACTTGAGAGGATTGCTCAGATCCACAATATTTTTTACATACATTTATATTTCATTTGTAAAACTACACTGAAGCTGGACTGGAAAAAAAGAAAAAATTCAATTTGCAAATCTTGTTCATCCGTCTCGCCGCACTCCAACAGAAAGTGCTTTTATTTGTTCTGGGAGTTCATTAGCCATTGGTTTACTTAGAGCTGCAGCAGGAACAAGCTATCCTTAAAAACCACAGAAGAAGAGGGGAGTAAAGTAAGTGGCGGCAAGGCTTGCTGCTGCAAGAGTTTCCCATGAAGGCCACAGTTTTGCATTTATGAATTTAGGGAAGGACAAAAAGAGCTTTCCTTATTGGATTAAAAAAAAAAGATGTGTTCACTGTCAAAAGACAAAAGATCAGCCAAACACTCTGTTTCCCCTCCCCTCGTTAGGAAGGCCTGAGCTCTAGATACTTGCCTGAACTGTCCATTTGTCAAGTGTTACACCCCTCTCTTTTTTCCTGGGCACTTAACATCCCAACCAAGGAGAAGGATTGGAAACTTGCTCCCTGCTTTGGGAAAACACCTTTGTTCCATTCAATTTGTATAGCACTGACACAGTGATCACCCAAGCCCTTGGACCATGGGGCTCTGAGAACTTCAGTACCTTCAAATATTGAATCCTTGGCCATGGCCCTGTTATTTTCTATGCTAATCTGGGGAACATAGGACTTTAAACCGTAGGACTCTGGAAACCAGAACTCGGGCAACACTGTGCCCTTGGGAACATTGGGTCATAGGGAGAAACCCTTGGGAACGTTGGGTATTGAGCATTGCATTTCCAGAAATGTTGATTGCTCTGCATGAGGGATGTGGTCAACTTGGTTCCTTCCACAAATGAATTATGAATCATGGTTCGGAGGACAAAGATGACAAGTTCAAATCCAGAATTTGTCCGTATAAAAACCAAACAAACTGCTCCTGGTCCTCGCTGACCATCGCGCGGACGACTCGGCTCCAGGAGCCTCTCACATTGTGGAATGTGGTCGCGAAAGATGCGCCCTGACAACACTCAATTTTCCACATCAGTGTGAGACTTGACTCTCTGACCTGCCCATTTAAAATTCATCAGCCTTTCAGGGAATCAACCACAGACACAGAGCGGGTAAACAGTTCTACGCCGAGTCGCCTTGTTCCCTACATCAAAGCTGCGGTTGCCTCGGACCTCCAAGTTATTGGCATGGCCTGAAGAGGAAGAACTGACTTGTACACATTTTTTGGGGGGAGGAGGAGGGGTTCTATATTTACTTTTTCAGTCCTCCTCAGTGAGGGTTTATGAAAAATGTATCATCTGTGGGCGCCGCCGCTGCAGGGAGCAATAAAGGCTGCACGGAAGAGCAACGTCATCTCAGCTTGGGCTCGCGTGCAATGGTGTCGCCACAAAATCTTTTCATATTTAATTACACTTTGATAAGACTTACATGAGTCAAATAGGGTTAAAGCGAAGTGCACCTTAAGTGCCTCATATCTATTCTAAGTTGAGTGCAGTTGTAAGCCGAGAGCCAAAAAGTCTGAGGTGTCAGGCAAGAAAATATGCATAATTCATGTTCTTTTCTGATTATTTTGACAACAATTTGTTCAAGTTGGGACCAAATGTTTGTTGTGAGCCTCAAACCTCCCCCATGAATGTACGGCGAAGCTTGGAATTTTAAAAATCTAATAAACTTCATCATGGCTCACAGCAATTTGGGGGCCCTTTAATAAGTTCCAGTTCAGCTCCAGAAACTTTAAAGAAGAAATGTCTCTAAAGGAAAACATCTAAATTATTTATTTGCTGAAAAATGCATCCAAAGGACACTTTTGAATAATTCTTCAGGGAATTTTCCTGCTTAACTGAGAGCTTAATTCCATTTGGATTTGGTATTTTCATTTAAGTTAATTTTTTGTATGACAGTTCCCCCCACCAATAATATAGATGTTCTCGCCAAAGGGCCTTAAAGCCTATTTGCTTGTTTCCTCGTGTCACTTGAAGATCCTCATCACCCCAACCCTCCTATATTTTATATTTTATGGATACTAGTCGCACCTACCCCCGAGTTAGCCGCCTGTTGCCGGTTATTAGCAGCAGCTGCAGCAGTAACTAGAGTCCTCTTGTTCTTTCCCCCCCTCCCTGCCCCTTTTCCCATGTACCTCTCTTGCTCTCTGTGAAGTGCAGGGCTGTGACAGATATCATGGTCTAGAACATGGCTACCGGAAAGGTGTGATTCAACTCGGTAAGTGGATCCTGGATTCACTCTTCAAATTCAGAGCATGTTGGCCTTGTACCTCTTTATCCGCCCGCTGCTGTGGCTGCGCTACCAGCTAAAGGAAGTGACAGCGACAACAAAAAAAAGCCATCGCGTGAGCCGAGAGCCAGAGCCTAACATAAAGCTAGCAAGCGGCGCGGCAGTCTTCTCCCCTTTTGTTTTCTATCAACTGCAGTGTGTTTCTCAAAAAGAAAATACAGTTGTCACCAGTTTTGTCGTGGTTTCTCTGGTGGCGTTCAGAGCTAGCGCACTAAAACAAAAAATGACAAGCTTCCCCAGAAAAGGCCAGAAAGTTTTTCCAACAATCATGTGTAGATTAGTGGAGTTCTTCTTAGCCAGTAGCATCTTAGCCCGTCGGTCTTGAAGTGTTTAGCCCACTCAATCCCTCACAGATTGAGATGGAAATCGGTGAACTGTGCCGTTCACGGAGATCAAATCCCAGTCCAAGTTCTGGCTCGACCACTAGAAGACACTCAGCGTGCTGAATATTTGTAGCCAACTTTGTCTTGGATTTCTTCCTATTATCTGGGATCCATCTTTGAACACATCAGTAACGTATCATTTGTCGATCCTCCCCGTGGCGAAGCCAAGTAGCTGGAATGCGTGTGTCCGCTGCATACGCGGTTATCAGGAGCAGAACTGATGAATCCATCTTTGTCTTTTCAGAATTCAATCCACTCTTGTAAAAGATGCAGTGCTTCGCACCTTGCCAGGTTGTGAAATTCGCCCTCTCTTCCTCTCTCTGCCTCTCTGGCAAGCGCAGAGACTTTCCTGGATTGCCATTCTGCGTCTGTTCCAATGTGGCTCTCAGGTTTTTGGCTTATGAGCTCGGAGGAGTGTAAATTTTGTTCCCGGGGTCTCACTGCAACAAGATGGCCTCTCTCTTGAAAGGGAAGGGAAGACGGGGCCGAGGCAGATTCTCTGGTGACGATGATAAAAAACTCCCAGGCGCCGGCGCCGCTTGCTATTTCTTGGACTTCAAACATGCCCAGCTTCGCTTTGATGCGTGTTTGAGGTCAGTGCCAGGCCGGGAGAGGAATCCTGCACCCGCTCATCTTCAAGGCCGGAGCATTCAGTCGAGCCGCGCATGGGAGCACCGGCTTGCTCGCCGAACATCCAGCGCGTAGCTCATACCGCGGCGTTCACGCTAAAGTGGCGCCACCACGCGCGTTATCGCAGCCTGCCGGTTTTCACATTCTGGTTCCGTGCACGGATTTATTTGTGCGTATCGGGAAGATGAAAGCTACCACCCAGACTTTGGGAAGGGACACTTACGTTTACCCAAACAACAACCCTGGGCAGCTCAGCGATGTCCTCCAAGACTCGAGCACTTTCCGTAACCTCAGACTTATCGAGGACTACCAGCGCTAGCACGCTGTTTACTTGCACGCAAAGAAAAACCTGGACCTTCATTTTCCGGTTTGCACGGTAAATCTTCAGGCCTCCTGGAGTCTGATTGCTGCGCCTTATTTGCACAGGTGTCGGCAATGTTTATTGTCGTTGCAGAACAAATTGCTCAGTGGTTTGTCGGCCCACTGCGGCTTCACTGCAGGGGCTGTCAGACGCTGACATTTTTTGCCGCCGATACGTCTTTATCGTCTCGGCAACGGGAGGGGAAGACGGCAGCAACAGATAACGGAGAGTGGCGCCGAGTTTGCTCAGACTTAAATAGGTCAACACGTTCTTCGCTCTAAACTTCCGATAATGTTTAATTCTCTCAGTGCCGGAAGGCAAAGCTCAAACTTCCCAATCACTCCGGAAGTAGCTAATTTACGACTTGGCTTTGGCAGCGCCTGAACGCGGCGGTTGTCATCTGCCAGAATCTGCTGGAGTGAGGCGATTACTTCACTCCACATTCTGACTTGCTGTAGTTTCCCCATTTGGTTTTTGGGTGACGAAAGTGGCCTTCTCAAAACAAGGCAAAGAGCTTTTTAAAGGCGTGACTGGGATATTGAAGTCCACGAAAACATAGCGAATGCAGACATTGCAGATAGGGTTTGGTTGTGTGGAGGTGTGAAGTATGATTCAACATACACGCTGTGTGTACGTGACTTATCTTTGTTTTAGCAACACGACGCTCCCTGAAAATGCAAATCATATACTATGCACGGGAGGATACATTGAGCATTTTATCCCTATAGCAACACAGTAAAAATGTTGCTCTCTGAGGTAAACTGACTTCCCCCTCCAATCATACCTGCCCCGCGCTATTTCAACCGCAGCGCTGCTCCGCGAGGCCTCCTGTGTGTTTGCAATTTACACAAGAAAGAGACCTGTGATCAGAGGGGAGGCAGAGAACAAATAACTCAAAAATAACCCTGAAAATTCTCACTTCTCACTGAAAGGCAGCGAAAAAAGGCTGAGTTTCTTTTTCCTTTTTTTTTTTCGTAGGATGAGGTGACGCGTCTGAGGATAACATCGCAACTTCTACAGTGAGCCTATCAGCTACTTGAAACAGACTCCCTAACACCCTGGCTCCCCCGGGGCCTCGAGCTCCACCGAGTCAGGATTTGCAGCAACTGTGAGTCATTTTTTTTTTTTTTTTTTTCTTTTTCAGAAATATCGCCGGTGCAGAACCCAGAGGAGCAGCAGACCTGCTAGAATAGGACGCCTTGTGTGTTTAGAAAAAGAGAAAGCCAATAACATGATCTCGCTTTCAAAAAAAGGTCCATGAATATGAGATGAGACAAAAATGAAATCAATATGATAAATGCGGTGAGAAAAAAAAGGCGGGGAACCTCCGGGGGGTTCACGCCACTGCAGACTAAGACCTCTGGCAGTAATTGCAAAGTGGTTTCTCCCACCAGTGCGACCATTTAAGAAGCGGAGGGACCCAGTTATCTCCTCTGGATTCTCCTCCGCTGCCACAGCCAAGGCCGGCAAAGTCAAACTTTCAAAGTTTTTACATTTTTCCAAAAGTGTTTCTCCTTAAACCAGCAGCTGCATTGGATTTTTAGATTAATTTAAAAAAAAATTTTTTAAAAAAACGTTTTCTTTTCTTTTCATTATTTGTTTTGCTGCAAAATGATGCAACACTTCTTGGTTTTTAGCTGCAGGCAGCATAAGACATAATGTGTTCATTTGTTTTGTTTTTTTAATTTCCAATGATATTGCCATTTTTAATGGCTACTTACACAAATAAACAGAATAATTTGCATAAAGGAATGAGGAATAGTTGATTATCCATCCTTTTGTCTTACAAAACATACACCAGCGAGATCATTTCCACGTCAACTTCACGTTTCTATTTTGCAATGGTTTCTACTACTATGGTGGAAACTATGACGTCATAATAGATCCATAAATATCTATGTAAATCAAATGTACTGGAAAAGCTCTGGCACCCGGCAGGGTCACCTGTCGAGGGCCGCTCTTCCTTAAATGGCAGTCTTCCTCTCAGGTTATTACAGTTCATATCAAAAAAAAAAAGCAAAAAGGCCTAGAATGCCAAAGCCCACTGCGGTGCACAGGGCAGAATAGAAAAACACAAGCAGGGAGACTGAATGAGCCACTGCTGGCACAGGGACAGTGGGACAGATGGCCGTGAGGGGTCCATATGGGGAGGAGTGTGCGTCCAAAGCCAATTCCCGGCATTTGTGTATTCACACGAAGGCGCGTTTTTCCCCGCGTGCGCGAGTGTGAATCTGCACGATTTGTCCGGCCGCTCTCGGAACCCTCGGACGGTGAGCGTCACACGGGTTTGTCGGTGAGTGGACGAAATTAAAGTGGCTGCTGGACGACTGCGAGGGCCCCGACGTCATCGCCAGAGGGTGGCCAAGTCCACGGAATCGCTAACGTCAGTCGGTCGGTCGGTGGTGGTGCATGCAAGCTTGGGCCACGGGTTTGACACGCGAGCCCCAGCCACCCTCGGCGAGAGCGGCCCAGCCTTCTGCCGTCACTTTCCACAGCAAGAACAGAGTCAGCCAAAGTAAAAATATAAAATAACACACAAGGAAATGAAAAACCTGCAGAAATATTTCAATACCAAATTTGGCCTCCAGGCGTTTATGTGCACGGCAACTCCTGCTTGGGTAACGTTTGTTACCTCAACACTTGTTGATGCTGCATTGATGAGCAGTGTTGCTAGGATTACTCCATAAAAGTAGTCCAACTACTGATTACTGATTACTTCTTTAAAAAAAACAGTCATCTAAGTTCTTCTTGAACTACTTTGTTTCATAAGTAATCAATAACTAATTACTTTCGTTAATTTAATTAGTTGTTTCCTGTTTCTTTGATTTAGACGAGATGAACTCAAAATAATGTTTTGTATTTCTAGCTCTCAAATGCAATGGCTGTTTTTCCTTTTGCCGCCGCCGCCGCCGTCGTTGTATGTCAATGACGTTGCATGCGTGCCCGCATCATCAATCTGCGACCTCACTGTTTTTGTTTGTTTTTCTAAATGTCAGACAGTTTGTGGATAATAAGACATCTTAACTCGCAAAATATTTCAGAAAAAGTAATGGAATCCTTACTTGAGAAAGCAATTATGATACCATTACCAGTTTTGCCAGAGTAATCCCGTTTAATCACACTAGTAATAGATTACTCACCAACACTGTTCACGAGGATAACGCCATCTGTTGGGAAAACATTGACCTTCAAAAGAGGTATCCGTATGTGCAGACGTGCTAATACAAATGAAATATACATGCGAGTTTTCCTTTTCCTCATGTCTGTATACATTATTTTTAGCTGACTGTACTTGGGTGAAAAAGAAGTCCTATGTTTAATGTACATGTGAAATTTGGGCTGGCAAACGTGAAGATGATCGGCTGGAGTCCACCAGAGGTATGAAACCAAACAATTGTGGGATGTCCAGACAACGAGACTCGCCAGGATCTTTTCCTCCAACTGTAGGTCGATGGTCAGAGACACGTTAAGCAGCGGGTACACACGCACGCCGAGATCCGTCATGGTACTTTTTAAACAAACATGGCAGCTGTCAACTCGGGTAAACCCTGACAAGCATTCATTAATTTACACCCCAGCGCTGGGTCACCTCCACATGTTCCCCGCCCCCTCCCCCCACCCTCACCCTCTACCCCCCGTCTGCTTGCTGTATATGTCCCTGGGAACATTGGCGGGCTGCTGTATCAGCAGGGGGCCGTGGGAAGTCGCGAGTCTGTATGAGAGGAAGGTCCAGGGGCCGTGACAAACGAGCGCGGACAGTCGGGACTCCCAGACACTCGTGATCGTGTCTGATGAAGTCATTTAGGATCAACACGAGCTCGCCAACAAACGAGCTCGGTCCCGTTCCTGAAAGGAGCTTCGGAACAGGCGCATAATGAAATGTATAATTTATTTATTCCGAGGTGCCGGAGGGGCCCGATGAAATAAACATGAGGGAGAGAGAGCAAGCAGGGAGAGGACCAGGGCGAGACGGATGCTGACAGAAGGGCGGGGGAGGGGGGGGGGGGGGGGGTGCGCGATGGCGTCCAAGAGATGGTGGAAGCAAACGAGATTGGAAAGGTGACAAAAGATGCAGAGAACGGAACATACGGAGTCTTTAGGCTGGTGTGTGCTGTTAGTGTTGTCAGACTTGTTGGCGTGCTTGTGTTCCGTCACACAGCTTAAGTGCGAGTGTGGCGTTTTTAATCAGCCGGGAGTTTTGAATCCGAAAGGTTCTTCGGAATCGACTCTTGAATTCGACTCAGTGATTTTTCCATCGCAGCCGGAAATCGGTGAAATCCAAACTCCCGACATCTCAGCCTCCAATCGGTCTTTATTTTTCGAATTAATTCCGCCACCAATCACGAGTCATTTAAAAAAAAGGAGGTCGGCAGTTCGGTGGAGTGCCTGGGAAAACCACTGAAGCCAACCAGGAATCAGGAAGCCACGACCAGTTGGTTGATGGTTCTTGATTTTTAGTTTTTTAATTAACTTAGTGCAGCAGCTGGGCATACCATCATGCTTTTAAAAGTCTTCCCATCTCAATTGCTTTTTTTTGGAGCGGATCCCCAATACGACCAATCAGCGTCTAATGAGGAAAGCAAGTCGTCGGAAGTATAGAAAATTCCACCCTAATAAATTTCGCAATGCCAAGATGCTGCTGTTGATTGTTGGCGGCGGACTTACGGCCCAAGTGGGCGTAAAACAGATTGGGAATTTCAGGGGGCTGCTGCTTTTTCTTGCCTGTGTTGCATTGTACAAACTCCACGACAACTTCCAACCCCTGATTGTGGCTGCATAATTCTCGTGAAAGAATACTTCTCTCCAGGCGCCGTTAGAAAGTTGTTAAAATGCAAAACTTTCCCCCCCCCCCCCCTCTCTCTCTTCGCTCTCCTTCTCCTCCACAATCGTAAATAAGCTACTAATGTGCATGGTTTAAACTTGGAGCAGCAACTTTTTCTTTTTTTTTTTCACTGGGCTATTAAAAATTTCTCTGTTTGCAGCACCGGCGGATTTGAAACCAGGATACGTGGGAGGTTGGATCGCGGTTGTTTTCGCACAGAAAAAAAATACTTTCAATCGAAGGACATGTTGTCAGCGCAGTGGAGTTACGGATGCCGTTTTGACAATTACATTTGTTTTTTTTCCTGTTTGTTTTTGGGGGTTTTCTTTTGTCAAGTTTGAGGCGCATAGGAGGGCGAAAGCACAAAGTTACTCCGTCGCTCAGGGAACACGGCAAAACAAACAGCGAGAACAAGAAAAGGGCAACGGGAAACTCTGAGACGCGACTGCTTTTTCCCAGGTTCATGAATATGTATTTTACCTGCGACACACGTAAACCTTGAATTATAGTTGGAAAAAAAAACAAAACCAAATTCTCGCCCCTCCCACTGAGACCTCTCCGACGTTTTCCTGAGACTCACGTTTTCGCGCACTGATCTTTGCGTGCAGTCAGGTCAGAGTGTATGTGGAGATCTACTTGCACAGATGACGCTGTTTCCCATTAAAAAAAATACCGCTCGTGCGTATTTGTTGGGTTATTCTGAGTGACGGATCGCGGCATCGTCTCGGACACCGATGAAGTTCCGAGGTCGCCGCCGCCATCGACCTACATGGACATCGACATCAAACGAGGTTAAAGTGACTGACGGCAGCGAGAGGCGGCACTTAGTCGGCCCCGCCTTCAATACTTCACTGAACTGTCGATCAAGTCAAGAAATGCCAGGTGCTGTGACCTCTCTGTTGCACCCTGTAAAAAGGAATCCTTTGTTTTGTTTTGGGGTTTTTTTAAGGCCGTGCACTTCAATAGGAATATCAGGTGTGCCGGGTGATTGCAACATGTAATGATAACGTATTCCCTTTTATTCCCCCCGGTGCTGGGCTCTGCTCTGGTGGCATTTCAAAATCGGTGCCGAGTCGGTGTTCGCAGCTCCGAGAGTTTTTTTTTTTTTTTTTTCTAGCTGCTGCGAAGCACTCCTCTTCAGCCGGTGATTTATGTCCGCAGCTCAGACCGAGCTCGCGGCTGTCTCCGCCAGCGAAGACACAGAAACTCGCCGTTGCGTCGGCGCTGTTGGGGGAGAATCGAGTGCGGGTTCAAGTTCAGCTGTCACTCTGGCCTTTGCCGCCGTTTATCTTCAGCCTAAGTGGTCCACGTGTGACAGGAAGTCTAAGTGTAACCATGGCAGCGTTGCTTTGAGGCCCGAATAAATGGCATTTGTATAATGTGCACCAAGCAGGTCAGCGCTGCAGCACTTCATGCATATGTTTTTTAATATTATTTTATTATTTTATTATTTTTTTCTTTCCATTTGCTGTCTGTAACCACATCCTTTCAAATGGCTTTGCAAATATCAAAGCTGCAAAAGAAGATTGGATATTTTCAACAAAAAAAAGGAGAGAGAGAAAGAAAGAAGGAAAGAAAAGCTTTAAATATTTAATGTGTACTGTTCCAGTCTGACTGTTGGGAGTCGTGTGCTGCTCTCACGGTTGCTCGCACTTGGCTGCAGCCTGTGCGAGGAGACATGAATGGGAGCACCTGCCTGTGTTGAGCCAAGAACTGAGCAGGTGAAGTGATTGAGGGAGGGAGGAGGCAAAAGGAGAGATCACACAACCTTTTTTTTCCATCCAAAAAACGCCGGCCGTGTGTGTGTGTGTGTGTGTGTGTGTGTGTGTGTGTGTGTGTGTGTGTGTGTGTGTGTGTGTGTGTGTGTCGGCTGCCAGTTTCTGGGATGTTGCAATCTCCGACAGAGATTCTCATGATCGCGCTTCCGATAGTAAATCTAAATCAGCGGGTTGTGTTGTCAGCACTTCTACATCTTCAACTTCCACTGCTTCTTTTTTTTTTTTTTTAACAATGAAACATAGAGATAGTGGAGATAGTGGAGACGGCGAAGAGGACACTTTGACACCCAGCAGTCCAATGGTAGAACCTGCTTGAGGTAAGAAGTGCGTTAGCTGGCTAGCGTGTGGCTAGCTAGCTGCTCTGCCTGTCTGCAAATGGATTGGAGAAGCCAAAAGGAAGTCAATTGGTTGCAGAATCAATGGGAATTTCAAAAGGGTATCTACTTTACGTTTACGTTTTAACATTCAAATTGCGCTTCCTAATTTGGCACCCACGTTTAACAGCGGGGCTGGGAAACTTCTTTGAAGAGAAGGTCCTTTTGTCCTTTTATCTGGAACTCCTCAAGAAGAGCAACCCGTCCTGGGCTGGTGGACAAGCTGAGGTGGTTTGATGTCCGTCAGAACAAAGCAGAGTTTATAGAAAGAGAGAGAGAAAGAGAAAAGAGAAAGAAAACTTGACAGAAAATGTGCTAAACGGAGAAGCCAGTGCGGCTGTGGGTTCTGGAGCAGCTTGACGGAAAAGCGGGCCAAGCAGCTTAAAGCGCACGTCCAGGTCGAGAAGCGCCAGTTGGACGCGTGGAGGGGAATCAGCCGGGCCATCAGCTGATGTTGGCCGGCTTTGGCCTCGGCCGATTTCGCTGGGATTGTGAGATAAGCCGGAGTCCCTGTGGCCCGCGTGAACTCGTTCAGAGTGATTAAATGTGGCCACTTGGAGCTCGGCAGAGCGAACCATCGATCAGAATCTCACCAGGTGTGTTTTTGAGAAAGGAATTGCCATGAAATTGTGGCAAATGAAGGTGTTTTTCCCCTGGACCGCACTGTCTTTTACTAACTTTTGACACGTTCTTATTCTGGTAATGGTCGCCCAGACAGAGCTTCTATTTCTTTGCGGAATCGCTTGGACCTGCTGCTCATATTGAAGTAGGCGATATAATGGACCATTGGTGCCCAGGAACAAAGAAAGAAAATCCAATGAATCAGTGAAAAGAAGGCTAACAAATGACAGAAAGTGATAACAACGCAAGCGTGCCTTTCTTTCTTTCTTTCTTTCTTTTGTCCCTTTTTTTTTTGCCGGATGAAAAGCAGCACCTCTGCAGCGGTTGGGGAAGAAGAAAAAAAAAAACTCATTATACACCCGTCGCACCCAGGATGGCAATTTGAAACAAGACATTATTATGTAAATCTGCAAAACTCACACAGGCAGAAGATAAGATTTGTGCACGGGAGGAAGAAAAAGAAAAAAGGAGGAAGAAAGGATTGGAAAAGAGGACGAGAGGCCCCGCCCCTCGCCGGGGATAATTGAGGCGTTCTGCACAGGTGATTCAGCAGCGAAGGAAGCCGGAGCCTCGACGGGCAGCGAGATGCGTCACTCAGCTGCTGGCGGCATCACGTCTGCTGGGCGAGCGGCTCTTTGACAGCTTGGATTAAACCCCCAGCCGAAAAAAAAAAAAAAAATCCAAAAATCAGACAGTGGGAGGTTTGTGATCAGAGACCGGGCTGGTTCAAAGATGAAGGGGTTCCTCGAGAAGACATCACAGCGAGCAGGCGTGGACCACGACGAGGCAGGGAACTGAAGTGGGTCGGGTGCCGGAGCGAAAAAAAAAATAAAAAATTAAAAATTGATTTCAGAAAATACACAACGAGGTGATTGAGTTTTACTTTTCATTCAGCCATTCGTGTGAAATGAGATGCCAGTCCGTGTGTGTCTCACACACAGACACACACACACACACACACACTCACGCAGACACACACACACTCCGCCCTGCCTCCTCCTCCAGCCTCCCACGCAGGCGCTAATTAAAAGCACACTTTACATACGAAGAAATATCATTCCGGCTCACGGACGCCCGCCTTCCCCGTCCCCCCCGTCCCCCCCGTCCAATTACGCCGGGGGAAACATCGGCGATGTTCCTCCTCCTCCTCAGCCTACTCCTCCCCTCCCCTGCTTTTGTCTTTCCTCCTCGCCGTCACCCTCCGACGCATATTTCATTCATCGTCAGAGACCGAGAGGCCTGTCACCTGCCGAGAGCCGAGAGCGCTTTGGCGAGAACAACGGGAACTGGAGTCATTTCGCCGTGGCATAATGTATCATGGCGCACCTGGTTATCCTGTGGGACTCTATCTAGCCATCTATCTATCCATCTATCCATCCATCGATCTATCCATCTATCCATCCATCTATCCATCCAACTATCCATCCATCTATCCATCTATCCATCCATCTATCTCTTCCTCTTCTGCAGCACTGTGCAGGTTTAAGGGACCCTGGAGTGGAAAGGGAGAGCAGGTGGAGCCATATGGTGGATTAAGGCTCTAATTATCAATGGGTGGCACATTGTTGGGGGGGCTCACCAGCACCACTGACAGGCTCCAGAGTTATGACAATAACGGAAGGGACACTGCGGACTGCGGTCAATCAAAACGTTTTATTATAAACAAAATAGATCGTTTGAGCAAAATAATGAAATCTATAGTGTGTGTTTGTCAGTAGTGTCAGTATAGTGTCAGTGTGGATGAGTGAATAATAGGATGTGGGGTGTTGTCAGGTTGTCAGGTGCAAAACAGAACAAAAGAAGTTGAGAGTCGGGCGGAGGCCCATGGCTGCTGAGTGGAGAATGGGGAAGAGACCGAGCGGCACACGCAGTCGACCTTTTATCCAGCGGGGGGGGGGACCGGGGGGGCCGCCGGCACAGGTGTCCTAATCGGAAGATGCCACTCCCCCATCCACCGCTACCTTGAAATGGAAAAACAGCTGGGAGCCGCAACAAGTTCTATTGAGACAGGGCCGTCGCAAGGTGACTCAGGACTTGGAGGTTGCAAAAAAAAAAAAAAAAAGAAGCAGAATATAAATGGAAGGTATACGTGAATGAGGCATTGAGAGGCAAAGTTTTCAAACTGGGAGCAGGTTTTGGAGAGGTCTGTCACCTCAACCACTCTCACTCTCACTTTCTGCTTGGCTTATTTCCACTTTGCAAAGCCTCCCCTCCTCCCCCTCCCCCCCCCCCGGCTAGAAAATATACTACAGGGTGAGAAGACGACGCCTGTTAAAGACGACGGCGTCGGGGTGAGAGGAAGGTTCTCACCGAACGGCACCGTCCCTCCAACCACTTCCCGCCAAAAATGAAAGAAAAAAACAAACAAAAAAAAAACACAATGAGGCAGTGAATCTAGGTCACGGTGGGCCTCCACTGCGCGGCGCTCCTCCAGGAGAGAATTTCACCAGGAAGGAAAACGGGGACAACTCCGAGGAGATAACGAAGCAGCGTGTTGTTGCGTCTGAAAATAAACCGCACGCCTAACGAACCCGAGAGCGACGGCAAATTCCATCACCAGCCTTTTTGCGACGAGCGCCACAGTCAAACTCGGGGCGGGGAATTGCGACAGCGAGTGGAAATGTCACAGCTCTCAGCAGCATCCCCTCCTTTTGTTTCTCATTTGGTCCAATTCCAGGCCCCAGTGTGGGGTGATGAGGTGGGGGCAGGGGGGCAGGGGGGCGGGGGGGCGGGGGTGGGGCATGTGAAAGGTGTGCAGGCGGGATTAAGTCAGCATTTGGGAGCTCGAGCGCCGCTCATTGGAATTCTGTCCGTCTCGTACGGAGGCTGCGTTCCGTCGGAGCGACGCGGCCGAGAGCCGCCGACTGTAATTACACCCTAATTTGGCCTCAATAGCGGAGGAGCAGAGGAGGGATGAGCGCCGCGACAAAGGCGGACAGAATGCAGTGTATTATTGATAATGACAATATGCAGAGGAAAGTGTTTCTTTTATGTATTTTCCGAAAAACAATTTATGGAAGTTCGCAAGGGGCCGACATTTATTTGGTATTTCAAGACGGGACGCTTTCAAGCTGTGCATGAGCTCAAAGGTCGGTTGCTAAACACAATTTTCAGATTGTTCCTGTTTCAGTTCAGACTCCAGGAGGGCAGCCATTAATTATCCGAAGAAGGGAAAAAAAAAAAAAACACTTCTCCGGATATTCAGAAAACGGCTCATTTCAGCTCTGTTTAAAACTGATGCAAAGTCGAACTGGTTATTTGGACAAAAAAAAAAACACGTGGCTAACACACTGCCCTTGCTAACCTGGGAGCATCCCTCATGCCCTTTGTGACGTCGCAGAGAGACGATTTCCGGAACAAGCACCGAAGGTTTCGGAGACGCTGCTGTGATCAACGCGCCGGACTTTCGCACAGTGCGAACCCCTGAAAGTAACATTGAAAATGATAAAACAACACATTCTGCTGAGTAATTATTCACCCGAAAGAGCCGCCGCAGCTCCACCTCCTGCTACGGCTGAAGCCACTGCCTCCTCCTGTTTGTGGCCTCATTAGGCCCATCATCAAGACATCAGAGCGCTATCGATCCCTTCGTGTAACTCAATTATTAAGCGGAATGTGTGCGGAATGTGTGCTGCTTTTGCTGGGTTTTTTTTTCTCTCTCTCTTTATTCCACAGCGATGAATCAGGAATAATCAATCAAGCTTTTTCAGGTCAGTCGGCCCCCGTGGCCTCGCTCTCTGTTTTCCGTTTTATGTATCGAGTCCGCGGGGGGTTGCGGGATGAATGCAGATTTCCCCATCAGAGGCAGGAAGTGACAGAAACGCAATTCATTCCTTATCAGCGCTTGCTTATCGCTGGGCGAATGGCGACGCTGCAACATCGGCTAACGTGGCTACGGTTCCTTTGTAAGCGTTACCAATCGATCCGACCGACCAATCAATCACCATCTCAGCCGGTCCAGCGCAGCAGGGCTCCTTGGCTTCACTTTGCAATTAACGGCGCCGTCAAACTGACGCGAATGTGAATAAAAAAAAACTCTGTGTAAAAAGCCCCCGTTAACACTACGCAGCTTTCGCAGCGGCCCGGAAAACGTTCCCGCCATTTGCGCTGCCCGTCCAAGTCGTCCTCCGTCCGGGTGCTTTCACACTCGCCTTCACGCCTTGGCAAGTCGGCAAACTGGCTACGCTAGCCGCGGACTCCTTTCCCGTCGGGGTCGAAGCGTCCGGCAGGCACCTTGTCAAACCAACCCGAACTCTCTGTTTATGAGGCGTTGCGAGGAGCGTCATTTCTGTCACGACATTCTGAAAACCCATTCACCCTGCATGCCGTCTCCAGCCGCCGCCGCTCTCTCCAGACATGAGACAAAATCCCGTACGATCACAGAGACCCAATCGACCACCAGACATTTCGTTTCTCTTCCTTTCTCTCTCTCTCTTTTTTTTTTTTTTATCCATGCGTGTGGAGATTCTAAAAAAAGAAATTGCTCATATCATTCGGCTGGCCCGGGACTTGCAGGTGAAGTCGACGGAGGGCTCTTCGGAGCTGAGGGGAGGGGGGGGGGGGTCACGCCTCCTCGAGTGGATGTCGACGGGTTGGGAGGAAGCCACTGGGCGTAGCAGCTGGACGGCCACTTGGTCGTCCCTGACAGCAGCTGTCCTCCGGGGTTAACTAGATTCAGATCCATAGGTGCTTCCAGGCTTGCTCCCCAGCTGCTCCCCATCACTGCACTCCAGCGGAGGCAGCCGGGAGAGATGCTTTTCTGCGTCAGTGCTTTGCTCTCTTTTGTTCTGCGCTCTTTCGATGGATTGCAGAGCGTTTTTGTACAAAAAGTGAATTTACTTTAATGAACCATTTAATTAAAAAGGTCTGGCCCGTTCCGAGTGGTCTCGTCTGATTGGCGTGTGCCCCCGTAGCTGGTAACGTATTAGCTGGCCAGCCTCTTACTCTTCATCGTCTTCTACTTTATAAAAAAAAAAACATGTCAATGACAAACCGACAGTGAGTGGCCGTCACCAGCAGCTCACCTGTCACTGGAGAAGACAAGCAAACTCGTAAACCAACCATACAGGCAACATTACACTATTCTAGTTTAGTCTTATTAGCATGTGCCACTAAAGCGGGCAACATTTAGCTAGCTAGCTGTTTTTGTAAATTCTGAATTTAATTGAAGCAGGTGTGTACGCTGATGATACTGGGTTTCATCGTGAGGGATCTGTGTTTTTTTTATGTGTGTCGTTGGACAGTTGAGTTGAATGTTTCTACTACTGCTGCTTCGACAGCACTTGTTCCAAACTATTACATATAACTCCTCTACTTGTTGGGCAATATCACCTTAATAACTTCATTGTTTCTGTAATCACGAGGGTCGAATTTCTCATTTTCTAACCTTCTTTCATTATTTAAAAAAAAAAAAAGAGAAAACTTTTTTCCATATTGAATTTTAACTCTGCTACTGAAGTTTGCTCTTTATTTACGTACGAGTATTGGCTTTTGTCTGGCTTCCGCAAAAGAAAGAATCTCGCTCAGGTTGTTGCCTGGAAAACCTTTGCTGGCTCTGTGCCGCCACCGTCTTTCCCCGCGGCTTCCGTGGACACAGCTCGTAATGTTTCTACTCATAACCAATGGTCCACCGTGCGCCGGCACACGCTTATTAAAAACTAATGGGTGCCTCTGATATCGATGGGGTTTTATTGTACCTGGGTGACGCAGCGCAAGCCAAACCGTCCACTGAATCTCCTTCTCGGAGAGATTTCTGTCCAGATTGGCAGTAGATGGTTCGTCCGGACTGTCTTTGTTTCTATTCTGTGTCGATCGAGTGGCGCGGAAAAAAAAAAGCTGCGATTCTCGATGGAAACCCGGCAAACCCGAATCGACGTACTCGCCTCTCTTGGCTTTCCGCCTCTCTGCTTGTCTGCAACCGAGGGGCTCGGGCCATTACTAATTCATGGTATCCGTGGTGGGGGGGGGGATCGGGGGATCAGGGGATCGTACCCAAACTAGAAAAGACAAAGTGCGGGAAGGAAAATGGATGCGCACGGCCAGCGGAGAGGGAAAAAAAAAAGTGGAAGCTCGTCAATAATAGCAGTGGCGGGTGAGCGACAGAAATGGATCGCCGGGCCGAGATGTGAGTTTTTCCGGTGTCGTTCGATTATATTGCAAACGTCTCCGGGTTGATGAGTTGCGACGCGGAAGTGTTGATGAGTTGCGACGCGGAAGTGACAGAAACGATATGCGAGCGGAGGATTTAGAGGAGGAGCCTCCGACGTAGGGGGGGGGGGGCCGGGGGGGGGGGGGGGGGACACGCGCCCCTGCGTCCCTTTTCGGCCCGAATCGTCGTCGTCGTCGATTGGAAGCGTTCGTCTCTTCAGATTTGGAGCGATGAGGAGAGAAAACATTCTCACAATTCACAGGTGAGGGGGGGGAGGAAAAAGAAAGAAGGAAAAAAAAAAAAGATAAGTGACGTCGTCGGGCTGCGGCAATCCCCTCGTCTCCCCGTGACCTACATACAGAGCGCAGCTGCCTCCGCCTCGGATCCTCAGCTGGATGCTCGCTGCCGTCATCACGCCTCTGATGTTCGCTCTCTTGTTATCTCGATAATCTTTCTTAATGCCAGAAGCCCTTTTTTTTTTTCTTCAACGGTTCTTTTTTCACACACGCATGACCTCAAGATGTGGGATCAGAGCCTTTGTTTATTTTTTTTTGTCCACTACACACACACACACACACACACACACACACACACACACAGGCACTGACACCTCCCTCCAACTGGTATCAACGATGCGAACGAAGTTCAAACCCTTTCATGTTCGGGCCCCCGATCGCCGGGTTGCTCTCGGCTCTTCTCTCCTCCAGCAATTATCCCGTGGCAGATATTGACGGCGGGCCTCGAGGGGTTTCGGCTGCACTCCCTCCGCATTTGGTGTCATCAGCGTCAAAAGTAGCAGAACACTGGGTCCCCGGCGAAACGAGCCATAAATATTAAATAGTTTTGTTGTTTTGTTTTGAGAAACTTCAAGAAGCGTCGCGGCCCGTTTCGTATCCGCGGCCTGTGTGCAAATATTTGGAACCGGTTTCCCTTTCATAAGCAGGGGTGAAGCAGTTTTTTGTTTTTTTTTGGTTCGGTTTTGTTTTTTAACCGCTGGTTCAGCGAGTCGCCAGCGGTAAGCGGAGCCTTTGGCTCGGAAGCGATGATGAAAACCTTTCCCGTGCGTCTCCGCCCGGCGCTGAGCGAAGACAAACAACCACAGTCTCTCAGTCGGGGGAAAGTCTTCCCGCCGCCATTCGCTCGTCCCTCAGTGAGGGAAATGCCTTGCGGCTTGTCTGTGTCTCCGCCAAATCTCGCACTTCCTTCGGCCCGATTGGTCCCTCCGACGCTCCGAGTCGTCGCATGGCAATGAAGACGGCGGCGGCATTTCATTTCATTTTTTTTTATTTTTTTTATTGTAAAATCCCCAGTATTAAGCTGAAAACCTTGGTGCGGCCGCCCCCTCGGGGTTTTAAAGGCGGAGCCGTTAACAAAGCAAATGAGGCTCCGACCGTCACGCGGCTTCACTCAGAACTTGCCGGGCCCCACGACAGCCCCACTTACACCTCCGTCGTCGTTTGTTTTACGTTTCCGTTTGCTTTTAACCGGCGCGGCAACTTCCCTCACCTCCCTCTGCCGTGGATGCTTTTGTTTAATGGCACAGCAGTTCGTCACCTGCGTAGCCGCCCGCTTCAGCCTGCCGCCCGCTTCGCCCCGATTGGCTTCCTCTCTTTTCATCCTCCGTGGTGCGGGGACTCGGAGACGGAGAGCTGCTTGGAAGCTTCCCATCCCATCCCGTCCCAGATTTCTTTTTCTCTCCTCCGCATCGACTCGACATCGAGGCAGAGTTGTCGGCTGCAGTTTTTTTTTCCCGCTCCGCCCACCTCCCGAAGGCCCACAGTCACTGTCACGTTGAAAGAAAACCAGTTCGGGATGAGAAACGCGTCGGGGCTGCAGGCCACACGCAAATTGGCCGGATGCGTTTTGGTACAGAGATTTTCAATCCTCTCCGGCTGCTTTGGTTCTAACTTGACCAAATTCAGAGGCGGAAAAGAACGTGAGTGCATCTCTGACTGCACACCAACAGAAAAAACAAAAAAACAAAAACAGCACACTCAACACTGAAAACTCCCTCCTTCTTATCAGGATTGCAGTTCGCCGGCGCCATGAATAATGGAGGGAAATTCAGGTGCGAGATTAAAGGCGCTGCCAGGCTTCATTGACGTGATCGGCTGTAGGCTGTGAAAGAGCCGGGGGTTATTCCAAAGGAGCCGGCCCCAATTAAAAAAAACCAAAGCAACACACTGCACCCTTTAAAAGACACCCACAACGTTTACCGCTTCCTGTTTTTATAGCGATAACACCAAACTGAAAATGAGATAACCCCGGAGTATATTTCCATTTTCATATCTACTGCAAACTGCAACGCAGGTGAAACAGGTGATGTTGAGGCTCGGGGGGGAAAAAAAAAAGGGGGGGGGTTAAAAATGAGCTGCGCACTTCCTTGTTTCAGCCATTGGCATGAAATTCCAATTCAAGTTTCTTCTGGTGAAGAAAAAAAAAAAAAAAAAAAAGTTTCAGTTCGTATGTTGGCGGCGGAATCTTTCTCTCCGTGAGAGCCGCTACAACCTGCTGGGTCATAAAATAAAATAAAAAAAAAAAACATTTCCCTCGCGCGCAGCTTCATGCTAGCATGTCGGCCCCCAATGATGCCGCCGCCACCGCCGCCATAGTCGCCTGGGGTGGGATGTCCAAGAACCGCTAGGAAGAAAACGAGCAACATGACGTTTTGCCGTTCGTCCTCTTCGATTCTAGAAATGAAGTCCACGGCGTCCTTGGTTCTTTTTGCTTTTTTTTAAATGTCACCATTGCCTGGCGATTCCTCCCTGTCCCTCCAACCCTGAGCGTTGTTTACCGAGTGTCCTGCAGAGATGTGGCCCGGCTGCTGCTGCTGCTGCTGCTGCTGCTGCCGCTGCTGCTGTGGCTGCAGTCCTCCTGCGGAGCCGAGGCCGTCCTTGGATTATGCTCGCGGTGGAATTGTAATGAGCTGAGAAATGGGGAGGAGCAAAAAATAGAAAAAAAAAAAAAAGTGCAAAGACCTTCAGACAACCTGCAAGAAGAAAACATGCACACAAAAAAAGAAAACAAAGAGACGGTGACTCACGTCGCATTTTCTTTTCTTTTTTTTTAATCACCGCTGCGGGCCTGCGCCACGGCTTTGTTTATCCTCTTTGCGACTGGCGCTAAACGCCTTCACAGGGAAGTCGGTGGCAAGCCGCAGACATAAACATCTGTAACACAGTGACCTACTGATACCCTAGCACACATCTCAAGCGCACACACACACACACACACACACACAGTCCGGGCAGCATCGGTCAGCTTGAGATAAATGGGCACTGAGATGCGGTGTGACAGGCCATTGAGCTTTCCACGGCTTTAATGAGGCCTGCAGCCGGCAGGGACCGGCGGAGGCAGCTATAGACGGACTACTATAGAAATGACAGGACACAAGGCGCCCGAAGCGGCCGAGGCACTTGCGCCTCCACAAAAAGCAGGAAGTGTTGCCCCGGGATCCTAAAAAACCCCAAAGTAGAGCTGCACGGAAGTTGGAAATGAGCTTCTTTTATCGACTCATTTCGAGCCTCCAGCTTTCGAGGGCTAAAACACATTAAACCGTCCAAGAGCAAAAAATACACATATTGTTTAAAAAAATTTTCATATTGAATTTCCTACCTTGGGCTGATGTAAAAGCAGATCTGCCTGTAAGATTTAAGGACTTACATCTACCTTGAAGTCTACACGCAACCGGCTGCTTTATTAGAGACACCATTGCAAGTTCGGAGTACCGCACAGAGTGACCAGTGAGTGTGTCACAGATCGACACGCAGACACACGCACATGTTTACAGCGCAGCCTTTGACTGTAACCAGTGGTTATTTGAGTCCCTGTTGACTTTCTATGGTCGCCAGCCAGTCTGACCTCTGACCCCTCGCCTCGACAAGGCATTCTGCCACTCACCAGATCACAGTCTATCTCTCCCTCTCTCTCTCCCTCTCTCTCTCTCTCTCTCTCTCTCTCCCTCTCTCTCTCTCTCTCCCTCCCCCTCTCTCTGCGACCATTCCCCGCACACCCCTGCAATGATTGGTGATGTGAGGAAAATCCCGGTAGATCCGCGGTTCGGCGGCGGGCGTTCAAAGTCACTTCAATCCTCTTTCCTCTTTCCTCCACATTCCCGAACTCCGGCAAGTCGCCTACGCCGCGCCCTACGTGTCCAAAGATACGCTGCCGTGTGATTGGCCGATTAGCTATTTGAGCGAGAGGGCACCGTAGGTGCACGTCGTCGGGGTCCGGACAAGGAGCGAGCTGTCCACTGTCAACAGCAGATTTAGATGTGAGCAGCAGCAGCAGCAGCAGCAGCAGCAGGCCTGGGGCCACGAGCTGTCCGCCGTGTCATCATCGTTCCACTTCTCAGAAGAGATCCCTCAGACACACCCCCAACCCCCGACTCCTCCGCCCACCCCTTTATTCCTTCTGCTCCTCCTCGAGCCCGAGCTCCATCGGCGGAACTAAAGGCCCTGCCCTCCAGGACGGAGAAAATGACTGGAATTTTAAAAACCAAGACTGCATCAAGAGAGCAAAACAAACCAACAAACCAACAAACCAAAAAAAAAAAACGAGGACGGAGCAGCAGAAAGTTGTGGGAGGATCGGCGGCGAGAGCGGAGTCCGAGGGTGGGAAGAGGTGGAGGTGGAGGTGGAGGTTCAGTGAGAGAGGCAGTGGGAAGAAGTGGGATTGGAATAAGCAGCTCTTCCTTTGAACTTTCTTGCTTGTTCGATTGCTTCCTTTAAAAATCCATCTGAATCACCTGAAATCTGTCGCGTCGCTCATGCTGCTCATGATTCATTTTCTTTGAAAAGGTCACATGCAGACAGAGAGTTTAAAAACCAAGAAAGAAAAACACCAAGCCTTCAGATCTCAGAAGCGGTGTCGCTAAGGAGCACCGTTGTGACCAAGCACTTAAAATTCAAGTAAGTATTTGCGCCGCGGACACGAATTTCTCATGTTTCTACCTTGACACTCAGACTGTTTCACTCCGACCAGTGAGCTCCGTCCCGCTGTTTTACTTTTCAGCCACAGTGGATTTTTTTTTTTTTACCAGCCGAAATCCATAATTCTTTTTCTTATTTTTCTTATCGCGACGACTGAAGGGTCGGGTCGGCGGAGATCCTGAGCGGGTGGCTGCTGTGCGTAGAAGCCCCTCCCACCACCACCGCCACACCCCCTACCCCTCCCACCTGTGACTGTGACTCATTTTCAATTCCCGCCCCCTTCCCGCAGATAAACGCCTCATTACGGGCAATTACGAATCCAGAATTCACTTGACCTGTTTTTTTTTTATTATTTTGAGTGAGCTCCAAGGTTGAAGCCCAGGGTTGAAGAGAGTTTTTTTTTTATCTTACGTTAAGAGACCCGTCGCAACTTAATTAGGAGACAACAGAGCCCGAAGAGGAGACGGGAAAGTTTCCGTCGTGATATTTCCTTCCCCTCCGAATGCAGCGCGATTTCTTTTCTTTCTTTTTTTTCTCACTTTTTCCCGCCGCCCACACGAGTTCTTCTTTGTTTTGAAATGAAAAAAGGAAAGAAAAAAAAAAAAAAACCTCCGCCACGGCTCCGCTATTAAAATTCACAGCATACCCACATACAGATCAGCCAGTATCCAAATAAATTTAGGACGGAGTTTAAATAGGACGGGGGTTTTAATAGCGGCGCTGCTGCATCAGCCGTGTTTTTCCTTTGCCCTGCTTTTAATCACTGCGGCTGGGAGCTCATTTCTGTATTTTGAGGGGGGCGTTTTTCTCTCGCTCTCTCTCTCTCTCTCTAAAATAAAAAAATCAAGCGGAGCAAACGAGCTTCTTTGAGCCCGAGTTAGAAAATGGCTCGTGTCATTTTTGCTGCAACCAAGGAAACAGCAGGCAGTCTGCTTCCAGCCTGTGGCACATGGCTGGTGCTGCGATCGCTAATGCACGCTGGAAGTCGAGGAGAAATTCTCGCAGAGTCAAACAAGAGGACGGGGGGGTAGGGGGGTTATGCATGACACGACGCGGGCAAGCCGCTGACTGATCAAAAGAGTGTTTCCACAAAAGAATGGGAAGCTTCTTTGCTTTAATTCACGAGGAAATGTCCAGCGGCCGCCCTTTGTTTAATCACCAGCCTGATGATTTGTATCGCCTGTCGCGCTTCCTTCGAAGGGAGAAACGCAACAACTTTGAGTGACAGCGCCGAGCCCAAGCGGTGATTTAGCCCCGACGCGTTTTTGTCTTTATCGGCGCGCCTCCCGTCGCCGTGATGTGACGGCCCGCCGTCTCCGCTCCGCCAGACGGAGATCATTTTGTTATTTATTGTCTGGAAAATCGCGAGCGAAATGAAAACGTCTGTGACCCCGTGTCTGTTTGTCGATGGTGAAAGACACCGTGTCCCCTCCCTCCCCCCCTCCCCCGAGGAGGCGGCGCCGTCTGGATTTTTATTAATTCTAAATTGCGTGTATTGAATCGGCATCAACCTTTTGGGAGTGGCTCCTCCATTAAAATGCAGGCGACACCTTTAGGCCTGCCTGCCCTCCACTTGCATTCAGGGCGCAGACTTCCACAACTTTTTCTTCCCGCGACCAATTTGAAGGGTTTCCTCAGGGGGAGCGCGCAGGCCACTAAACAAATTGCTCTCTTTTTTTTTCCGACAGAGACGGGCTTTTAAACCCACCGAGGGTTGAACTCAGCTTCCTGGCAGCGTGGCGGTCGGACGACCGCGCCAAAACCTTGACGCGCTGCCACGAAAAAAAAGAGGGAGCGGGGGAGGGAGGGGGAGTGAGGGAGGTTTGGGGGGGTGCAACCACTCCACTCTCACTGGAAGCCTGTCAACGAAAAAAAAAAAAAAAATGAACAAGCCATTAGCTCGGCGCTGAGCGCTCTTCACCTCTCACGCGGAGCCTCTTGAAACAACTCCCCAAAGCACCTCGGGCACAGCGGCCTGCGGGCTTTCTCAGGAACTCTGAGCCTCTCCCGTGTACGGCTGGTTACCTAACTTCTCCGTCCCCGAAGAGGAGCATCGCGTCAGAAGGAGTTGGAACGACTGGCAACCAGAGCAGCAGAACGCGCACAAAAATATCAATTCCTCTCTGATTGTTTACCGCTCTGATTGGTCGACGGCTGCACCCCAGTGCCACTTTGTTTTGTAGTTTGATTTCACTGCTGTTGTCAATCATTGTAATATTGCCGATTCACTGCCAATAGCGGTAGGCTCTGGCGTAGATTGGCTATTAGGTATTGCACACAGGCACTGGTGGCAGCTATAGCTGGGGGGGGGGGGGTTGCAGAGCTCGTGCTAAGCTAGTGCCGGTGTGTGCTTCACAAGGCGCTGCATACGTTGTTGTATTTGCGTGTACGTTCTATCGCTTTGCGCGTGCACTGAGCTAGAGGGCGCCGGAGAAATAGACGGCCGAGCGAGGGTGAGTGTGAGTGAGTAGCGGACACATAGAGTCTATCATGAGTCAAGGATAGAGACGCCACTCTAGCGGCGAGCTGATGCCGGTGTGTAAAGTAAAGCAGTAAAGACCACACAGTGTGCAACACTCATTAGCAACCGTTAGCATGCTAGCTGGACAAATATCACTGTCAACTGCCCATACGTAGCGTGAGACTGTCTTCGCCGGCTAGCCGTGGCTAACCCTAGCTAAGCACCAAGGCTCCACCTTGTCGAATGCATGGGAGCGCAGTAGCATGACAGGGGGGGCGGGATGGTGGGATTACTCTCTCTCGCAAAAGAGTACGAAGAAGAAAGGTCATTATGAAAAGTGTTGTTTTGTCCGCAGTCGCATCTTAAAATCAGATCAATAAAAGCTGTTTGCACTTTGAGGGAGGGGGGAAAAAAAATTGCTTCCACTAAATCTTCTCTCGGCATTTACAGGCAGACTTCTCGTTTTAATCATATTGCAGCACCAGCGTCAGGCGTTTGTCAGTAGCATGAATAATGCCTTCAAAGAATAAAATCTATTTGCCTGCTCCCCTGATAAAAATTCAAGGGAGACACTAAACCTTTGAATGCAAAGGGGATACACAAACAAATCAAATACAGACAGACAGGGCTATAAATTTGCACCGCATAGGTATTGGGGATTTTTTTCTCATTTGATCTCTTTGTCTCATTTTTTTTAAATGAGTTTTGCTTTCCGGTGGCAGCGGCTTTCGACTCGCACGATGGTGTTCTTGAGCTGAAATTGTGTTGATTCAGAAGGGAAGTCCACACTGGTAGGCAAACTTGTTTCGTTTCGCCTCGCTGAAATTGCGAGTCCCGACTCCTCGGCTCGATGTCTGTCAAATCGAGACCGCACCCACCCGTGTTTTGGTTCTGGTTCTGGTTCGGAGGAAAAGACCATCTGTCCACCACTCTCAGCAAGTTTCGTAAAATCTTAACAAGAAAGCGTCACTCTAGCTCTCTGGCGCCGCCATCTGGCTAATATAGAAATGTCAACTGTGATAGCAGCGGTTAGCATGCTCGCTAGCCAAATATGAGCGAGGACGGTCAAATAAACAACGAGTCCTTATGCGTCGTACCAAATATGACGGTACGTGTTTAATGCACATCTCAAGGCGCCTTTGACAGCCAAACAAAACAAGAATCCAAATCACTTCATGTTTTGTTGTGCCAGCACCAGCTAGCATGCTCACTTTAGCACCAAATCTGCATTTGGGATGAAAGTATTCAAGTGAGAAGGCATCAAATCCATATTCCAGTGACTTGCAGGCCAGACTCATTTGCAAATGAGTCGTGAAACAGCTCAGACTCAGTCGCCTCATTTGTTGTTGCTGCGGGCGTTTTTTGTTTTCTTCTCCTTCTTCTTCTTCTTACTTTCTTCTCTTCACCTGGACGGAGAAGAAGTTGTTCTTCAAATGAAATAACAGCAGACTGCCTGAGGGTAAAGAGAACCTTCTCTGTTTTTTGCCTGATGCTTCTCAGGTTTTACACCAAAGTCTTACCACCGGTTCACACTGGGATTTAAAAAAAAAACAAAAAAGAGATAAAATAAAATAGAATTGAGCCATCACGTGAAGATTAAAGCAACATTTCCACTTGGAGAGAGTCACATTTGACAGGCGGCAAACAAGAGAGGGATCGGCTGATTGGTCCTGGACTGCTAGCGGCGCCGCTCGGCAACCACGTTCTCCCTCTCCAAGCGGGTTTGCGGCGCCGAGATGACGCGGCCGCCTCCGACACGCCGCTCCTCGAGGCGCCTCTTTGCTTTCCCAGGCTGTGATATATGTGTTGCAGGGGGAAATACATGCATATAAAATGTGTTTACGCGGCGCCCGCGGGTACATTTCATCAGTCCTCGCCGCGCCGGGCCCGCGATCGCCGAGCGAAGCTGGTCTGAGGCCGTGACACATGTATATGGATGTGTGCATGTAAATGAAATATACACTCGTACGCCCTTGTTGCTGTATTGCAGTACAGTGCGTCGTAAATTGCGCCCCCTAATTACGCATGTTTTTTTTTTTGGTCTCCGTCCCGTCATGCCTCTCCATCCATGAATGTATGCAATGCAATTACACGACAGCGGCGCTCCTGATGGGGAGTGGAGCGAGGCGGCCGCGGGTTCTCCTCTGTGGGGGGGGGGTTCTCGCCAGGTTTCTTCGGGAACGTGCGGCCGGCAGCGCTGACCACCGTGCCGCGCCTCTCATTTGGTACGATTCCAAATGGGGGAAAAAATAAATAAATAAATTAAAAATAAATTAAAAAAATCATGGGATGCGTGCAGCTCACACGGTGGTTTCTCATTTCTGAAGCTGCTTCAGAGACTTTGACCCAAATCCATGCTCGCTCAATTAGTTTCCTTGCAGCGGTGCTCTCCCCCCCCCCCCCCCGCCCCCCCAAACTCAGTTTGATTTACTTCTTCTTTCTTTTTCTTTTTTTTTTCTCCTCTTCTTCTTGGGGATATGCAGTGTAGAAAACACACTTGGGGTAGAAAAAATAATAAAATAAAATAAATATTCCCGCTGGTTGAGGGGTGGGGGCCAGATATCTTCAGAGTTGCCTGAATCAACAGTATATTTTTGCACGCGCAACATCCGTGGGATCGGGGTTCGGGGGCGAAAGGCGCGGGGATTTCATTAACGGAGGAACGGCCTTGTGGGAAATTCCCCTGCCCGCCTTTTGCTTCTGGTTTTTCTCCAATTGACTGGCTGATGTTGTGGGAGCCGGTTTGAGTGGATAATCAGAACATTGAAACATAATGAGAGGCAAAGCCGGAAAGGGAAAGAAGCAGGGGGGGTTAAAAAAAAAAAAAGAACAATTAGGTTTACCGGTGATTGCGCGTGGAGACAGTGTAGAGCTTTACTGCCCCCTATTGGCGGAGAGCCCGGCAGCGCGCTGACAGAGCCAGAGATGAGCCTTTCTTTAATCCCCCCTGCAGTTTATCATTATGTTCTGCGTAGTGATAATCCATAACATTGTCATACCACGGAAAGTTGCTGTTTGCACTGCCCCAACACATTATTCCTCCGCCATTCTCCTCCACGCCCGTCACTCTCCCCTCCCTGTCTGCACTGTTTTTGCACCATTGGCAGCCTCCCTTTGACTGATGCAGACGCAATCCTTCACTCGATGCAAAGAAGGGGGGGCGGGGGCGGGGGGGGGGGTTCTCCCCCACCCTACACTCCGGCATAAGAGAGAGGGGCGGGAAGAAAGTAGGGCTCTGGAACATTACGCTCATCTCTGGAAACCTTTAGGCGCTCTAGCGTAGTCTCCTAGCAACCGACGGGGGGAAAGGCGGGGGGGGGGGGGGGTTGGCGGTGCTGGAAGAGGTGACATTATCCCCAAAACCATCATCCAGCGATTCCATAAGTGCGGTGCGGTGTGTTAACACCCAACTGTTAAAGCTCTGACCAGAGGACTGTACTATACAATTAGATTTTTTTTTTTTTTTTTCCAAAGGTTTGGTAAAGCGCCGCTGAGTCGGCCTGCAGTCACATTAAGCCGTTTAGCCCTTTCAAGCTACTGCGGGGCTCCTCTCGGATCTCAGTTGACAAGTCATAAGATTGCGATCTGATCAGCGACCACCCTGTGACTGAAGAAGATAGCGAATACAAAAGGAACCCCGCCAGTTCTCCTTCTTCTCCTCCTCCTCCTCCTCCTCAGGTGCCTTTCAGCTCACAGTAGGTGGAGCGCTTGCCCCCGCGGGGCCCACGCCGAACAAATAGGCAGCGGGAGGGAGGGGGGAGCGCGGCTACACCGGCTAAATCCTCCGCTAGCGCCTGTGGGGGACCCACCTTGGTGAGCGTTGGACGGTTTTCTCGCGCAGCGCTGCAACATCTTTACACCGATTTCTTGCGTAAGTGTTGGGGGTTGAGCGCAGTTATAAATATGAGGATAAATGTGGAAGCACTGGGATGATGGTCGGGGGCCTGGGGGGGAGTGGCTTCTGAGGGAGCCGCCTCATCTCATCTGAGGGTTTTGCTCGCCCCTCTGAAGGAGTTTCCGTCTCCGGGCTCCAACCTCCAGCGGTCCCCCTTCCCAACAACTTTGTTGTTGTTGTCATGATCACTCTGAGCTCCTGTGGAAGGTGGAAAAATATGCCCCCCCCCCTGCCGAGGTTAGCAACGGCGTAGCGAATGATTAATTAGCCAGCTATTCCCCTCAGGAGTTGGTTGAGACCAAAACAGAGCAACGAAGTGAAGCCAATATCCAACTAATTTATAGCTTGTTGACACGGACCCTTTGCCAGGCTCGCATGATATTGTTTATATGTTTGTATCACATTTTTTGACGAGGTAGCCTTGTTATGTAAACTTAAAATGTCAAACAAAGTGGAAAGAGGAACATTTTTTTTTTGTTTGTTTGTTTTAAATATTTTCTCGGCTTTGATACCGTCGTGTACGCAAAGAAATGCAACATTTTTGCGTTCAACCGATTACTTTAGCGTCGCAAAAAGGTTCGAAGCGCAATGAGAACGAGCCGTGTGGCTGTCACACAAAACAAACCCACGTGGGATGCGGTGCGATCAGCATTGGCGAGTGATTATTAGAACGCAGCACACGTTTTTTGGGGTTTTTTTACGTGCCACGCCAGGACCCGCACGTGAAGCTTTGCGTTACTAGGCAACGCTGTTGGTGTACCGTCCAGTCTGAAGGTCAATCTGTGATCCTCGTGCTTCTCGGTCCGGTCTCGGTTGAGCCTCTTCGCTGGTAACCATCTCCATCGAAAATTCCCACCTCACTCGGCCTTTGAAGCCAGTCGTCCCCTGCTTTTGTGCGCTCGGGGTCAGAAACTGACATTTCAATTGTCGTTGTTGCGGCGAACAAGACGCTGCTCCTCGGGCGCATTGCGGAAGAGGGAGCGTCCTCGTTCCATTGACCTGGCCTGAGGGTCTGAAGAGAACCTCAGTCAAGACGCTGCCCGGAGGGATGGCTGCTAGAAATTCCACAACATTCAATCATCCCAATATAGAAAGCACGGTATGAATTTTGATGCAAAAGTCCTTTTCTTAGTCCGGGCCTGGGACCTTTCTGTGTGGAGTCTGCACGTTCTCCCTGTGTCTGCGTGGGTTCTCTCCGGGTTCTCCCTGTGTCTGCGTGGGTTCTCTCCGGGTTCTCCGGCTCCCTCCCACACTCCAAAAACATGCATGTGAGGTCAATTGAAGACTCTAAATTGTCCGTAGGTGTGCATGTGAGTGTGAATGGTTGTGTGTCTCTATGTGGCCCTGTGATGAACTGGCCACTGGTCCAGGGTGTCACCCTGCCTTCGCCCTAAGACAGCTGGGAGAGGCTCCAGCAGAACCCCCAGGACCCCGAGCTCGGGACTAAGCGGGTATGGAAAATGAATGAATGAATGAATGAAGTCCTTTTCTTCAATTTAGAGGCATGCGCACCTTTCCCCAACACCAGCGTGCGTCACACAAAGTTGTAAGAAGAGCAGCCCCAAGCAATGTCACGGGGAGGCGTAAAAAGTAATCGGCCGACTCCATCAAATTTATTCAAGAACACGCTGGGAGTCGATGCAAAGTCACAAAAACAGAGGAATGCGACGTCGTCTCGCCTTCAGTTTTTGCAGACTTGAGTCAATTTATAAATTTCACTTCCGGGCAAATAAGGACATTGTTGCAGCTCAGATCAGATAAAGAGATGGAAATCAGTCTTCCAAAGCTTGCTGGGCTTTTTTCTCTCTCTTTTTTTTTTTTTTTTTTTGAGGCATCTCAAAGTCGCAAACAATGTCGAGTCTTATTCAAATGAGCTGTCGTCCTTGTCATCTGCCAACGAGGCGTCATCTGTCTTGTGCTCTCTCGTCAGCTTAGGTGGTTGGGTGGCGTCTGCGGCAGCCCAGACAGGCATGTCGCTTTGCATCCTGCAAAACTAAGACTTCAATGGATATTCTGCTAATTCTCTATGCTTTTTTTTTTTTTTTTTTTTTGCTTACTTGTTAACCAGCATAGTAAATACTGGTATCGTCATGGATATGCAGGATATGTTTACAGCTGGCTCTGCAGCACCGTAGGCAGAAAAAAATATATATATATATATTATATATATAAATGATGTTTAAATTAATTTTTGAAATCAACAAATCCGGATTAAATACAGATTAAACTGTTTTCAAAGTGGAGGCGGCAGCTGTACTGCAGTGGTCTCCACCTCCATCAGGTGAGGAGGTCGTAGGAAGGCAAAACCCAGAAGCCGATTGGGCGAATTATCTGTTCTTCACGATCAAGTGGGCCAGTCGGATCTTCCCGCTTTGGTCTTCTACCGAGCACTGCCGTAGCCGTGGCTTCCTCACATCACATCCGCCTGCCTGTTTATCCATAAATTAAACTGATTGGTTGCGGAATCCATGAAATTTTAAGAGCGGCCCTGACAAGACGATCAAACCACCAGGGTAGAATCATATACTTGGTGTGTGTGTGTGTGTGTGTGTGTGTGTGTAATTCTGGAGAAGATTAAATGCGGGTTTGTGCTTTTTGGAAATCCCTCTTTTTTTTCTTTCTTTTTATTTTGTTTCAGACGTCCACACGAACGTGAGAAATGCACAAAATAAATTCAGTCTTCATTCGGAATCACGGCCGTATCGTATTTCAGTGTGGCCACAGCATAAATCTACCGGCGGTATGTGACTGTATTTTAAACGACACCTCCGCGCCTCTGAGAGTAATCCATTAGCAACCCGCCTGGCACACAAGCACATGCAGGGGAGAAAAAAAACAGCCCTACACACACACACACACACACACACACACACACACACATTTCGACGCACACATACGTAAACACACACTCGCACCCCCCTCCACCGCAGGCCCCTGGTGTGACATGCATATTTTATGGACAACCTTTCACTCCAATCCAAGCACTGAACCTGAGGGGGCACTCTGGTTAAAAGTCACGCCGGCTCTGCAAACATTTTCTTATGGTCCGGCCAACGGCTCAGCCAGATTTGGGATCGCTTCAATCAGCGCTTGTGTGTTGTCATTTGTTTTCGGTTTTTCACGGTGGCGGCTTGAGGCGCTGACCTGACGCGCCATGGAGCGGATTGGAATGGGGTGCTTCACGGGTCGGGTTGAATACTATTTCACGCGTCCGTCGCTGGTTTTGGTAAAAGTGAAGCCGTCAATGCACCCGTTGAAGCTTAAAGCTCAGTGTTTTGCATTCTGCATTTCTTCTTATTGTTCCAGTTGTATTTGAAAAATCAATTCTAAATGATGCCCATTGAGCTGCTGTATAATGCCACCAATGCAACATTTGACGACGTTAAAAAGTGTCGCGGGCATTCGTGTACAAGAATGGAATTAGAATCTGTGGAGGTTTTGAGCCTCGATAATGCATTGGATCGTTCTCATTTACACATTAACTTTGATTAACGTCAAAAAAATAAGTTTAAAAACTGTCTCCAGTATATCGATCTCTGATGTGAAAGTCTAATGTGATGCAACGGTAACTGCTTACTGCATAAACACATCTTTAAAAAAAAAAAAAAAGGAGGAAAAAACTGAATATCGACTGGCCAACAACATCTCTCCCGTGAGTCTCAGTGATCCTGGCAACACCTCGGAGAAAGAGCAACAACCGTGATGTCATCCGCTGTTGTAATGAGGTTGGATGTGCCTGCGAAACTCTCTGGAGGAGGTGGGGGGGGATACGGCGAACCAGTGGGGATAACGTCCCATCAGGAGACATATGGTTGCACTTTGAAAATCACAAACACTCCCAGAGGCACTGAATGTCAGCTGTTACGAGCTCATGCAAAAGTCGAGTTTCACTTTTGGGGGACAAAAGTATTAAGGTCAATGCCAATGTTTTAATTAGCAATTAATTGTTTTCTTCTGCCTCAAACGGCGCCAATTAGCCCGATGGATTACGACGAGGAGGAGGTGCCGCTTGTTTCCAACAGAGAAAAACTGTTTGGCTTTTTATCCCCCCCCCACACACCCCCTGAGAGCTGTTTGAATTCTGTGCGTCTTGCAGAGGTGTTCAAGGAAGGGGCTTGATGTGTGTATTCTTCCTGGCGACACTGTCAACCGCGCAAGAAAACCATCTGAGATATTTCAGGTAGCAAGGAGCTTAGCATTACTTCTCGTTGGTTCTTTCATCTCAGACTTTTTCTCAGACACAGGCTTTTTTTTTTTTACCTGACATATTTCAGTGTATTCTTCCGTAAGGAGAGCGCGAATGCTCCCTCGTCCCTGTTGATGGTCCGCAACACACACACACACGGAGTCATGGGTCAGTCATGGGTCAGTCATGGGTCAGTCATGCGATGGACTCAACGTAGACGCCACAAGTCAGCCATCAGCGAACACGGCAAAAGAGAAAACCACGTTACGGACTGGGAGAAGGCGGAGTCATCCGCACCGAAGAACACAAGCATCAGCGCTGGATCAGGGAGGCCATAGAGATCAGGAAGCGGGGCTCGCGGACTATCAACAGGCACAAGTCACACACCAACATCATGTGACACTCCGGGAAAGACATGTCAGGGAAATAAAAACCTTAAAAATCTGCCTGAGATAAAAGAAGCAACGAAAAGTAAGAAGCAAGAAAAGACAGAATGAACTTAATTCAGTCACGTAGCCTCGCAGCCTGAGACGGAGATGACACTGCAGAGGTTGTTTCAATACAAATCAAATGTTGGTTTGTTATTTTAATTTTGAACTAATTGGGAAAAACAGCGGAGGTTTTTTAATTGATTACTCAGAGGCCCCGAGGCCACGAAGCGGCTTTCATTTAATAATGGACTTTTGCATTGCGCCAGCCACGTTTCCAAAAGCAGCTGGTGCCAGCGTACGAGTGTTTGTAAATTCCAGAAAAACAACTTTCGCAAGTTGATTGCTTCATCATTTTCCCACAAAACTGCAGAGTTTTGCTTTGATGAGACAAGACGTTGTGGCAAACACGCAAATACTTGCATTTTTTTGCAGCTCAGCACAGAACTTACCCAGCTTCACAATTCCTGTCTTACTCACAAACAGCTTTTTTTTGTTTGTTTGTTTGTTTGTTTATTTGTCTGCACCGGCTCCGTGCCGACATCACCACGTGCGATTAAAAGCATTTCCAGGAATTATTTGCTCTGGGAAATTGGGGGATTGTTTTCCCTGAGCGCAAAAAGAGAAATGGCAGAACCTTTGTCCTCTGGAAGGCCGGACTGAGTTTGGCATTTGAAGTCATTGCCGTCGTGCAAAGGGGAGGGAAAGCGCCGTTGCTACATCATGCAGATATGGAGATAATCTATAAGCAGCAATCTGCGTGATATTTCGAAGAAAAAAAAAGAAGAAAAAAAAGAGGAGGAGCTCCCGCATTAAAATGACAGCTTGAATGAAAGTAACCCCCCCCGCCCCCCTCCTCCCCCGGTGCTTCGGCACCACGCGATGTTTGCGGCAGAAGCTCATCAAAACACAGTTCCCCCTGCGGAGTGTAGGTGCAGAGCGTTGATCTATCCATCCGCTCTCTCTTCTCTTTGTTCCCCTCTGCAGCCCTCCGTGATGTGAAGTGGGGCGGGGGGGGGGGCAGGAAATAAAAGGAGGACAGCTGGTCACGGCCAACACGCTGAGAGAGAAGCCGAGTTTACTTTCTTGGCTAATCAATATCCCGTCGTGTGAAAAAGACAAACGCTTGTTGGGATCAGAGCGGCGGTGTTGATCTGGCTCGACATCGTCCTCTCGAGGATCGTGAGACACACACACACACACACACACACACACACACACACACGTGCACGCACGCACGCACATACACTCACATAAATGCATTTTCCCCCGAGAGGTAAAAGAGTCGCACAATTGTCCTGAAATGCAAATATTCACCATGATAATCAAGTCAAGGTTTCCGCCTCTGCGCCGTCCTTTGTCGTACGACGCCTGACAACGCCGTTTGAATTCTCGGGTTATTTCGGAACGCTTTGGTGCCTCCGCAGCAAAAACAACGACGACGACGACGACTGCGGCGAAGCCCTCCCACATATTTTCAACCGCGCTGCGCCTGAATGAGGCTGAGAGTCCAACGTCCACCTTCGAGGCTGGGATTGGGAAGAGACGGCGCACGACCTTGTCAATAACGAGCCTGTTCTACCAGATAACGCCGGCGACCACCCCAGGCAAGAGGGTTCACTCGCTGGCCAAAACGAGCCGCAAGTGGGATGAACACACTGGGACAACTTCTTGCGTCAGTGCCGGGAGGTGACAGTTTGCCTCTTTCATCCCCGGCATGCCCCCCGCAGCCCCGCCCCCCCGCCGTCATTTGTCGCTGGTGGGCGCACATGTGTTAGGAGCTGTCACACAAATGGGATGTCAGAGATCAGTGGCTCACTGAATTACCCTTCGTGTCAAACCTCGCAGAGAGAAGAGAAGGGGGGGGGGGGGGGATTAAAAAAAAAGAAGAAAATGGTTTTGTCACTGAGATGCTTTATTATTATTTTTTTGGTCTAAGAATAGAAGCACTCGGGGGGTGGGGGGGGCGGGATGTCGGGGTGTAAATCAATCACGGGGAGGTATTAAGTATTCAGGGTGAAGCATCAGGAAGCCGCGAGGACAAAATCAAAAACGGTCTTTTCTTAGCTTCACTTGAACGAGCGTGATAATACATCCTCCGGCTGCGCTGCCAGGAGACTCTGTGGAAAAAGAGGGATTCAAGAGAGAAGGCACGGCCGAGAGTCCAAAACCTGACAGACAATACGTCTCTCAAAACGCTCCAGTCGAATGTTCACGAGAAAAAGGCCTCGCTGGCGTGGCAGCTCGTTTGTGTAACGACACAGAGATTGTAACGCGTCTCCCCCGAGATCTCGCGTGGCTCGTGTTTAAACGTGGTGGGAAATGATTGTCTGAATTACTGCCGGTGTTGACTTAAAGTGAACATGCTGCTTCGTTTTTTTTTTTTTTTTTTGCCTTATTTTTTCTCTCCGCACAAGCCCACGTTGTGCGCGTGTGGGTGGACCTGCATATGTGCATACATGTGTTGTGAGTGGGAGCAGGGGCACTGCTGGGGTCTTGGCTTCCTCTCGGAAGACCTTCCTCAAGCCTCTTTGCACCAGAAGTGGGCCTGGATCAGCGTTATTTTTCTTCTTTTTCTTTTCTTTTTTTTTTACTTCTGCTCTCCGTCGAGCCTCCCGCTCGTTCTCGCTCCTGTCGTGAGTGTCGCTTCGGCACCGGTGAACCCAGTTATGGGGAAATTCTGGTACGCTTCCTCTGCTTTAACCCTTGTTTTGAAAATTGCTGGCCTTGCAGATTTTGCGACACCTCCAGCCTCGTGTCAGCACGTTTGGTGCCTGACAGGTGCATTAAGAAAAAAATATGGCCAATACCATTATGCGTTTGTGGCTCCAGATTCGTTTCCTTTTCCTTTTTTTTTTTTTTTATTTATTTTTACTCTCTTAATAAGTATAAGCCGTCTCGTCTGATTGTCAAGCATCCCCGCGGAGATGATGCCAAATGAGAGGGGGGGGGGGCAAATAAAGTCTGAACTTTGTGCTGTAATTAAGGACGTTACCCTGCTGGCTCTCTCCCATTAGGATACCAGGACTACTTCTAAAACTGGGGGGTGCAACTGCGGTCTCGGGTTCCCCCTGCTGGACAACAAATATAGCATCACTGTCAGCAACAGTGATGCTGTATTTTGATGCCCTTTTTTTCCACCCTGTGAATGCAATGCGCTTCCGTAAATTTCGGCCATGGTCAACGGTTAGTTTCTAAATGCCCTTATTTATTTATTTATTTATTTTGTTTGTTTTTTCTTTTTTTGTTTGTTTTTTTGTCAAATGGAAGCGTTAAATTTATGACAACCAAAGGCGCTTGTGCTGGTCAGAGAAAGATGTTGCCTGTCTTTCAGCTCCCCCTACAGACTGACTGGGGGACTCGTTTCTGAATTTGCTCAGTCCGTCTCTGTCTATGCAGCTAATAAATTAGTTTAAGGCAAGTCTTGTGGCGCTAGCATGAAAATCAGAAGGGAAAAAACGAGCCTTTTTATGCTGTGCATGTAACTTTAATCAAAATGAGGCTCGTTTGCATCAGCATGTGAGGAGCAAAAGACATGGAGGGAAATGTCAGTTGCGACAAGAGGCGTGGGCAAACACTCCAACTGGACTGAACGAAGGCAGTCGCTGACAAAAGGCCCTCTAATCGCACTGCTGCACGGAATTACACAAACTAAGATCCCTGTGTCTACACTAAAAGTCGACAAACACTGGCGGGAAAAAGGCGGAGACCGTAAAAAAATTATAATAATAATAATAAACCACCATGTATGGCTTAACAGGCTAGAAAAGTCACATTTAGCCCCGTCTGTCGGGACGGGGGGGTATTAACAAAAAACAATCTTAGGGTGTCCATGAAGATAAGCTATGAACAAAAATCACACGGGGAGACTTAACAAAAAAAAAAAAAAAAAACACATATGAAACAACAGACCTGAAAATAACTGAACAACTTGGCGAAAACAGGGGCAACATGGCAAGGACCTGGACAAAAAACAATTCTAAAACTAAAAATCAATGTTTCCAATACGGCCGTCATGTTTTCACTAGAGGGCAGTGATGCCCTCACTGCCGTGATTACAGTCAAACCTGCCAACACAATGATTCCAGGGTTTTTTGAGTTTCACTCACTTACTATATTCCATAAACTTGAAAATATTACCTCGGCAGTTTCTGGCATCACCACCATGCCCTTTGACCCATAGTATTTGGAAGCATATAAGCGAAAGATTTGCCATAGTTCCCAAGCAGATGTAGCCAGAAAAAAATGGATTTAAAAAAGGCACTTTATCTCGTAATTCCGAGCTCAGGATCTCGTAATTATGAGATGAGGATCTGGCGATGTGCTTCCGGACCTGCGCAGTGTTGACATGTTAATATTAATACCATTCACAGTTTTAAGAAATGCAAGTATTTCCGAGAAGGTAGTTATCGCAGTCTAGCTGCGATAGCCCCAATCACTGCCCACTGATTACAAAATATGTACAGACGTTTCCAATTATGTCGTGATCTCGTAATTACGAGATGAGGTGCACATTTTACCAAGTGAGTGCAATGCGCTTCCGTAACATTTAGATTGAGCTATCCACGACGAAAATTAACTAACTAATTAAAAAAAAAAGAACAAAAAATGTCTTCAAAAAGTTAAAGGCTAACTTTATGTGTTGTGTGCGTCACTTTACTTCACTTTAAATATGTTGCACATGGGAAACAGCAGAATGTTTCTTAAGAGCTGAGATTAGCGTATAGCAAACGTTTTTCCCACTGATTCCAGAGAGTTTTAAAACTGTGTAGAACTATCCAGTAAATGGTAAAGGAGTCATTCAACTACTCCAAAAGAGCCCAATGAAATATTCTGAATGGCTCAATTTGCACGATTGAGGAATTTCACTGTTGGCGTTTTCAACGTTTCCGTACTGCCATCTAGTGGTGAAAGCATAAAAACTACTTAAGTTTCATATCTTTAGGTCACTGGTGTTTACATATATATATATATATATATATATATATATATATATATATATATATATATATATATATATATATATATATACACATATATATACACATATATATATATATATATATATATACTACATTTTTTCACATTTGATTTTTTTAAGGTACAGACCCACTGAGTGAAGTACAAACACTGACTTATAGTGTTTGCATGGAAGCATCGGAATCATCAACAAAAAAAAATATATATATATATATATATCTCATGGACAACGAGGCGCTAGTAATGAAAATAATTCTTCCGTAACTGCAAACAAAAAGCCACTTTCAAAATTTGTGCGCTGATCGAATGTTGTAATTGGGAGGAAACAAAAGCAGAACAAGTTCTTTAAATCACGGTCAATTCGAGATGCATACAAAGTATTTCTGAACAGGAAACAGCTTTGAGTTGCTGTCGATTGTGCTGAATTTCTCCATTTGACGTACTTATATGGTGCAAAAAGGTGTAAGAGAAATTGAATTACACTGCTCCTCTGCTTGTCATCATGCCTATAAAATATATATACATATATACATATATATATATATATATATATATATATATATATATATATATGTATATGTATATATATATATATATATATATATATATGTATATGTATATGTTCTGACAGTCAACCAAAACCGATGGCGATGGAGAATTGTCAGTTTTCTTAATCTCATTTCATTGTATCTTCTGAATCAATAGATATACAAACAGATTTGACTGAAAGTTGTTGTAAATAATTAGTGTACACACATAGTGGAGTTAAATGAAGTTGCATTGTTTTGCTCCTTCACCTGTCCATATCAGCACAACAGCTTCTGACTCAAAGGCGACACCTAGTGTTGCTTAGTCTTAATTTTCGTGAGGAACGAGGCGTTCAACAAACTTTTTGCGAGGGACGCCGTTTATTAGACCCATAAACACCCGTACAGACACACGCACATACACATGAGACTAATGCTTGTTTATATTACAAACAAAACGTTGATTTACCCATAGAAAATTAAAAATTCACAACATCACGACACTGTTTGTTTATTAAAAAAAAACAAACAAGCATTGCATTATTTTCTTTTCCACATTAGGTCAAATATTAATAATAACTGATGATCAGCAGAAAAAAAAAGGTTTCCCCTTTTTCCCGATAAGGCAGCTACTATAGCACACAATAGAAAATATATTCAAGCTTTATTTATTCAAAGCAGAAAGAATTTACACTTAGATCATAATTTGCTTTGTATAAGGTGAAAGTCTTCACTGAGTTGGTGGTTTTCTTTGAATTTTGATATATACAGTATATATATATTCTATCATCAGTTCAGCTCTTCACAAATGCTTCATTTCAGTATGGAGTCTGGTTTTTACCTGCAACACACCCAAACATGCTTCTGAAGTCCCATTCGAGTCACACCCAAAACACCTCTGCCTCCTTCCTTTAACCTCAGCACCTCTGCCTCCTAACCCCTCCTCATCATCACTTTTCACATTTCCTTTCATTAATGCTTTTTTTTTTTTAGTTTATCATACCCGACACTTTTCTCCCTTTTCGGAAATTAACACAATATCCCATTATAAATCTATAAACATAAAATATCTCCCCAGATGGTAGATGGTAAAAAAAAAAAAAAAAAAAAAGGGTGACCGTTCGAAACTATTTTCACAAGTTAATTAACATATCATTTTCCGGCAAGTTTCTTTCTCCCCCTCCATCTACTAAAAGAACCTTCACAGGATCAAAGTAGCTCTGCCTTGTCAGTGGGCGATGCTAATGTTAATTAAAAAAAAAAAAAAAAAAAAAAAAGGTCCGTGCTTGGCCGGACTGGGTTTAAGGAAGCTTGTCCACCCGGCAGCCAGTGCGGAGAGGGACTCACTCGACAGCGACGAGAGCTTGAGGCGGCGCTCAGTGAAGCCGCTGACGGACACTGGGAGCTCGGAGCTCGGAGCTCCCCTTCCCGGCTTCGCCCGACGTCTCCCACCGCCACAACCTGTGGACGCCACTCAAAGTCTGTCACGGACGCCGGGCTATCGGAACCAGGTGAGTTGAAACTCGCGTGTTGTGTGTCGCTGCTGCGTTGTGTTCGGTTCCTAGCTTGGCTAAGGAGCGTACGCTGGTGGTTCGATACAAAGGCTTTCTTCACCGGAGAAAATGCCGGGGCTGCAGCAGCCGCGAGGCCCGTCTGTACCTTTCAAGTCGCCGCTATTATCCCGTCGTCGTTTCGCCCCCCCATTTCTCCGCCATTTGTCCCACAAACTGAACCGTGCCGAGTCAACACGACCCCTCCTGACGCACGCGAAACACATTTGGCCACGTTTATCGACCGAGCTGGCACGGCTTTTGCACAGCCGTGGCCGGGTGCCGGTAAACATGGTCGCTCTGCGGATTCTCCTACTGCCGCATGCCGGGCATCGGCGCTGGTCTTGCCGCTAGACGCGTACGGTGACAGGCGGGGTTGCTCTGTCGCAACCAGAAAAAGAATCCGGGAGGGGAGAAATGTATGCAACGCCACATTCTGTTATGTAACTGAGGAGGGGGAAATGTCACGTATTAAAGAAAATAACTGGCGAGCCCGGGGAAACTTAAATAGTACACATGATATGTTTAACAAAGTTGGCATGCGTACGACTACGTTATGATGCGTGAAAAAAATTTTTTTTTCTTCTTCTTCTTCTCTCTCTTTTTTTTTTTAACCCCGACAAGTTAGTGCGGGCTTTTCTTGGGTGAACCGCCTCCGTTTTGCGTCTTAATCTGCCCTTACCTTTCAAACTCTTCCCTTTGTGCCACATGTAAACAATGATTAGTTAGTTTCGCGTGCTGTGTGTTGATGGTGGCTGTTGCCCGGTCAGATCTCCCCCCTCGGCAGGCTGCATACTTAGCCGGAGCGCTGGCAAGCTAACGAATGCTCCAGCACAGCGACGCCGCTGCTGCGTTCACGCCCGAGAGCTTGCCAGTTTACGGAGGCACGACGCCGCTTGGAGCAAGGGTCCACTGAGAGACTCTATGCACCACGTCGACCGTCGTCTTTTGCACGCTTTTCGATATTGGCCACATTGCAAACCCCCCAAATAGCCGATGAGGCAGGTGGGTTTTTACTTCGAACCACAAGTTTGTTTGTTGTTGTTGTTGTTTTTCTTCTTTTCTGTGCATTCGCAAATGTTTGCAGTGATGGTTCAAACCCCTCATTAGCTCGAGAAGTTAAATCATGCCATATAAATTAAAAGTATACAGTGGCTGTTTACTCATCGTCATGTTATATGCACTGATTGAAGTATTTCAATGAAATCTTATATACTATAATGTAATTATAATAATAGTGCCTTGTGCACTGTTGTTTTTTTTTTGGTTTTTATTTTAAATAGCTCATTAATCTTGCATACATTTCTGGTCTTTGTCTCCAGATTTAAAAAAAAAAAATCTGAATTGCTTGAATCCCGCAAAAGGTATTGCTCGTCAGGTGTATGGATCCACCTGTTGGTTTGGTCAATGTTTCAAAAAGTCATTGTCACACCGTTTAATCTGCAGTTATACTGATATGTTTACAAAGAATAACTAACAAAATCATTTAGGATGACTCTAGTGTTATGCGTGTCAAATACTTTTTTTGGGACTTTTACCATTTCTCTCTATTTTCTCCTTATAGACTGAACAATGTGACGGAGAACGGAGGCAGTGGCGATCCAATGGTCAAGGACCTCACCATACTCCACTAGAATGTACTTAATGAATGTGCCACCTGTGGCGACAACACATACAGAATGGACAAGATGTGGTGCACAGGGAGGCTTTAGCCTTCCACTCTGCTTACATGACTCTGACTCGGAGTTGTCTGCCAGCGGAAGACCTCTCTCAGACAAGGTCCAGATGATCATTGAGAGCCTTAGGAGCTCCCAGTCCTCACTTGAGATGGGCGACGCTATTGAGGGAAATGTTCCGTCGGGACAGGAAGGAAAACCGCAAGTCTGCAAGGTTCCAGCGGGGTCCTTTGTCAGAGCCAAGTCCAATTCAAAACGTAAAACTAAAACCCAAAGGGTGGATTGCTCCTACCCCGATCATGACCAGAGGAGTGACTCTGACAGTGATGATTCAGTGGACAGAGGAATTGAGGAGGCAATTCTGGAATACCTAAAGGAAAAGGATGGTCTCAAACGCAAGGCAGAACCTTGCTTTGACGTTCTGCAATCACCCAAAATTCCTCGAAAAACCCAATTCATGTCTGACATCGCCAAACAAAACCCTGAAAGCAATGAATGTTTGATTACAGCCAACAAATACTTAAAAACTGCCCAAATCGAGTCATCCATGCCCCGTATCATACCTATAAAGAAGCATATCAAGTACAAGCATTCACTGAATGCGAACATAGTTAAGAGATTAGATTCAAACAAAATTGCAACGAGCAAGAGTATATTGCCCAAGGAGCATGCCAAAAGTACCTCTAAAGCAACCTGCGTCCAATGCCCAGTCACAGTTAAGACCGAGGAATGCTCAGACGATTCAAGTAGTGATGACGGCATCGAGGAGGCAATTCAAAGATACCAGTTGGAGAAAAAAGAGCAAGAAAACCGAGGAGAATCTTTCAATTTACTTTCTTTTAAAGATGAGTCTGACTCCACCAGTGACGATGGCATTGAAGAAGCTATTCGTCACTATCAGCTTGAGCAGTTTAAGGAGAGACATGTTCTGAAACCTTTCTTGCACAAGCAAAAACCATTCAGTAAGTCCCTTTTACACGCCAGTGATGGTGTAAGTGTGGAGAAAATCAACAAAGACAAACCAAAAAAGAAGAGGACCACAACAGGGAAAGACCCGAGATGTAATCGTTCTCCACCCACGTCAAATTTTACACCCAAGAAGAGTTCCTTAGACTGTGCAAAGGGGAAAGGGAATGGGTCGCTTCAAATCACCGCGGATAGTTGTAAAGAGCAACATGCCTCCACCTCTGCTCCACCAAAGGTTAATACAACAGCGGAGCTCATGTGTGCCGAAGCAATCCTGGACATTTCAAAAACCGTCATGCCTGAGGTCTTCCACCACGGCGTTGGTCTCAGCAGTACTACCCCAACCGAATCCCAGTTGCAGGTGTCACTTCCTGAAAACTCTTTAGCTGAGGAAAGTGACAGCAGCTCTGTTGATAGCGAGGATGGGATAGAGCAAGAAATCCGAAAATTTCTTGAGCAAAAGGCCCAAATGCACAAACAGCCAACCATCTCTGGTGCAAATCCTCTACATCGTGAACATGTAAACAGTTCAGAGCAAATGAAAACAAAAGTTGTAATGCAAAAGAAAGCCCCAAGATTTTCGAAGATCAGGAAACACAGCAGCATCGCTAACATTTCAAGGACAGACAAAAATGCTGCGGCCCCCAATGTTTTACCCGAGAATGGAAAAGAATTGAATTTACTGCTGTCCACCGAGAGAAGGCAAACACGGCAAATAGTTGATTTCCACCAGATTCAGCAACATGACGACAAAAGCAGCTCATTTGACAGTGACGAGGATCTGGACACGGCTATAAAAAACCTACTAAAGACAAAAAAGAAATCAAAGAAAAAAAACAGAGACTTGAAATGGAAATCGAGAAAGTGCCTCAAGGAAGACGGACCAACACTTGCCAGGTCTGTGGAAACCAAGACGTTCAAATCTAAAACCATTTTCACAGAGGCTACTTTGAAAAAAGTAAAAAAGAGTAAAGATGAGCCAAAAATGAAGTCTGGGTTGGCTAAAACTGGTGTTCCCCTGCCCAAACTGCCTCACAGAGATGAAGTGCGTGACATACTCGACAGTAAAAAAGGAAAGTTCAAAGCGACTGAGGGACAAGAAGCTTTGTTGCTGCACAACACTCAGGCAGCTCTTCAGTCAAAGGAAGATAGCAGCTCAGCTGATAGTGATGATGGTATCGAGCAAGAGATCCAACGGTTTCTTGCTGAAAAGGCCAAAGTTTCCACAGGAGAGATGAGTCAAGAAGGGGACTTATCAACAAATGGCACTGCCGCCGCGGTTTCTTCCCGGCTGAAAGACGAAGGCGTTCAACAGAGATGCCATCCGTCTGAAATTCCTGTGAAAAATCACAGTCCTCAACCTGGACAGTCGCCTCTCGGTGCGCAACGCCTTCTGGCGCTGCAAAATTTACAAGCAGACATCTCGACTGCCGACGTACAATCCCTCCAAACCCCAGTCCAGTCTAGTGGTCCCAGCCATTCGGAGCCCGCCGATGGAGCAGGAGCAACCAGATCTGAGCAGACATCCAACCCGGAGAGAGTTGGCCTCCGGACTCTCGCCGCGCAGGTGGAGAAAGTTCCGAATTCCAAGCTCGCTCTATCCAGTCCGCAGTCAATCAAGTGGCGCCAGAGCCTTGGACTCCCCACCCCCAAATCTTGGACTTTTGGTCAGACTCCTTTCCATATCACCACTTCCAAAATTGGAGAGACTGCCGCCGCAACTCCAAGGAGGCTCGTAACCCCCAAGTCTCAGTCTCCGGTCACAGTTTGGTCTGCTGCAAGGGCCAGCAGAGGACCTTTCCCTTTTTCCAAAGAAACCGTCGTGAACGCCACGACGAAACCCCCAGATTCAAATCCCTTTCATGCTGCCAGGCAACACCAGAGGTTGTCCTTCACACAAAACCTTGCGCAAGGCCACCGGTCACAGTGTCCTGGGCCAGAAGGGGAGACTAAAAGTCTGGTCAGCATGCCGAAGGACAGGTGTGTGTTTGTTGAGCTGGAATCGAATCGGACCAACCACGTTCAGGTTCGGAGTGAGGGAAAGGAGAGAGCGGCGTTGCTGAGCGGGTGGAAAAAGGAAGGGGAGATCATGAAGACGAACGATAAAGAGGCGCATCTAGAGAGAACAGAAGAAGAATTTATAGACGAGGCAGATTGTGAGTCGAGCAGCAGGGTAAATCAAGAGAAGAGGCAGGGCTTTCCCACATTGTAAGTATTTCCTTTAGTCTCCATGTCCCTTTCCTGAGTATCATAATTCACATCCGTGTCACTTCATGGATTGTACAGGCGAATGATTCAGCTCATTCCAGTAAATGCTTCAAGGGAATATTTGTTAATTTCGCAAAACAAAAAAAAAAAAAACAGGCATCTTTTATAAGCGTATTTGTATATTTATATGGTCTTTAACCTCAATATTTTGTACTCAACCGTTGATGCAAATCAAAACTTTGGAAAGCAATACAGTCACATGATGGTACAAAAGAAAGCGTGAGTGGAATAATCAAAGGAACGAAGCTGCGTCATGACCTCATACCTTTAAATTCAAAAGTGACCAAGAAACAAAATATGTGGTGTATGTGTGTTATGATGTAACAGAAGATCATTCGAATCTGGGTTGTAGCTCTCTAATGTAAAAGTAGAAAAACTGACCAATCAGAAATATACTGGATGATGATTGAGAGAAAAAAAAAAAAAGAAACTTCAGTGTGTATGTTTAGTTTTCTAGACGTTTTCGAGGCCCAGTGTGTAAAGTTTTCAGGGATCTTTTGGCATAAAATGTTATACAGGAAATACTGATTAAATACTGTTAATACTTAATTACATGAAGTCACTTATTTTCATTTGCAAATAATCAGCATTTATGTTTACATAAGGAGCAGGTCTGCCTTTGAAGACTAGGCCTCTTGGCAATTTCAGAAGGATCTGAGATGAAGCGGGGCATCGGAAAAAATGAGTTTTATTGGCCGCTGAAGTCACCTGCACTCATTCAGCGTCACATTTTTGGTTGGATTTTATATTTTGATCGCTGAAGGTGAAAGGCTTTGGATTTCTTTGCGATATGCTTTCGCCCGCTGGATACCAGAATCTTACATACTGGGCCTTTAATGTTTCGTTCTATTGGTCCATAACTGCCTTAAAGGAGTAAAACATGCATTACTAGATCAATACTAGCCCCTCCCCCCCTGTCAAGGAATTTTGAGGGTGTGTATTGAAATTTGACAGCTTTGTGAATGAAAGTGTTTCTTGGCCAGAAAATGATCTTTGGAGAAAAAAATATTTTGCTCCTGAATGGATCAATCTTAAAAAAAACCTAAATGGACTATTGTTTGAGCCACAGGAGACACATTGGGAATATTATCAAGAAAGAAAATGGCAAGTTAATTATGTTAACATATGCGTCAGATGCCATATCACAAAACCTTCTAGAAGTGCATTTTCTTTTAATCTTAAACATAATTGTGCTGACATGTAAGATTTATTTTACACTTTATTCACTCTGTTGTTGGATCTAAACCTTTAAAAAAAGATATATATCATATGGCATTTACTTCCTCTTCCCGCTCCTGCCTACCTAACCATTCCCTCGATGCCATTAATTTATGCTGATGAAGATTTTGAATCCAGGTGCCTGTAATTCAAATATTCCAGAATTTAACTCTCGCAGCCACAGATTGAGTTTAGCGTTATTCATTTTTGCACATCAAGAGAAAATACCACAGTACGAGTTTAATGCAGATTATGGCCACATGAAAACAAACCGGTGGCCACCCGAATGCCCATTGAGTGCTGTTCTTTTTTCAAACCAGTCGTCGTGTCCTCACCAAGAAGGGATTTAAAGTGCATTGATGATAAAGTTGCTCACGACTCCACAGAAGCAGCTCAATTCCTCCTCTTTGTCTTGCTAAACTTAACAACTACCATGTTCTGTTTGTTGTCATGTCCTTTTGTTTGTTGTTGAATTTCAAATGTCGGGTTCTGGGGGGGTGGGGGGGGGAAAGCTATTTATTTTGTTTATATAAAACAAAAACAGTTACTGAATATGCTGTGCAATGCTAGGTTTTGTAAATATTTTGTAAGATTTTTTTTTTTTCTTTTACTGTTTCAAGAAAAAAAAAAAAAAAACATCACTGTGTCCAATGAGTTTATCTGTGTAATAAAAAAAAGTGGAATTCAAACAACGGCGGCTCTCTACTTCGTGGCCATTCCTTCACATGAGCACATTAATCCTGAACGGTTTCTATAGCTATCTGACAACGCAGGCGTCGTTGGCTTAAAAATACATTTTGTTGCAGATTGTCAGAGAACCAGTTATTGGGAAGTGGTTCTGACCTGTGTCCTGCTTACCTTGCCCAGGTCTCTGTGCAGAGCCATAGACCCTGGCATCACCTTCAGTCCTTGTATAGCTCTTAGCACAGAGGAGAGGAGAGAGATGCTCCGCAGGAGGTACCAGTCTAAAAGATGCTTAAAGGTACAGACCTGTGAAAAGCTGCCCGTTGGTGTTTTGTTTTTGTTTTTTTGTTCTTGCTTTGGCTTTAGAAAAATCTAAGAAAATCACAATGTTCCTTGCCAATTTCTTTCCTTTAAATAAGTTCCAGGGTGTGTTGCAACCTGTCAATAGTGTCGCAGTGCAAAGCAAGACTTTGACTCTGCAGCATGTGAAGAGAAAGCTTCAGTTCTTACCAGTAAGCAGGTATGTGATTAAACGAAACTAGATTTCTCATCTTGATTATGGCGCAATAAACAGGAACGCGATTGAAAACGACGATGATCTGAATTTTCCCATCCCCCCCCCTCTCAGGACAAAGAAAATCCCTGTCGAGCACAGTTTAGCAGGATAAGATGTGATTCTTCACTTGACACTCTTCATAGTCATCTTGCACTTGGTTCATTTAATGTTACCGTTAAATATTTCATGTTAATATTTTTAGATCATTTTATTTCGATTTTGTTGACTTTGAGAGTTCCAAAGTAATTGTACAAGTTCAAATGGTCATGTGTCTCTCTTCTCCAGACTAGCAGAAAGTTCAGTGTCGGTTCTCTTCCTGATTGTATTACAATATATCTTGAAAACGTTTTTTCCCCCCCAGAGATTTCAAAATTGTTGTATGCAAAAGTATTCAGGATATATATATATATGTATATATATATATATGTATATATATGTATATATGTATATATATATATATATATATATATATATATATATATATATATATATAATTTTTTTGTTTTGTTTTTACAATGTCACCAGTGCTTCCTGTTAAGGAGCCTTTTTTCTAAACATTTCTTTATTTTGTTTTAAAAGTGTTTTGTGGTCTGAAGTTCACAAAGTTGAGAGTTGTGTTGGTCTTCAATAAAATGGGGGTAGAATAATGCTGTGTGTATTTCATTTACTGTGCAAACACCAAAGAGACTTGCACAACTATGTATTGTTCGTAGGTAACAAAAAACAAATGAACAAGATGGACACAGTAATAAGATTGAGTTATGCAACTTACTCGGCACAGTGTTTAGTTGTAAAATGAATGACTGAGAGCAAAATAACTTTTCACAAACATAGCTGAAGAAAATGTCAAATAGGAGAAATTAAAGAAACGTTTCGTGTATTTGGACTATTTTTTATTTTTTATTTTTTTTTTATTTTTATTTTTTTTATTTTTTTAGGTTTAGGGGAGGAGGCTGCTGGGCTGAAAAACCGGAAGGTTGTCGTTTGTAATTTATGAGTCAATCCAGAAGGTGGCGGTAATCCAACTATAGTAGAACTGAAAGCTACACGAAGAAGAAGTCGCGCAGCCGCATTTGGCTGACCTTCCATGGTACACAAGTCGGCATGGCAGCCCGAGCTCTGACCAAAGGTATCTGTTGAATTCTATTTTCTCTGACTATTTTGCGAAAGAATGTCTTTGCAAATTTTAGAAGTGTGGATAAAATGCCGCTCCTTCGTTTTTAGCGTGGAAAAAGAAACGACGACAGAGTACGCAAGCTAACCCCAACTAGCTCATTCTTGTAGCTTGCTAAAGACTTCTCATGTATCTTTCCAGGCCTTTTGGGTTTACGACAGTCCCGGACTGTTGCGGTCGGCTACTCCATAGCTGGGCATCAGTATAGCACTGCGGCACCCATTAAAGCTCCTCGGCTCCAAGTTGACGATGTGTCAGGTAGGCTTCCTGACGAGCCGCAAGCCCTAACGCAGGAAAACGACACCCTCCTTGTGTCTAACGTCAACGTGATTTCCTTTTCTCACAGAGAAGCTACTGACGCTGCCTCTGGAGAAGCCGGATTTCTTCCGCGTGTCAGAGCTTTTCTCCCTGAAAGACTTATTCGACGCCAGGGTGCATCTTGGTCATAAACGGGGTTGCAGGCACAGGTTGGCATCATGTCTCACGGATCTCAAAAGTTTGATCAAACGCCACTTAGCATTGGCTATATTTTTCATTTCAGCAGGTCTTAGTTTAACCTTAGTTTCTTGTTTGTGCAGAGGTTGAACGGTTCAAATTGTCGATACATTGCTTTTGACATTCCGAGGTACATTTACAACAGCATTTGTCAGTTGTCTTGATCAGCCAGTAAGTTTTTTTTTTTTTTTTGCAAGAAAATAAGTATTTCAGAGGTTGTCATTCTGCAAAATTAATCTTATGCTGCCATTTCTTTATTATATTTTGAATTTTAAAGAAAAATCAAAGCTGTTTGTTTTTCTTTCAGGCTCATGGAGCCCTACCTGTACGGCTGCCGCTTGGACCATGACATCATCGACCTCGACCAGACAATGGAGCATCTTCAGCTGGCCTTGAACTTCACAGCCCACATCGCGTACCGGGGTGGCATCATACTGTTCATCAGCCGCCGCCGTCAGTTCTGCCACCTGATTGAGACCACGGCGAAAGAATGTGGGGAGTACGCCCACACGCGTTACTGGCAGGGCGGCCTCCTCACCAACGCCAACATCCAGTACGGCCCCGGGGTCCGCTTGCCAGACCTCATCGTCTTCCTCTCAACCCTCAACAATGTGTTTCAGCAACACGTGGCCATCAGAGACGCTGCAAAGATGAACATTCCCACCATCGGCATGGTCGACTCAAACTGTAATCCCAGCCTGATAACGTACCCCGTGCCAGGAAACGATGACACTCCCATTACCATGGAGCTGTACTGTCGCTTGTTCAAGATGACCATCAACCGTGCCAAGGACAAAAGGAGGCAGATGGAGCTGCTGCACGGCCTCTCGCCGTCGAGCTCGTGACATTTAATTATTTGAAAACATGTTAAAAACACATTTAAAAGAATGGGGGTCGGACACACAATCTCAAGCATGTCCGAAATGTGAAGATGGAAGCTGTGTTGCGACTCATTCGGGTTGGCGCTTGTGTTGTCTTTATGAAAGAACATTCTGAATATTCTATGTTGTTCTCTGCTGTCATCATTATAGTGTTAACGGGTTGCAGAACATATCCAAAATATCTTCATTTCACATTTTGCTGCAGCATCATTTTTGTAGAATTAAAATGAAGAGAGAAAAAAAATATATGTCTTTGTTGTTGTTATGACGATGAAACACGTGAATTAAGCAGCAGTGCACACAGCTATAAACCATGCAGATGGTCAGAGGTGCACCTTTGCCAGTAGAGTCATTGTCTTGACCGCAGGTGGAGGATGGTGAAAGCAGAACTTGTCTTTCGCTTGCTGTGAATGTGAGAACAGAGAATTATTAGGTGAAGCGCTAACACCATTAACCCTTTTTTTTTTTTTAGCGGTGATCATTGCCCTCATGCCTGATCTCGCGTCCTTTGAAATGTGTATCAATAGTTGTAGGAAAATCTGATGGTTTGAATGCAGCCACATTCCTCTTGACAAACGATAATGACATAACAAAAAAAATTGTGGATGTAAGTAATCAAAATATAAACAAATAACAAATCGGACACAGCGGGAGAACCGGAACTACTCTGCTGCGTGCTAATGTTGTCAAAAACTAAAGTTAGGTCCCTTCGGGCTTCCGTAGCTGTGATAAGCCCAGTGGCTGGCTGAGAAGGCGAACTGTTGGTGAGTCCTAACGTACAACTTCTCACTTGCTTTAAAGTTCTGTGTAGGGCTGTTAAACGACTGGGAGAGCAAGGTTTCAGTCGTATAACCTTAGCTGAGTATTATTTGCTTCCCGACAAATATTCGTCTCGCTGTCGTCGTGGCAAACGGATCCTCTCGTGGATTAAGAAACGGGTCGTTCCACTGGCCAAATTTAAATTAACGGTTGCGTCATTTATTTATCTATCTATCTATCTATCTATCTTTATTATAAACTTTGCTCGATTCTCAAAACTTTTTAAAAAGTCATGTAAACGCGAGTGTCCTAGCTTAGGACGGTAAAGGCGTCGTCGGATTGTGCAGTCGTATTTTTAGACTACAGAAAGTCCCTCCAGATCCAGCCAAGTCCGCCCAGGGAGCAACAATAAATGATCTGTTGCGCGTCAGGCGGGGGGAAACAAATTTGACGTCTGTACATTGAAGCATGCGTCATATGTCACGGCCTGTTCAAATGATGAAAAATAATAATTAAAAAAAAATAAAAAAAATACTGGCAATTAAATTGAAAAGGTTTTATATATTAAATAACAACCATTTAAAAAAACAAAAAAACGTTTTGCCTATTTATTATGTCTTAGTATTCTTCCACGTGCAGAGCTTTGCTTCAAAAATGACATTGGCTCGGCTCATTGTTTGAGATTACTGCAGTACACAGAGCATTGTAGTTATTAGTACAACCGCATCACATTTAGCATTCTGTTAACAACTTCCTGTAGAACTCCTCCTTGCACGTGGATGGAACGTACACAAGGCAGTCTCAAGGATGAACAACATCGGGACACACACACACACACACACACACACACACACACACACACACACACACACACTGAGGGTGTATTGTTACTAATCTGCAAGAGGTATCAGTGCACCGTTTGACATCACAAGGATCTAATTTCCAGAAGTTTTGAGTGTTTTAGCAGAGGCTTTCTGAAATGTTGGAACAAAGAAAAGGAAGTAAAAATAAATTGGCGTTGTCATTTTTGGGGAACTCACCTGGAAGTCGCAAGTCACATAACCTGAAAACCTGTGACACTGCCCCTTGAGACTCAACTCGGACTGTGGTGTCTCTGTTGTGCATTGTGTGGGCAGACAGTGAATGGCTCACGATAGCTCCTTAGCCACCATGTTGTTGGCTTTGGAGTATGGAACCGGGCCAGATACTTTCACCAGGTTACCGCGATGGTCATCAATTTTGGTTTTGCATTTGCATTTACAATACACATGTGCAAGTGTTTGTTATAAATCATAGAATCTATTTTTTTTTTTTTTTTACAAGTGTTTGTTATTGCTGAACTACTGTATGCAAATCTTGGTTCGAAAGAAAAAAAGTTCAATAATTGATTTCTTCTATGAAATGTAGTTTCTCCCTCAAGCCTCCGGTAAGCACGTTTGAAGCCCTGAGCGGATGTTGACACCATTCTGGAAGAAGAACGACTTGACCCTGAAATAAGCGCCTTCAACTGCCTTTTGAAAGTTCAAGTCTTTGGAGTGCACAGTAAATGTTGATTTTGTTGTCGTTGTTGTCGACCTAGTTATGTAATAAAAGGTAATAAAAGGAGATACATAAATGTTATTGTCTTTTATTTTTGCCAGACTAAATACTTTACAAGGGAAGTCCAATCAGTACATCACTATTGTTGCCATTCAGAGACAACTCAGGATAGCCCAGTTTCCTATTTCTGAAAGGGGTAAATATTTTTTGTGCCGTTTCTTCCTTTTGTGATCAATTGAAATGTAACCTGCCAAAATGTAAATATATTTTAAACTACAATTCCACCAGCTCTTGTTGTTTCTAATGAATTAGGTACAAACATGAAAAAAAGAATATGCAGAATCCTTTATGAGAATTTCCTTGAAAAGAAATATGAATTAAAACAAATTACTCACACAGTGAAAATGAATGATCCAAACCAGGTTGTTTTGTTCCTGTTTTTAAGAAAAAGTTTAATTGCGTCTTATTTTCTTTTACATCTTCAGTCTATTCACATCCGTTTTGATACATTGTGACTACCAGGAGAGTAATTACATTGCATTGTGTTTATGCATTTTTCATTCACAATCAAATTTTTTTTTTTCTTCACCGCATTGGATTGAAATTTATAGAAGGAGGGAACTCCACTCAGGTTTAGTTTTACAGAATTCAATGCATGGTTTCACAGTTTCATTTAATGACTTTACAAGTCGACAAAAATGTTTCTCGTTTTAACTCAAAAGACTTCACAGTTCCCTGAAAATAAATCCATTGTTTTCATGGCTTGAAAAGATGGCAGGGGCCTATAGGTGTTCTTTAATAACTCTGTATTGTCTGGTAAATACTGTACGTTGACATCTCACAGTTTTCTGTTATTCACAGTTTATGCAGCATAAGCCTCAAGGTCTACACTTTAGTCCCACCGTCCTATGCACAGCTTTAGACAGTATAATGTACAAGAGTTTAATGTTTACCTGTCGCCAATCACCGGAACGAGCAGCACCGGGGAAAGCAACTGAGGTATGACTTAATGCTGCTTATTCTATGCAAGTAGGGTGAGAAAACCGAGATGAACCAATCAAACTGAAGAAAAATGCAGTTAATCGTGGTTCAGAAAGTAGGCCGAGACCTCGTGGATGTGTGCGCTGTCACCTGGTCACCGGAGCCATGTCAAGTTCCCTTGAGTGTGCAACATAGTGTAGTCAATAATGAAACCAATCAGAAACTGAGCATGTATGTATGTGTGTGTGTATGTGTGTGTGTGTGTGTGTGTGTGTGTGTGTGTGTCAAGACAAAAAAAAAAACTAAAAAAGTATTTATGATGCACTTTTCAGCTTGTCCCCTCTCACACATAAATCACTCAGTACGCTTATATGTACAACAAGGCTCAACTGTGGGTTTTACCACAATGCTATTAGCTTTTGACTATTTTGGCTCAAGTCAGAGGCAACGAATTTACAAACAGTCTAACGAGTCACCATAAACACGTTGCAACTTTGCTGCTGTGCACAGCTGCTTTATGCTTTGCTTTATGCTTTGCTTCACCTTGCAATAACCCCTGCGTCGAGGCCTTGCCCGGTTTTGCGTCCAGCGATTGTGTTTACATGCAGAGCATAAAGAATCGACACTGCACAATGCGGCGGAGGTGCAAGCTCAGTTTTGATAAGACGTCATTTCGAATGGCTGCAATTCTGAGCTAATGTGCTGAAACGTTTTTGCAGTTGTTTTAATGTCACGCAGGTTTACTGTCTGAGAAGGACGTCTACGCTGTGGCCCACCACAGGAGGCTGACCGCAACGCTTTGATCTTAAATAAAGCGTCGAACTCGAGTATCTTAAAATATATATGTAGCCAATTATACCAAGGACCTTTTTTTTTTTTTTTTTGTGAGAAAAACTTGCTTCAGAGATCTGCACATTTCTACTGGGTACTTGTGTGGATGCCGAGAGGAAATTCTCAAGAATACTGAGTGTTGGAAATTTTCTTCCACAGTAAGGTTTTTAAGTTGTTCAGGACCAGCGAATGGTGCACCTCCATCTGGCTCGCCAGGCCGCTGAGCGTCACGCAGGTGCGCAGCTGCTTCTCCAGGTCCCCCCGCAGTTCCGACGGCGCGCCGAAGAGCAGGTAGTCCTGCAGGAGCATGCAGACCTTGGCCAGGTTCGGCTGCACCACCTCGGTGTTGCACTGCTTCACCAGCCGATCGCAGGTGGCCGTGCAGTCGCGGCCGTACGTGCAGTCCGCGTTTGTCTCGCATCGCCTGCCCTTCAGGAACCCCCGCACCACCGCCTCGGAGGCCACGCTGCGCAGGTTGGCCATCTTGCAGTCGTACTTGGCGTTGTAGCCCACGTGGTGCGGGCTGGCGTCGCATATGAGGAAACTCCCGTAGGAGCCGTGGAACACCTCCTCCACAAACTCGAGCAGGCCGATGGTTATGCGAGCCCTGCGGGGCCAGGCTGGCGCCAGCCAGTGGTTCACGTTGGAGCTGAGGGCCTCCGGGACCACAGCCTTCAGGTAGTGAGGCACCTCCAGCTTGTAGAGGGAGCTGTGGCCCACGGGCTCCGTGACGTACAGGTCCCCGCAGAAGCCGAGCAGCTTTGGGGTGTGCTCCTTCTCCTGCAGCGCCACCATCAGCAGGAACTCGTTGATCTGGAGGAGAGCCCAGATGGACTTGGCCTCGGCGAGAGACACCTTACTGTCCTGGTTGACGTCTGCCAGGGCAATGACCCTGTCCACCAGGGTACTCAAGGACGACTGCTCGCCCAGGTTGGCCTGCGAGGAAACACATTGAAACGTGTGGCTGTTTGTCCACGCACAGCATCTTTCAACGGCGCCGTAGACGGAACGAACCTTGAGGAAGGTGTGGAGCATCTCTTTGAACTCGTCCATCGAGGTTCCGCGAGTGGGTTTGTCAAACAGGCTCATCTCCTGTCGTAGGACCGAGTTTGGAGCCCCATCGCCCTTCACTGGGTCCTCAATGCCACATTTGATCACTACGGGCCTCTCTTTCCACAGCCCGCTGTACACCTGCAAGCACAGCAATCCCAAAACAGCGAGAGAATACGTTAATCATTGGAGCAAAGGGCGCTGGTGTTTGGATGCCACGGACAACGGCGAGCAGAACATTAACGTCCGCTGGTTCCCCTCTCTTCAACTGACTTCTTTGGGATAACTGAGTCCTTTTCGCTGAGGCAGGGATGACGCGGCACTTCTCTAAATGCTGAATGCATCGCTCGCCTCCGTTGGAAAACCGCATTTTACCAGGATGTGTGGGCTGCAACCAGAGGCTGCCTGAAGGGTTTGTAACGGAAATGTTTGAATTTGTCATACCTGATGTGTGGAGGAGGTGGACATGCAGCGCTGCATCGCGAGAGTCCTCTGATCACACAGCGCTTTGCAGGATGAGCCTGATATTATGCCCCTTCTGTAGTGATCGCACTGCAAAAAAAAAAATATATAAATAAATCAAGGACAGCTGCGCTTAAAACAGGAAGGAAGAGCGCATTCTGCCCTTTGCCTTTTTCTATACGGCTCGCGTGGTCTCTGTAGGATTTAGACAGTCACGGGAAAGAGATCAATAGTGGATTTGCATTTTGAACTCGGGAAAACGTCTGCTAGCAGGTTTATTATAGTGATGCGTCTTATTTACAGTCGGCGTAACACTCGCTGTTGGCTTCAGCATATATCGGATTTCCTGTTTTAAACGATATTAACTTCTCTCTTTGGCTGCTTCTGGTCCACTGCTGAAGGTGTGAACTTCTGTGTGAGAGTGAAAAATCTCATGACGATAAGATGTAACCGCAAATATGTCACTCGAACGTGCAGCAGCACAGTCGGCTAGAGCCCAGTTGTCTGAAGCAGCTAAACCTATGAGTTTCTCCACTCAAACTTTCTCCAAATCCTCGTGACTGTGCTTTTTCTCGGTCACGGCGGTGCAGATTCTCTGCTTTTTAAATCTTGCAAGTTATTTTGGTGCCTTCACACATGGCTGGTTTCAACGAGTTCACGCTCACTGGCCACTTTGGAAAGTTTAATGGAAATAGCTAATCAGCCAATGACGTCGCAGCAGCTCGATACACGTAGGCACGCAGGTAGTCAAGACAACTTGCTCAAAACAAGGCAAAATAAGGCGATGCTAAAGCTATAAGTCGTTACCCCGCTCACACACAGGAAATATGATTTTCATTATCACGTCAATCTCTGCAGTTTTCCACAAAGCACTTGTTGGGTGGGTTCATATCAGACTGATACGTGAAAAGTGCAGCACAAACTCCACATCCTGCTCCGTCGACACACTGACGAAATCCCGATATGGACCATGATGGTATTGAGAGCGGACACTTACAATGACCATTTGGCAGACGTGCCCGCGGCAGAGCTCCGAGTAAGAGGCATACTGCATATAGAGCACCCAGCTGGCGACGAGAATGCCCAGCCACGCCAGGAGAAGGTACTTCACCTTAATGGCTGGGAGGCGGCTCTTGTTGTGGGCAGGGACAAAGGAGTGGGTGAGAAGAGGATGAGAAATCACTGAGGTAATAAACGTCCAAAAACACAATCGCTCAAATATATATTGGTCGGTTGAGGAAATAACCAGGCTATAGCTGATGTGTTATGTGATCAAAAATAATAATAATAATAATAATAGTAATACAAAAAAAAATAAAAAATCCAAGCTTTATTTTGTGATAACAATGTGCATACAGTAGAAGAACAGTTCCTAAGTCAGAGCTCAAATATGAAGGTATACATAATTGGATCTAAATCCTTTGCAAGACTGCTAAATCTTTGGTGGCTCTTGATTTTTTTCAAACAAGATTGTTGTCATAGCGTCCTTATCTTAGCCTTGAAGTTCATGAGGAAGTGGATAACCGTCCGAAAATAAAACTTTTTTATCGATTTACATTGCACGATCCTTTGTGGCAGCACATTGACCCCCTTCAGAAATGAGGGGGCAGAATAGTTAGCACAAGAGGCGGAAATAAAACAGAATTATAATCCACAAGAAATGAAAGTAGGTTAAAATTGATGGAATGTAATTGCCGTTGAATAAAGCCTTAGATTGCCCCAAATGTCAGTAAAAATGTAAACCTCTCAGTACTAATCCCTCTGGAATATTATTATTTTTTGGGCTAGAATACTGTCTTGTACTTTGCTTGTGGTCAGTGAGAGTGTTTACTTTGCGGTCTATGGCAGCAGGCTGGACTATAGGCCGTTCAGCGGACCTCCTGCGCTTTATTTCTCAGCTCTTTCGGGAGCTAAACGCTGCCTGCACGATGCGATGCAAGCGGTACCGCGGGCTCTCACCGGCCTCACCTGACGACGACCTTGTTGCGCTACTACCAGTTCAAATACAGATGCGTTTTTTCTTTCTTTCTTTCTTTTTTTTTAACCTCGCAACCGTGCAACGTAACATGCGACGGACGGGGGCAGCGTACCTGCAGACCTTTGGACAGAGGGCAGAACAGCACCAGGTGCACCAGTCTCCGCAGGGCTCTCGGCATCGTGGGCGACTCTTGTCAGGAGCACGGTGAGAGCATGCAGGGGGGGGGGGGGAGACGGGGACTGGGGGGACGGGGGGCGTCAGTCCTGTTCGATCACATCCTTCGCACCGAACCGGCGCCGCGCGTCGTCGCCAAGAACCGAGCCGACCCGCATCTTGTCACTTGAACGCACCCTGCGCCTTCTCCCATGTCTGTCGTTGTCCGCCGCAACGTAACAGGAGTGGGGGGGGGGAGGGGGGGTCGTGCGAATTCGGAAGAAGAAGAAGAAGAGAGAGAAAAATGATGGAGAGCACGTCCTTGAAAAAAATTTTTTTTTTCTTTCAAGAATTCCAAATATCGCTCCACGTAGGTCAGTAAATCATGGCCGATCCTCTCCTCCCCACCGTCAAGTCAAGGCGCGAGCGTCTGCAGAGGCGAATCGCGCCGAGGCGCTTTGGCCATTATGGTTGCCATCTGGTGAAGACGGACGGGCACGATTGTAAACAGCGAAATCTCTGCCCGTGGAGGAGAGCACAACCCCCCCACCCCCCCCGTTAGTTAGTTACCCAGCGGCGGCGAGTCGTCTCTGCGGCCGCGTTAAAGGGAAAGATGCGGGACGTCAGCTGAGAGAGAGTTGCTTTCATGGCCGCCGACACAAAATCTGCCCCCCCCCCCAAAAAAAAAAAAAAAAAAACAGAAGCGAGAAAGAGAGAAACACGCGCCCCAGAGTGCTGGAAAATAGAATGCAATTAATAAATGATGTCAGACTATTAATAAATTATCCACTGATAAAAGGAACTTAGTGAAGACCCAATTAAATAAATCATTGATTAAATAAACCATTGACGATGCTGCTGCTGTTGTTGTTGTTGCTGTTGAGCCATAAACAAATCAACACGCAATTTAAATTCATTTGGAAAAGTATTTGTGCACAAATGGGTTATCACATTGTAACAAGCTCACAAATTAAACGTTTGTTTATTATCAAATAAAACTCTTACCGCGTTCTTTTGTTTAGTACTTGCCTAATTATTTGATCATTTACCTTTCACACAGTAGACCTCATTTATTGGAGTCACAATTGCGGAGGAGGATGCTCGCCGCTCAAACGCGTCCCTTTTAATGCCTTCAGGTACTGACGGAAATCCCAATGCTGAAGCGAATAGCGGAAAGCGATGGCAGATTCATTCAAAAGGGGAAGAAAACACTCTCAGAAATGTTTCAGTTCTGCTCAGCCTAAAGCGGACCGGAATGCTGACATTGGTTTCAAATCACTTTTGAAAACAGGCTATTTCAGTTTTCGCCATTAAGCGAGGCAACTGGAGTTGGATTGTTGCCATGCAGAAAACAAAAAACAAAAAACAAAAAAAAAAATCACATTTCCGCAAGCTAATGAGCTCATCCCTTGTCTTCAATTATTAATTATTTTTTTTTTTTTTTAAAGCCAAATTCGTAGCCGGTGCCGGGTTAAATGGTGGAGCGGTTGCTCGGCGTCCAGAAGTCCGAGGCGATGAGAAGGCAGCCGGGCTCGGAGCAGATGGAGGCTGGGCTGCCTGCCCTCTGCCTCTCGGCCGAGCAGCCGGCAGCAACAGCGACACACGGGGGGGGCATACATGACTGCGGACACCACTGCAACTACCGGCCGCTCGCTGCTCGAGTGTCGGGGCAGTTTGATACGAGCGCGTGGTGACTTCGGCGGTCAAAGTCTTGCCGACACCGCGGAATGTTGATGTCGTTTGGCGAGCTTCGCGAGCTCCTGACAGCCACTCGTCGGGTCCAGCTTAGCTGCTGTCCTCCCCCTCGCCCCCCTCCCTCCCCCCGGCGCTAGCCTCTACTTGGAGCTGTTAGCAGCTAGCACACGGTAAGTCGACCACGAAGAGCTGCTTAAAGTTAATATATATATATATATATATATTTAAAAAAAAACAACAATGTGCCTCGCCGTCAAACGGCTATGGTTATCCTCACAGCGTATGTGTACGTAGAGCTAAATAAATAACAATACATTATATCGGCACATTTATTCAATTCGCCCACTAACGCCCTTTGGCAGATAACTCAGTAAGGCATTGTGATTCTCTCCCATTTTTTTTTTTTTTAATTTTTTTTTTTTATTATTAGCCCGTTGAGCTAGCGATGCGTGCCACATCATTTCACAGTGAGGTCAGCGTGCCGGCTTTTCACACTGCGCGGCACAGCGTTGCTTTGCCCAGCGGTGTCACGTCGAGCCGTTTGACACGATGAGCGAGCAGCATGTGCAAGTGGAGGTCCGGCTCGAGCAGATGAAGTCGCTGGGCGAGGATGCTGAGAAGGAGGGTGTGCACTCCGAGGAGCGGGCTCCAGCCTCGGACCCGCCCGGCGTCGGCGTCGGCGTCAGCGTCAGCGTCGCTCGCGGCGGCAACGCGTCCAGGAGCACCACGGTCCACGGCCATAAAAGTCGTGGTGGCAGGTTGGGGAAAGACAGGAACACCTGCGGCAGCTCGGACCCGTCCATCTACGGGTCCCTTGTGTCCGTCCACGCGAAGAAGAACGCGAACAGGGCCGAGCTGGAGCGGACGCTTCAGATCAAAGGGAACGGGACGATCCTGCAGGGCAAGCTGGAGACTAATGGGAACTACGTCAATAACCAAGCGTCCAAGAACAATCAAGACTCGACGAGGCGCGAGGAGGCACACAAGCTGGCGAGGAAGAGACGGCCGGTGACGGTGGACACGGCGAAAGCCAAGACCTCCCTGGAGGCGCTGAAGTTGAGCATCAGGCAGCTGAAATGGAAAGAGGTGCGTTGCACGCTAGATTGTTCTGCAGGAACGCTTCCCGCTCACATGCTGTGCAAGTTTTAATTTCTGTGTTGTGGGCGCCAGGAGCTGGCACCAGCGAGTGCTCGAGAACCGCTTTTAAAAGGACGAAAAGCAAATTCTTAGGCAAGGACCTGTTATGTGCTTCATCTGTTCAGATGAAACACACTGGGGAGTCCCATTTTTCTTTTCTTTTTTTCTTTCTTTCTTTTTTTTACAAATTTACTTTGATCGAGTGTCATTTGTATTTGTATCATAATTGATTTGCAAAATAAACTGAAGCTGAACTGTACTCAACCCGACTGGACTTAAAACTTGCACACGCATGCTTCGTGAAGCTATCCTATGCTCCTTGTCGTGACATGATTGACACTGAAAATGTGGATTTTCTTGCCCCCCCCCGCCCCCCCATCATCGATGTCAATTCACTCTTGCTTCCAAGGGTAGCTTCGGTTATGTTTTCACCATCCGCGTCAAGGACAATCCTCTTAACCGCTGCTGAACGAAACGAAACAAATCAAAACGAAAAAGCGTCCATGGACAAAGTGGATGACAAAATGACAATGAGCTAAAATAACAGAACTTTGAACACTTCTGAGTGGATGACAAGCCGCTTTTAAATGGCGGCAGCTACTCGACACTGGCTCTCCTCTCTCCTCCGGCATATTCAATTACACACGATGGATGTGGATGAAAGTTGCGCACAAAAACAACCAATAAATGATTCACGCCGGCGCTAATTGACGCAGCCGCCCACAGACACGACCCCGGCCGTGCAATTAATACCCCGCTATCGGGCCGCTATCAAGGCGGCCTTCATGTACGCATGGGCGGTGAAGGCGGCCCAAGTGGCGACTGCACGTGTGGCCCGTGGCCACGCGGTGACACTGAAACCACCGCGTGTCTGCTTTTTTGGAAACAGTAGCCAGATGTCCCGCGGGTTACTACACACCGTCGTCACGCTCCGTCCCCAGCGAAGTCAGGGACGCTTCGTATCCGATGGCATTTCAAATGTCAAGATGACTTGAGAGGCTGGAACTCGTTAACTTGATATTGTGTTGTGATGAACTTACGTAGCGCTGACGATTGGAAGTCCGGCCACTTTGCAAGGCCCTTCAAATAGCATTTTATTTTGGTTAGCTTGTCATAACTTTTCAATCATTACTACATCTCTTGACATCTGCCACTCCATCCTGACCAGAGAGGCAGATGCCAACTGACTTTCGGCATATGGCATTCTCTTAAACAGTGGGAAATGATAAGCCTTAAGCTCCCCTTAATCCAATAGAGTGTAAGTCCTGCAGGAGGAAGCGAGAGAATGGCAGGCTCGAGGGTCGGAGTAACGACTTGGCAATCTGAGGTTAATAACTAAATGTATTTAATTAAGGCTTTGCGGCTTTTTTTAGGCCCCTTCAGACTTGGCTGGCATCTTTAATTAAAGCGCGTCCCATTCAAAAGCCCTGTCCATTAACGGCAAGGTTACCGTTGCAGAGCCATTGCGTGCTGTCCTCCAGAAAAAAAAAACCTTGTCTTCAGAAAGTTGAACCCTGTCAACTGAAGATATTTGAAATAGATAATTAGAACAATAATGCTGTTAATTTAGATTACAGTGACCTGAAGACATTCAGCTAAGAACTCACAGCGCGCTGAAACATTTGTAACTTAACCAAGTGGTTTCGACTTACACGTCAAAAGAAAGAAACCCCAGTAGCTCTTTCGGCGCCTTCACAGGAAGATTATTTAAATATGTTTTATAAATTTGAGGGTTGCGAGAGTGACTTTGTCCAGTCTGTTGCCAGGGATCGTGTTTAAAACACGCCGACACTGTGCCTCCTTTGCGCTTTAATCCCTTCAAACTGCTCATCACGTCGACCAGCTCCCCACAGCTGCACACCGTCGTCGTCTGTGTGCAGGTATTTATAGCGGCTTTGGAGTTGCGATGCACCGAAGTGAACGATGGAGCCCTGTTAGAAATCACCTGGCCCGTTTGACCTTTTGAAATGTACCTTTAATGTGTGAGAGGCGTGATAACAGCAAGCTGGATTGCAGGTTTGTCTCACCGTCATGAATTCCACACAAGGGTTTGTCAATGAATTCACAGCTTTGGAAATCTGCCCTTTGTGATATCACAAAGTGCTAAGACCTTACGTGTACATCTTCGGGGTTTGTTTTTTCCCCCTCCCTCTGAGGTTCTGTCACCTTCCAAACCATGTGGCTCTGCACTCTCCTGGATCACATCTTACCTCTCCAACCATCAACAGTTCATTTATGTTAACCACTGCTCCTCCTCCACTGCCCCACTCCCCCAAGGTGTCCCTCAGGGATCGGTGCTTGGTCCCCTACTTTTCACCCTCTACCTCCTCCCCCTGGGCCATATCATCCGACTACATGGACTCAACTTCCACTGTTACGCCGACGACATTCAATTATACATCTCCACCCACTCCATCTCCTCCCCCACCATGACCACTATCACCTCCTGCCTCAACGCAATAAAAACCTGGATGCATCACAACTTTCTCAAACTCAACAGTGATAAATCAGATCTCATAATCATTGGTCCCAAATCCCTCACTAAATCCACCTCTGACATCACCATCAACATCGACAAATCCCATATAACCCCATCACCACTCGTCCGCAACCTCGGAATCCACCTCGACCGCAACCTCACCTTCGACCACCATATCTCCCAACTTGCCCGCTTCGCCTTCTTTCACCTGAAAAACATCGCCAGACTCCGTCCCTTCCTCACTCCCTCTGCTGCTGAAACCCTCACACACGCCTTCATCACCACCCGACTGGACTACTGCAACAGCCTTTTCTACGGCCTCCCATCCTCCACCCTCAACAAACTTCAGTACATCCAGAACTGCGCCGCCAGACTTCACACCGGTTCCCGCCCCTATGACCACATCACCCCCGTCCTCCACCAACTCCATTGGCTTCCTGTTGCCCACCGTATCCAATTCAAGATCCTCCTCCTCACCTTCAAGTCACTCCACAACCTGGCCCCTCCCTACTTGTCTGACCTCATTGTCCGTCACACCCCAAACCGTCCCCTTCGCTCAGCTGATGCTAACCTTCTCTCACTCCTTGCCATAGCCAAGCACCGAACCCTGGGGGACCGGGCCTTCAGTGTCTCCGCCCCCACCCTCTGGAACTCCCTCCCCAAACACATCCGCAACTGTACAGAGCTCAACAACTTCAAGACTGTCCTCAAAACTCACCTCTTCAGAATTGCCTACCCTACCTGAACCCTCCTACCCACCACACCTCCCAGCCCATATCTGCCCTCTCAACCCTGTCTGTTTTTAACTGATTTTATTTTATTTTATTTTACTATTATCTATTTTTATCATTTTTAATTTTTAATCTCTCGCATTGTTTTATTATTTTACCTGTAACGCGACTCTGAGCACCTGTAAGAGCGCTTTATAAATAAAAATTATTATTATTATATTATTATTATGTGAGTGACTCACCAAAATGTCAATTTTAGGAGGGAGCCAGAACTGAGGGCTAAATGTATTGTTTTCAGGACAACTTTAGATAATTAATGATTCGATGGTTTTCCGACTAGATAAAGAAAATTAAATATCTGAATAAAATAGTTGGATGAAACTTTCGTTGAACATTAATGTGCACATATTATTTGTATTAGTTTTGTCACGATACTGAATTTCCGACTTCGCTACGATATTTGGGAAAATATTGATTTTCGCTACGATTTTCGATACTCGCAAACGCAGAAGGTTCGGGGCTGAAGCGCTCGGAGTGTTTGTGTGTGTGTTGGCGGCACCGCACGTCGCCTCGATGTAGTACCGATAAATCGTTACTACGGAGAAGTCCTATCGTATCGTTTTTAATTTTCAGTATAGAAAAAAATCTATATATCGATACATCAATATTTTTTTTCAATACTAATTTGAATGCCGTGTTTTCCCTGCAACCCGGCCTGCCGAGCTCGCGGCTGCGAGCAGGTGTTGGAGCACAAAAGCTGCACTCTGTGCCAGCAGGATTTCCCTGCCCTCCAAATCCTTTTATAGCGCCGCTCCCCTCGCCTCCTTGCCAACTCATCACAACAGAGCGCGGTCAGGCTGCCATCTTTAGGCAAGATTATCCTCCGGGGTCACCAATCACCTTACCTTTCTCCTGAGTCATACCAAACAGATTAAGGCCTTCATTCTCCTTCACATGTGATTTCTTTTCTCCCTCTCTCTCTCTCTCTCTCTCTCTCTCTCTCTCTATCTCTCTCTCTCTTTACTGAGTGTGCACATTTCAACCGCTCCCTCCCTCCTCCTGCCCCGCAGTTTCCCCTGGGAAGACGAGCAGCTTGCGATATCTACTGGCACGGGGTGTCCTTCCACGACAATGACAACATTGTGTCCGGGCAGGTGAACAAGTTCCCAGGTATTAAGAGCGTATTACACTGCCCTAATTCTACCGCTGCAAGTGGCGGAAAAATACCCCAAATTCCAGTTTTCTCACGTCTGCTATTCTTCAGCCCCGGCAGACTCAGTTTAAGCAGCATTCATGTGCGGAATTTCTTTTTTTTTTAATATTAGCAATCCCTCCTGGATGTAGCTGAATACCTTTGCTAGAAATGCTGCTGCTGCTGCTGCTGAACGGAGCTCAGAGTGAAATGTCACGTTTGATCCCCGCCCAGGGATGATTGAAATGCTGAGGAAGATCAACATGAGTCGAGCCGTCCGGACCATGCAGGAGCTGTTCCCCGAAGAGTACGACTTCTACCCCCGGTCCTGGATCCTGCCCGAGGAGTACCAGCAGTTCGCCACCCAGGTATCTGCCTGCAAACGCTGAGCAGTGATGTCCGAAGAACACAGATGAGTCAGAATCTGTGTCTGTTAGCATCTCTTAAAATGTCCAGCGAGAAAGTTGTGCCAGCGGCAGAACAGCTTGGCTTCCCTCCCGCCACGTTTTCTGCTCGCCGAGAAACGACCAGCTGCCACAGAGGCCGAAAGGCGTCACGCTGACGTAGCACACGTGCACAGTGGAGATAATTTTACCCCAACCAGGAAGGCAGGATCCCAACGGGTGTGTACATGGACGACATTCGGAACGATGATCGGCATAAACCGCCTCTATCTTCCGGAATGACATTTCCTTCCGAATGGACCGGATCAGATCAGAATCTTCCAATTGACATGTTTTTTAATCTGAATGGGCCTTTATTCCGATGATTTGTGTCCATGTAAACAGATCTTAAAAAATAATTAAATGATATGAAGTGGAAAAAATGTATGACCTCAATGACATACAGAATTTCATCTCTGTGGTCCCTTAAAAAAAAAAAATAATAATAATAATAATTTGTTGAAATTCTACAATATGTCCAGCAGGGGGCGAGAGACTGACAATTTTCATTCCACAGTAGTTTGCAGCAGACAAATCTCTCCATTTAGAGACTGAGTCAACGTGCTTAGTTAGAATCATTGGGGATCTTTTATTTCATAAAATACGATTTAATAAGACAAGATAACACTACGTCAAGTCGAGGTAGTACTAGAAGAAGAAGAAGAAGAAGTTTATTGTTCCCACAGTGGGGAAATTTGCATAATAACAGCAGCAAAACTGCATGGTGCAGAAATACAATGACAATATATGACTTTGTTGCAGTGTTAGTGTTGTAATGACGGCGTCTCGCTGCTCTGCCGCAGAGCCGCCTGGTGAAGGAGAAGGACGCCACTCTCAATCCCACCTTCATCGTGAAGCCGGACGGCGGCTCTCAGGGCGACGGCATCTACCTCATCCGGGACCCCAGCGAGCTGAAACTGGTGGCGGGCTCGCAGGCCAAGCAGTCGGTGGTCCAGGAGTACATCAACAAGCCATTGCTCATCGACAAGCTCAAGTTCGACATCCGCCTCTACGTCCTGGTCAAGTCCCTGGAGCCGCTGGAGATCTACATCGCCAAGGAAGGCCTGACGCGATTTTGCACCGAGCCCTACCAGGTAGCCCCGCCTCTAGCCCGCCCGCCCGCCCGTCACGGGACTCCGCGTTAAACGCCGCTCCCCCCTTCTTCTTCTTCTTCTTCGCGCTCAAGGAACCAAGCCAGAAGAACCTGACCCACGTCTTCATGCACCTGACCAACTACTCCCTCAACGTGCACAGCGGCAACTTCGTGCACTCCGACAGCCAGAACACGGGCAGCAAGCGCACCCTCTCCAGCGTGCTGTACCGGCTGGCGGCCAAAGGCGTGGACATCAAGAAGGTGTGGTCGGACATCATCGCCCTCGTCATCAAGACGGCCATCGCCGTTGTGCCTGAGCTCAGGGTCTACCATCACGCAGACATACCGCCCGGGAAACCAGGGCCCACGTGCTTCCAGGTGAGTGGGGCGAGAGGACTGAGGACTCTGTTGCAGGAACAAATGAGCAGAGCGAGTACTGCAGCCACTGCAGCCACTGCAGCTACTGCAGCTACTGCGGACTCAAGTAACAGTGAAAGAAAAAACCTCCAGAATTTTGCTTGCAAAGGAAGATAAAACCATTTTTAGTATTTTTCTTCCATAACAGACACACGGATATTTCAGATGTTGTCTTTGTGCCTTTCCACAGTGAATCCTATTCAGTTATTAAATGAAGATTAAAACGCCTGACCTTGCAGAAGGACGTAAGCAGGAGGCAGAAAGAGTCTAGAGTCTTGAACTCGTGTGTTGGTTTTGGTGCCGACCTAATGTACCTGTATACAGTCTCATTTCTGTCACTCTTGGCCCTAAAATATTGTTTCCTTTTCGGGATGCAAATTATTGATTCATTCATTATTCGCTAATTGATTGACCTTATTGATCAATTAACGATTAATTGAGTTTCAACAATGAAAAATGTGTAAGGAACACGTTAGTTTGTCATCATTTGTCAAACATTTGTCATCTGACTTTAAGTTGACTTCTAATGGGTCACATTTCAAATCTTTTTTTTTTTTTTTTTTAAACTTGTTTAAAAGTAACTTGTAACTAGGTATATTATGACAATTCACAGTATCTACAGGTGAATTGCTCTTTACTACCACTACACTGTTAATGATATGAACTGCCCGTGTAAAAAAAAAAGTTAAATTAATCGCGACAAATTGAATTTAATCGATTAAACTTTTAATCGACAATTAATCGATGAATTGCTAACATCCCTATTTCCTTTACGTCCGTGCGGCAGATTTTAGGCTTTGACATCCTGCTGATGAAGAACTTGAAGCCCGTCCTGCTGGAGGTCAACTCCAACCCCAGCATGAGAATAGAACACGAGCAGGAGGTCAAATCTCTCTTCGCGAGAAAGTTAAGGAAAGGCGTTTCGTTCGCCGCGCACTCATGAGTGTTTGTGCTGCAGGTGGCGCCAGGGGTGTTCAAGTACGTTCCCAGTCCGGTGGACAAAGAGGTCAAAGTGGGCGTCATCAGGGACACTCTGCGCCTTATGGACCCCGGCCACAAGAAAGCATCAGTGTAAGCGCACACACACACACACACACACACACACACACACACACACACACACACACACACACACACACACACTTTTTAAAGTCGGATTTGACTTCAGTCGACTTCCTTTTCGCCTCTTCTATTTCGGCTGCTGCCGCTGGCGTGATATCTCACTCAGCCCATACCTCAACGACTGCACATAAGCCTGTTAAACGGAAAGAAAAAATAAATTTAGCCGAGCCGCGGCGGAAGTGCCGACACATATCTAGCGTCTCAGCGTCTCCTGCCGACTGCAGCCCAGTGCGGCGCCCGGTGGCTGGAAAATCTCTGCTATTAACCTCTGCGCCGCTTCGCTATATAGTTGGTATTATTTGGAATCGTTATCCAGCTGTTTACAAAAAAAAAACGTTGAAACTACTTTTAGGTTCTTAAGATGTTTGAGCCTTTTTTAAGTGCTCCTTCCTAAAAAATAAATGAATAAATGTTTGCATCAAAGTTTCATTTTTGATAGGTAGCATTGTACCGTGCATGATTTCTACGAATCATTAGCGTCTATGCTAACGCTAGCGCTAACACGCTAGTTAGCGTCTTAACGCCACGTTCAACAGACAATGCTCATCAATTCCACCGATAAAACGGTGAGTGGCGGCGGCCGCAGACTCCCGGCGGAACGTAGGTGCAATGGCATTGAAGAAAAGAGCGAGATTTCAAAGTTAGTTGGAGAGGAATCTGCTCACAGCTGCCCACTAGCTTTCCCCATTCAGCGCCTGTTAAATGTCGCCCTCTGGCTGCTGTCATTCGCCAGTCGACCACGTCTCCCTGAGGCACATAGAAATAGAGAGGCAGGATAGGGATATAGCTGATAGTGGATTTTGACCTGGGTTATATAGAGCTTCTGAGTTGTTTTTTAGCATTTTGAGGAAACAATGTTAGCATAAAAACATTGTCGGGGATTCAACTGTTTTAGAGCCTTTCCTCGGAAGACGCGATTCAATCACTGTGAGTTATCTTACACAAGGTTAATCATGAAGTTATTTGGTTACCTCACTAGTTGAAAAAAAAAAAAAATCTTAATATTGACAATCTGCCTGCAGCCATTTGAACCAAAAGCGCAGCAGGGACTTTCACTGACTGCTCGATTTGCAGCCGATCCGAGCGAGATCCGACCTGGACGGGACGACCGTCAAGTCGCAGGGAGGGGAAATTAAACACGGCATCAGTTCATCAAAGACCAGAGTGGGGGGGAAGGGTGAAGGGATAAGCACGTCATTATGAGAGAGGTGCGATGCTATCCTGGACCGGCTCCCCCCGGCTGCTCGTCTCTTAATCACCGGCGCCTCGTCACAGAGGGCGATACGTGAACCATAACGAGAGGCATCGTGCGTGTCTGAAGCCGTTCCACCTCGCAGCTTTGATTCAAAGTTACGAGGGCGACCATCACAAAAGCGTGCCCCGCCCCCCCTCGTATAGACTCAAATAACAGCGCCAGTGAGACTTCGGTCGCCTTTCTGAGAAAAGGCAGTCGTGCCACTGAGAGATAATACTGTGCCTCTGAGTGAAAGACACGATTTAGAGATAAAATGTCATAAAAGTCAAAAATTATTAAACGCAAAGTGAAAAAAAAAAAGACATTTGTCAAACATTCCTTCTCTCCCTCCACAGTTCACGCACACGTTCTGCTTCCTAATTCTGTCTTTCTGTCATAGAACGTTGACACTTCACCCCATGACAATATCCAACCTTTCACATTTCACACATTTTAAGTGTTCCTTTTTCTTTTTCTTTTCCTCGCGCTGGCAAAACTGCACTTCTTTGCCACTCGAGCTCCGTCGTCTCGTCTCGTGTCATCCGTTCGTTCGTCGGAGCCGAAGTCGCGTGGCCTTGTGCGGTCAACTCTTCCGCAGGCGTGGGTGGCGTCTCTCTGGCTGCCGTGGGGATGATTGATTCTATTAAACATTCAGCAGCAGCAGCAGCAGCAGCAGCAGCAGCAGCTTCTCTGTGCCACTCACACTCTTTACGAATTTATAGAGAAGAAAACTGCCTGATAAAAGTCGCGTGGCCTGCGTCCGCCGTCTCATCGTCTGGAGGTCACGCAGGCTTTTCTTATACTCTGGCTAATGAGTGTTAGCTCACTAAGTGCCACACTGGCACTGGTAAGTGCCGCGGTATACAGTTATCGGTACCTATTGCTGACATTTGGGCTGTTGGAAATACATTTTTCTTGTTCTTCGTCACCAAAAAGTTTCACCCTCTCCAGAACTTCTCTCCCTGACGAGATAAAAGCTGAACTCGTGTGCATGTGTAATTCTCAGCTTTTCTCTCGACGCTTGTACTCTCGATGCATAGGATGGCCGATAAGCTTCAATCAAACCTTATCTTTTGTTTAAAGTAGGAATTACTTTTTTGGGCTCGGCCTGTTTGCGTTCGCTCACCTTCGCTCCGGGTCGGGTTTTTTTTTTTTTTTTCCCGATAGCGCCACTTCCGAGCTTCTTCTGCCGCCGCGACGGCGCCATCCCTGTCCTCGCTGCGTCGGTGCAACAAAACTGCTTTGTGACTCTCTGAGGAGCTCGTAAGCGCAACCGCGTGGCCGTTTCTCAGAAAACCCAGCAACCAGGTCGGCGCGTGGAAGCGTTCCGCTCCAGCTGATGCTTTGAAAAGTTTTTTTTTTTCTTACTCTTTAAATATTTTTGATTTACTTATTTTATTTTCAATTCTTAATTCTTAATTTTCCCAATTTGGGATAAATAAAGGCATTCTATTCATTTCTCAAAGTTTGCGATGGCAGCGCAGATGGTCAAAATAAAAAAAAAAACAAATCAAAACAAGCCTAGTGTGTGTGTGTGTGTGTGTGTGTGCGTGCGTGTGTGTGTGCGTGTGAAATAACTTCGTGCACCCCCTGCTCCCTCGGCCGAGGACGGCTGCTGGTGCTGCCTCAGTGGAAAAAAAGCCGCGTTGTGCATCGATCGGCCTCAGGTGGACACCTGAGTGCCGAGAGCCCTGAACTCTGTGTGAGCTACTCCGAAGAAAACTTCACTCTATCTGTGTGTGTGTGTGTGTGTGTGTGCGCGCGTGTGTCTTATTCACTCCCCCAAAGTTCCCAGCCGAGGGCCGGCGGCTTCGAAAACCGGGAGGAGATCCCCACGGAGGCCGAGGCCCAGGAGGAAGGAGCCCTGCCCTCGCTGTGTCTCAAGCAGGTCTACCCCAAGTACGCCAAGCAGTTCAACTACCTGCGGCTGGTGGAGCGCATCGCCGCGCTCTTCATCCGCTTCCTGGGCGTCAAGGGCAACATGCGCCTGGGCCCCACCGCCTTCCGCACCTTCATCAGGTGAGGAGCCGTCGGGCCGCTCTCGGCGGCTGGGCGGCGTAGCGTGTTTTAAGGATGCAAACGTGGAGGTTGGCCGGCACATGAGCAGACATGGCAACCCAGATTTAGGGGAAGAAGAAGAAGAAGAAGAGGCAGCCTTTATTAATGGCACATTGGGGAAATTTGCATAATTACTGCACCGATGCGATAGAAAAATGATGGAGATTATATTGATTAAAAGAAACAAGGAAATAAAATAAAATTATTTATAGGCTAAATATTTTTAGCCCAACCGGGAACAAACCAAGCCATCAAAGACAAGATGTCCACATTATATTCACATTACATTGACACTTGACAGTTGGATCATTTTCAAATTATGCACAGAATATTGAAACAAATGTTTTAATGCACCTTGATAAAAATCTTAAGTGTGTGAGAAGAAGAAAAATCCAACTTGCAGGACATTTGCTTGAACAGCGACGGGAGGGGGGGGGGACTGCTTGAATCAAGCTGGATTTTCTTGTTTGTTTGTTAAAGTGAAGCACAGCTGCGTACAAAGTCTTCAAAAAAATCTGAGATGAATTTCTTGCCAATTCAGAGACAGTTTAATAACTCAGAGTAATGACTCTGTTGTAATTAATGAACGGCCATCACTAAACAATCTGCTCTCAGCCAAATAGGATTTTTTTTTTTTATTTATTTATTTTTTTACCTCGACGTCCTCCTGGAAATTCAGTATCGACGCGTCATTTCACTAAACATTATTAATGATTGGATAAAGAGGCGGGGGACGCTGTGTTGGCCGATAAACGAGACTCGGCCGGCGGCCATTGGACACCGAGACTGAATTCTCCTGCTGCCTGTGTTCACTCAGGACCTGTAAATTAAGCAACAGTTACTTCACCATGGCTTCGGTGGACATCCTCTACATAGACATCACACGTCGCTGGTCGGGGTCGCTGTCCGACGCCAGAGACGCAGGTAACACACACACACACACACACACACACACACACACACACAAGGGCAGGGCGGAGAGCCACTCGTCCTCCAGACACGGAGCCAATAAAGCTCTCAGGGGATAATTGCGTGTCAGTCTTTTGTCAGATTCCCTCCGAGGCGGCGCCGCCGTAATTGAAATGCGCCGAGATCACAGTGTGACGGGGGGTGGGGGGGGTCCGACATGAATAATTCAGGCGCTGCACCTCGGGCGCGGACGGACGGAGATCACGTGACCCGGGTCGGAACGGCCGCGTACGGGCGAGACCGCCGGCGGAATCCAGAACCAGCGCGGATTCAGAGATCAGATTCCCTATCAAATGCGAAACTACCTCCCGGAAGCGGTTTCAGTCCGTTTCGCAGAAATCCGATTTCATGCGATTTGTGACCGTTCACACTACAGAAGAGCCGTCCGGTTTCAATCTGGATTGGCTGAAAATCGGATTTTTGGCGGGCAGTCTGAACGAGGTCGGCGTGGGTCGTCCCCGTGGAGCTCCGGCTGAGAACCCACTGGAAAAAGGAGGAACCAAACTCCAAAAGGTAGTTTATGTTTAGTTTAAATTAGGTTATTTGAGTGAGTTCTTTTGGATCGCCGCTCCAGATTGAATTTTTTTTTTAGTCCTGCGGTCGTCCTGACCTCGGAAATCTTAACTCATCCCAAATCTCAAAAGCGTTAAGGTTCTAATTATTTTCTTAAATGGAACTCTCTTCATCCTTCAACCCTTGCGTGTTTCTTTTTCTGTGAGCTGAAATTTTACGCTGTTTCTTTTCTAAAAGAGACCTTTTTTTTTTTTTTTTTTTCTCCCACGCACTTTCGTCTGTAGAAGCAATTCAGTTCACACACTCGTGAAAAAGATTTTTTTCGAGAGAGAAGAAGGCAATGAACCCAATGAAACGAACGTCGGGCTTCTTTGTGAGCGACTCGATGCAACCAGAGAAGAAGTCCACCGCTTGTTTCAACATTCCTCGCCTCAGTTCTTTTTGCTAACATGGCATTCAAGACATTCCAGCCTCACTCCTTCAGCATCATCAGCCAACGCTGAGCGCAAAGCTCAGTTCTTTTCCACCTCTTCTCTCCGTCCGCTCCTCAGGCATGGGGCTGCAGGCGTTCGTGGAGGCCTTCTTCTTCCTGGCGGGACGGCGCTTCAAGTCGCTGGCGCTGCGGGAGCAGGTGGCGTCGCTGCTGGAGCTGTGCGAGGCCCAGCTGGAGGCGCACCCGGGCGCCGAGGACCGCCGCTCGGTCAGCTGCAGCCGCGTGCTGCCGCGGGCCGGCAGGGGCCCCACGCCGGGGGCCGCCAACCCCCAGGCGGACTCGCCGGCCCCCCTGCGCAGAGCCGCCAGCCAGGACTACCGCCTGCACCAGAGGCTGAAGCCGCGCGAGGCACTCAGAGCCAACGTGGACAACTGAGCCCGCCGGCTGGGTTTATGGCTTTCTTCTCATCGGACGTAGGCTCCTCCCACCTTTGACACCTTTCACCCTTGCTCAGAGAGTGTCACCACTAGGTGGCGTTTGCGACGTGTCTCTATCAGCATTTTGACGGGCAGAAATGGCTCTGAATATGACGGCTGACAGATTTATTGTCAACCTGTGACCCGGGAGTGTGAATCACACCGGTCGGTTCAGGAAACGCCTGCTCATTGGTTTTATTTCGGGATGCACCGGTACCACTTTTTTACAGAACGAGTACTCGCATTTTACTATTCGCCAATACCGACACCGAGTTCTTAATAAAGCCACGTTTTGGATTACACATTCTAGAATTACTTTGATTTTCTTTCCACAGAGGTTCTGTTATTTGAACAACATTCCTCAGCATGTCTTTCTAGACCAGGGGTGGGCAGATCTTCTGTATTGAGCCACCGTGGGCTCTACAGTTTGACAGATGGGCCCATGAGGGGCCGACACATATGAGATATGTAGAAAAACATGTGCTTTAATTGTCTTTTGAAAATGAACAAAAGCATTGCGACAAAAATATCTGTCTTCGAAGCCCCGCGGTATTTAGCTCTTTATTGAAATCACTCTTAGAATGCTGAACAATTTGATGAAGCGCAGCTATTTTAATACTAACTTACAATTAATATAATTACTTTGAGTTTTGTGGGCCGGATTAAAAACCTCAACGGGCCCTCGGGCCATAGTTCTAGAACATGACTGTCACACTGCAGTGCAAACGCAACATCTGTGGTATACATACACAACAGCTGGTATCGACTCGTATTTAACAAGTACAGTACTCAACCCTGGTATCGGTTCGATACCCGACACTGGTATCGGTGCATCCCTAGTTTTAGGAGTGAGTGCAGGCTCCCTGTTGGTCGTCCAAACATGTCAAAGGTACGACAAACCTGCGTCTGATTAGAAGAAATGTGTGTGAATCCATTGACAACCGACGACACGACGAAACAATCGTGGAACAGCCTGGTGTACAAGGACGCTGAGGAGCCTGGAGCTGCTCTGCATGTCCGGAGGGATTCCACAGGGCTGCCGTCCGCTCCCCTCACCTTTTGTCCGACGACACTGAACACACACGCACACACACACTTTCTTTTCAGGGATTCCATTAGACGCTTCAGCTTCACTCCAAACGCATTCACGCATTCACACCATACACACACACACACACACACACACAAAAGGGTGCAAAGGCAGGAGGGGGAGGCGTCCGTCCTTTGTGCGTTTCTTATATTCCCCCAATTTGCACAACAACTCTTGTACGTTTTGCACAGGAAGGGACGCGACGCGCGATGTTGCCGTCTGGACGAAAACGTGGGTCGGTGGAGAACCTGCGTTCCCGTCTCAGTTTCGACGCGACCTCTGACAAACTACCGTGACGTTAAGTAAACCCAGCGTCCGCGTCAGAGCAGTCGCGCGCACGGCGTTACGCACACAACAGCCACTTTCCGACGTCGAGACTTCCCCCCCCTCCCACCCTCCCGCTCCACCTGCTGGTAGGTAAAAAAAAAAACTGCGTCTGTTGTCTGATCACATCATAGAGCTGCAATAAAGACATCAATAAAGGTGTGACCTCACTCTCTTGACTGAAGAGCGTTGCAGCGTTTCCTTCCTCCGCCACACTGTGCACGTGCTCACATTGCTAATGGAAAGTTACCCTCGCGGAAGCTAATCTGCTGTTAAAACTCCCTGTTGTTTTTGCCCGTCTCGGTTGTCCCCCCCCCCCCCGTGGCCTCATTAGACGCCGCTGTTTGTCACCGTGTGGATGATTCCGGCACTGCTGCGGGGACGCGTGCACTCGGCAGCGCTTCACTCTGATTGGTGACTGCGTCTGACTCTGCGGTTCACGTCTCCCTTTCAAATTGGAAAATAATTCAAAAAGCACAAATTTTAGTTTAGTTTAACGCTAAGTTTTTGAAAGTCGTGCGCAGAAATCTCACCTGCGTCGCGGTCGGAGGCGAAATCTGGGTCGCGGGGGGGTTTTAATCGAGGAGTCCCCGGCTGCACCTGTGATCTTCCCTCAGCTGCTGGCAGTCAGCCCGGCCCCCGAGCTCAGAAAGGGGTGGGGTTGGGTTCTGACTGCTCACTTGGTTTGCTTCTCCCAGAGAGTCGACACCTTCAGTCGGCTCTCTCAGCGCAGCGTGGGTTTTTTTTTTTTTACTTGTGTGTCTGTGAAGGTGTTTAGGTCGGCCGTCTGGTTTTTTGTTTTTCGTTTTGTTTTTTCCGATCGATATCTTTCACTTTGGTTCCGGGTCCAGATCTTTTGTTTGTCCGTCGGAATCAACGAGAGTCTTTGTGCAAAAACTATTTTTAAAAAGCTATAAAAGCCATAAAATAGTAAGAATACTAACGGCACAAACGGCCATTTTAAAACATTCAGGCCATTCATTGTGCAAAAAAACAGCCTTGAGTGTTGATGAGAGTCGACCCTTTCTGGGAAGTTTTGAATCCTTCCGTCATTGTCATTTCCAAATTCAATGCCTTGATTTTTTTTTCAGCGATTTATTTATTTATTTATTTTTTTACGCTGTGCTTTTGAACCCTAGGAGCCTTAAAGGTTTCTCCATGAAATAACTATTTAAAAGCACCTTGTTACAAGTCCTGCCAGGGTATCCAGTGCAGTGCTGGCCCACAAGGGAACCTGAAGCCGTGTGAAGGCTCTTTGTCAACAAGTGTTTTTACGGCTCCCCCCCATTGCTCAGATTAGTCCTGAAAGCTTTGCCTTTGCCCCTGAGGGGTGGTGGGTGGGTGGGGGGGGGGGGCTGTGTTCCACTTCGGTCATAGGCACAAGTGCGGCTCGCCGGGAGCAATTAACGCATTTTCCGATTTAAGTGGCAACAACAACAACAACAACAACAACAACAACAGTGCACAGAACGCACACGAGAGGATCCCACACAAAGGACCGGCCGCATCCGCCCGGCCTCTGAGAGCGCAAGTAGTCGTCTGGGTTCGGTTGGGCTCAGCGCAAAGAGACCGGCTCCACAAGGTCCTTTTTTTTTTAAGTCCTAGGAGCAGTTTTTCTTCTCTTCCAACAGTGGGGGATAACAATAAGGCAGAATGTAGGTCAAGCTCAGAGGAGCCGGCGCTCCCAGCCCTCCGCCTTTGGACCGCTAGCCCGAGCATATGTTCGTTCAGGAAGCCTGGCATCGCTGGGCTCTGTAAAACCTGATGAAGTTGGTTCTCCTCAAACTCTACAAGCGCAAGTAAATCGGCCTCACTTTGCAGAAATGATACACTTGTAAAAACATATACCGTGGATTACTTGAGGATATGAAATGCTGGATAAAGTCCAAAATAACATGAAATCTTCACGTATGTACGCGCATGCTAGCGTACATGTGTTTGTACCGTCACTGAGGAAAATTAAGTCGGCACCGCACACACAAAGCCGCAGCTCACTCGCTTCGTCCGTTATTCAGCTCAGCCGTGTTTACAGTCGGACTCAGAAGTGTGCGAGTAAGACGCGTTGCATAACTCCGGCGCTCCGGCGGAGTGTAAACTGCGCACGGTGCGAAAGTGTGCAAGGTGGCACATGTTGGCGTAACGACTTGCCTTGTGCGCTTGTGTGTTTTTTTTTTTTTGCGCCCCACTGGTGAAATGTGTCTCGCACGCCAACGCATCTTGCTGGGGCTCGCTCACAAAGTTTCGCCGAGTTCATTTCTGGCGCACGTTGCCCTTCTTCTGCTGCCGGCCATTGGCTCTTCCAAGTCGTGTGGAGCTGCGAGACGGTCGCCCCCAAGTTGGATAGGAGACGACAGGGTCCCCCCGCCAATTGAATCACATCGCACAAATACATTGACGCACTTTGAAATCGGATCAAAGCAAACAACCAATCTGATAAAAAAAAACAAACGTACAATCCCTCCCAAAGAGGGGCAGACTCGAAACAGCTCACAGTTCCGTCATGGAGTCGCATTGTTCCGAGCTCATTTCATTTGAGGATACAAAATGTTCGACTTGCTTCCCCCGTTACTGAGGTCCTCGCGACTCGAATTGAGACACAGACCAGCGGGTGAAGTTTTAAAATAGCTAAATAAAACTTTAATAGGTCTAGTTGCAAATGTACATGAATTGCACAGCCACATGTTCGTCAACACAAGTTCCTCTGTACATTATTGTTTTTGTTGCCGTCGTCGAAAGGAAGCAGTTGTTCAACAAATACTTTATACTTTCAACATACTTACAAAAGTATTTTTCTACAAGATAATAGAAAACATACAACATCTTTTACTTTATTTATAGCTTTAATATCTTTTGATTGACCCTTTTCCTTGGACTGTATGATGTGAAGGGTGCTCTCCTGTGTTGTTTGTTTGTTTTTATCATTTCTTTTTCTAAAATTCTGAGACTGAGGTCAAAAACTGTAGAGGATGCATGGATGGTATTCATAATTAATGGCTAAAAAAAAAGAAGAAAGAAAGTCAAATTAGTTTTTAAAATTGGTTGCATCGTCTGTTTTCATATTCCGGTGCAACATCGACGTCAGCCTTACATCAGCTTTTCATGAATTTACATCACTGTTCGAAGCTAAAACTGCTAATTTTGCTGAGACTCGACTAAACGACGGGTATGCTAAACTATTGTTTTCGCGGAAAAGGTAAAAAAAACAGCCCTCTGCTGGACTCTATGGGTACTGCATTGATTGAAGAGCGTACAATTCAGGAGTCCAGTAGAGTTCCTTTGCGTAGGCTCACAGAACAAGGGGTTGAATAAGGTAACAGTTTGTGTGTATGTAGGCAAGCATTTAGCTAGAACGCTACATTAATGCAGGTGCACGAGTCCACGAGTAGGAACTGACGAGCAACATCGATTAGACCGTCAAACTTTTCAACCGTTTTGAGCTACTTTTGGAACAGCTACCTGTTTAGCACCGCTTTGCTAAAATGCTACACCGCTGCTTCCAAAGCACACACGTGGAGAAAAGTCACGGAAGTCGTGCCTTTTTTTTTTTCTCGTTTTGCTCACGTTTGAGTGGAACTGGCCGTTAAAATGTTGTGATTCCTCACTTTGACAGGATTCACTTCGTTTATTTCGGTAAAAGGTAGCGTAGCTCGCCTTGGTTTGACATCCTTAGTTATTATTATATTCTTGTGATTTTTATTTTCACAGCAACGTTTTTATTCAATTCTTGGACTTCTCAGTCCTGATGTTCTCCATTTTGCCATGTTTCTGAACACTGTGATCGGTGTTGAGCGAAAGCAACAAAAGATGTTAAATTCTAGTCGGCCCAATTAAAGAGCTCGACTGACGAGAAAACAAAAACTAAAAAAAACAACAAAACAACAGGATTGTGCTTGCGATTCTCATCAAGACTCCTCGCACTCGACTTGGCTTGAAATCACCGATGCATCCTCCACATCCCGACGGTTAAACTCCGACTAAATCAGTTGTTTTTTTCTCGGCTAATTGTATTATACTCTCCGTGAGAAATAATAGAAGCTTCGACAGGGAGAAACACTGACAGTTTTTTTTTTTCTTTCTTTTTTTTTATCTTTACTGTATAGTTCTACCTGGTGAGGACAGATAAGCCAATAGAGGGGGGCAGGGGGGGTATATCTCGTATTTACAATATCCATCATAGTACAGCAGAGTCTGAGCACAAGATACATTTACAAAAAGCTCTGTTTTACATTAGGTAAAAATAGTGTCAGCATTTTATTTACACTCTCCTAGGCCCTCCAGCCTATTGATACACTCTTAATATATATTCATCGTATATGTCTGCAGCAAAGCCATTCGTCGTCGTCGTCGTCGTCGTCGTCGTCACCCTCATCGCCTTTAGATTAGCGGCAAAAAAAAAGAAAAGAAAAGAAAAGCAAGAAGACGGTGGCGCTAGCATATGCAAGGGCATGCGGAGCCTCGCGCTCGGATGTCCGAAGTCTGTTAAAGGTACAAAAAATAAAGAAAAAAAAGGGTGGTGAAAACAACCGTAATAATACAAAAATATACAAAATACAGATGCAGCAGGGTTTCGTTCGAGCAACAACGGCGAGGCTTGGGGTTGGCTTAAGGGAAAAAAAAAAAAAAAAAAAAGGTAAGGAGCTCCTGTCGGGGCCGAGTGCCAGCGAGCACCTTCACATTCAGAGGAACGAGGGATGAAGAGGGATGAAGAGGGATGAAGAGGGGCGGCTCGACGGCGGGGGAAAAAAACCCCCGAGCAAGATGAATGCCGCCGCCGGAGAGAGAGAGAGAGAGAGAGAGAGAGAGAGAGAGAGAGAGAGAGAGAGAGAGAGAGAGAGAGAGAGAGAGAGAGAGAGAGAGAGAGAGAGAGAGAGAGAGAGTCACAGTTTGGAGCGTCAGACGGAACACGTTGTGGTCCCGGAGGCCATTTGTCCCTTCTGTTTGGATATATATCTGTGTGTTTGTGTGTGTATATATATATCTATATCTATATATATATATATATACATATATATATATATATATATTTCCTCTCTCTTTTAAAAGCATGGCTCAACAGTCCAGTGTTGCAGTAAGGTTGATTGTGTGTCGACGCGTCCCCCTCCGTATCGTATGCCGGAGCGAGGAGGAGGCCGAGCGAGAGAGGTTCCACAGAAGGAGTGACAGACAGCTGAGGGGCGTGGTCGTCTTCCTCCTCTTCCTCATCCTCTTCCTCTTCCTCCTCGGCCGGCTCTAAAACAAGCTACTGTCTTCCATCGTCGCCGCAGAAGAAGAAGCTAAAAACTAAGATCTCACTCCTAAATAAAGGGCTGCTTTTACATTTGACGTTATCAAATATAGACACAGGTACGTGTGTATACTCTACTTGTATAAGAAAAAGAACGCATACATCTATGTTAAATTTCATCAATATAATATCACATAAACTCCATTTCACTCTCGCGTTCATATAATTTAGCGTGTATTTAGTCTTTCTTTTTTTAAACTTCTATATCCTTTTCAAAATAAAATCCACAGTATAGTATATTGTGCTATTTCTTTTTCTGGCAGACAGGGGGAGCTCTGGGATCAAATCAAGGTCGTTGCTCTGTTTAAGGCGCTTCGTGTACCAATAGATTCTCACAAAGTGCACTAGGCAGGGAAGGAAGGCTGGTGTGGGGTGAGTTGGGGTGAGAGGGGGTGAGAGGGGGTGAGGTTGTTGGGTGTGTCCACACAGGGACGACGAGATAAAACTTGTTTCTGGACTAAAATATATGTTTCTCTCTTATTAAGATCATATTTGGTTCTCTGCAAAGGACTTTAGATTAAAACACAGGGGGGAGGGGGGGAAGGGGGGGGTGAAAATCATTTCAAACATCGATGACATCACGGCTGCTAAGTTGAAGCCCAACGACTCCGTCCGTCCACTTTCTCTTTGTTTCACTTTGGGAAAAAAAATAAATAAATAATAAAGATTCCGAAACCCGCAGTAGCATTCTTTTCAGGGAATCTGACTTCCTGTTTGTCGCCATCTAGTGGTCCGGCACTACTGCCGGGCTTTAGATGGATGAATGGAGATATTCCACGTGTTGTGTATATTTCAGGGGGGGACAAATAGGTTGGGGGGGGCCTAAGCAGGATGTCAAGAAAGAGAGAGGATCCAAGGAGCGCTGCTACAGTAGAGTGACCGTCGAGTGTGTGTGTGTGTGTGTGTGTGTGTGTGTGTGTGTGTGTGTGTGTGTGTGTGTGTAGTGGTTTGTCCCAGGTTCAGGCAGGCTGTTTGAACGGCGTCCACGCGACTGCAATACATCCGACCCTTCCAAATGTTTTGACAGTCAAACTCTCGAGTCTCACTAATATATGTACAGGCTTAGCCCCGCCCCCTCTCGTCTGCTGTCACGTGACCTCCTCCTCCTCCTCACGAGCCTGGAAAACAGCCTCTTCTCCTCTCTGCGTTTCCAGACTTTCTTTTCTTCGTTCTCTCTCTTTTCCTTCGCTCCCCTCAGACGTCCTCGACCCGCTCGGCCCGCTCGACCCGCTCGACCCGCTCGGCCGCTCCCACCGGGCCGGCCGCCTAGCAGTTGCTGCTGTTCCGGAACTCGCCGTTCTCGGTGATCTGCAGCTTGGTGGGGTTGGTGGGCGAGATGCCGTTGCGGCTCTGCATGCTGTAGCGCTCCTTCAGCTGCGTCAGGGCGCTCATCAGGCGAGCGTTGGCCGCGTCCAGCGACGCGATGCGTTTCTCCTGCGGACGACACCGACGCCGTTTTAGAGAAGCGCACACACACACACACACACACACGCACACACGCAATACACACACACACACACACACACGCTGTGGCTACAGAAAAGTGTTACGGCTGCAGCTGATAAAAACTGAAGCTTCGATATCTGCTGGATGATTTTATCCAATGAAAAAAACATTTCTTTTTTTTTTTTTTTTCATTCCGTTACTTTCAAAGATATGAGCCAAAGGAAGCAGTTTTTTGAGGTCGGATGTTTGAAAAGTTTTGGGGGATTAAGAAAAAAAAATCAATTGGGACCAATTTGCGGAGAGCGCTCTCAGGATCGGAGTCTTCTTCGGCCGCGTTGAGAAGTCGGCGTTGAAATCGTCGGTGTTTGGGAAAACTTTACGTCCGCGTCTTCGGAAAAAAAATAAAATAAAATTCACCGGGGAGGGGGGGGGGGAAACTCATCGTGTCGTTTAATTGCGCCACCGTTGTTGTTTTCAAATCCTGTCACCGGGGGCGTGAAGGAGATTCGTTCACGGTGACGTTCCTCTCCGCAGATCAGCATTAGCATTTTTTTTTTTTTTTTCTTAACATCTGCTCGCAAAACGCCACTTTTCCCATCCTCTTCAAAAAAACAAACAAACAAACAAAAAAAAACTGTTTCGTTTTTTTTCCGGCAATGCCGACTTTGTTGAATTTCCAACGGCACGCCACTCAACGTCCGCAATTGGAAACTGAACCCCCCCCCCCCCCCCCCCTGACTCGCACTTTCTGTTTTGCTTTTGTTGTTTTTAAAAAAGATGGATTTTTTTCCTATGAGTGGGAACGGATCACGGACTGAGCTCGGCGCTGACAGAAAAAACCCGGAGAGACGTCTGTAAATGTGCGTCTGGTAACGGGAGAACGTGGGAGGAGGCTTGAAGGGATGGGGGGGTGCGGGGGTGCGGGGGGGGACAAAACAAACAAACCAAAAAAAAATAAGAGGCTGCTCGGTCATTCAGGCTTGTCAGTTGCCAGAGCTGAGACGAGCCATGAATTAAACATCTCGCTGTTTCCTCCGGGGGGGGGGGGCGGGAGAAGAAGAAAAAGAAGGCAGGAACGAATCTGAAATGCGTCTGTTGATTGATTTATCGATCGACACCCGCTGCAAAACTGACCTGAGCGTCGATGATCTTCTGCTTGGAGTCGACCACCGCCTGCATGTCCGAGTGGTCCTTCTTCAGCTCCTCCTCCACCGACATCAGCCTGCACACGGCATCAGATTGAGTTGAAGCGGAAAGAGCAGAGATGAACTTTTACCTTCCTCTTCCTCCTCCTCCTCCTCCTCCTCCTCCTCACCTGCTGATGATGCCCTTCATCTGGAGGTCCTTGTCGTCCTGCTGCCGCCGCAGACGCTCCTCCGACTCCTCCAGCCGGGCCTGGTACTCCATCAGCACCTTCTGCGCCTGCTCGTCCTGGCCCTTGAGCCGCGCCTCGTACTCCTCCAGCTTCTGCACGGACGCCCGCAGCTTCTCCTGCAGCACGGCGATCTCCTGCTGGTACTGGGCAGAGAGGCAGAGGCTTGACGAGGCCGATCCGAGACCAGTTGACCGCTGCCGCCGACCAGAAGATGCTAACGCTAATGCTAACACTTGGATTGAAGTAGTTTCTCAGAAACTTGAGAGAAATTGACCGCTGACGCCGACCAGAAGGTGCTAACGCTAATGCTAACGCTTGGTTTGAAGTAGTTTCTCAGAAACTTGAGAGAAATTGACCGCTGCCGCCGACCAGAAGATGCTAATGCTAATGCTAACGCTTGGTTTGGAGGAGTATTTTTATTTTGTGTTATCGCACTTTAACGTATCTATTTTTTTTTTTCAAAAGCAAAACTTCTCAGCGCAAAACATTAAATATCAGCCGCTACGTTGGTGCACTTCGCCTGCAGGGGGCGCGGCAGAGCAGAGAAAGGGACAGCGGGAAGCTGAAGGTGGATCCCTCCAGACGGGTTGGAAGCAGCGCGGGACGTTCAAGACCAGAATTTGAGCGCCGAGCGGAGAAAATCTCTCCCAGGCCTCAGCGGGATCCCAGAGAGTGGAGACAATCTTCACAAAGGGATGAGTGGAGAAGTCAAGCGGAGGAATAACAAGCTCCCGACTAAAGGGAAATAAAGCCGCGGCGGCCGCGGCTTCGATCGGTCAGCGAGTGTCAGCAAACTGAAGCATCTGGAGAGAAGGCGGCACGTTTAGCCCTCTGTTTACAGCTTCCTGCTGAAGCCCCAAGGGTGTTTTGAGCCGACGTCGGTGCCCTTTTTGACATCACAAAAGTCAGACTTGCAAACATTTTCCCGGGGGCGAGAGGAGTTTAGCGACACCTTTAACACGCGTGACGAAGCAAATCCGTTCAACGCGGTCCCTTTAACTCGTGATTTCACGTGTAGTAGATATTACGCAAGACACACACACACACACACACACACCCCATGTGCTTTACGCTCCTGAATGCAGTGGAGCCTGTTGGTGATTCAGCAGCGGCGGCTGCGATCACAGCTCAGGCTGAACCATCACGTCCAATTACACGCTGCCCGTCCTCCATCCATCCTCGTCACCTCCTCCTCATTTCCACCTGTCACTCTTCTGCCCACTGCGACGCTTTTCCCCATCATCGCCCCCCCCACCCCCGCCCCCTGCGATAGCGACCTCCCACAGCTCCCCGGTCGGGTGACACAAGACTTCTGGACGTGTTTGTGGTTTTTTTTTTGTTTTTTTTGTTCCCTTCTTTGTTGTATTCAAAGTCGTCTGCGCTCGGCTGCAGTTGGTTGTTAAGAGGAAAATAGAGCTGCACCCTCGGGGGGGCCTCAGTGTACGTCATGTGCAATTTCAGTCCGGCGCCGTGGAGATAAAATCCCTCATACGAGGCGTGATGTAAACAAGAATATCAACTGGAAAGTGTGTGTGTGTGTGTGTGTGTGTGTGTGTGTGTGTGTGTGTGTGTGAGTGCCCCCCCCCTCTCCCCACCCCTACACACACACACACACCATGATGAATGCTAGTTTAACCCCGCCGCTGACCCCCGGGGTCCTACGCTCTCCCTCCCTCTGCTTCCAGCATCCTCTCCATCTGTCTGGACCGCAAGGGGTCAAAGGTCGCCTCCGAAGAGATCAAGCAGCTCTTGAAAGCCGTCAACAAAAAAACAAAAAAACTAAAAAACTAAAATCCTTCTCTTCCGATCTTTATTTAACCGCCGTGTGAAAAGCGGGGAGCATCAAACGGCCCAATCAGCTATATTTAGCGCTGCTGCGCAAAGTTGCTCCACGTCGCCGCCTTTGAGTTGTTTACCGTTAAACAAATTTTTTTTTTTTTTTTCCGCAGACAAGTTCTAATCTTCTTTGCCCCCCCCCCCCCCCCCCTCCATCGCGTCGATCGCGACAGGACGCCGTTTGTTGTTAATGAGCACGTCTGAACGCCGGCGGACGGCGAAGGGGACGTCAGCAGCGGAGCGACGGCGGTCGGTCGCAGCGGCGGTTCCAAGCAGCGTCTGGCGCGTTAACTCAATACGATCGTTGGAAACCGAAAAAGAACAAATGTGTAAAAAAATAGAAAATCCACAGAATTTCTCGTAAAAAAAAAAAAAAATTCGGAAAAAAAATCCTACAAGTCAGACGACAAAATAAAAGAGATTTTTGCACTGGACCTTTAAATCCTTCATCTATTCCCCCCCCACCTACCCCCCCACCCCCACGCCCCCCCCGTTACTACTGATGATTCAAACATAATCTAATCATGTGACTGACTGGACATGGAGATGAATGCCTATTTTCTGCTAAATATCTCAGTACACAGCCTGTGAATCATTCCTCACAGCAGCAGCAGCAGCAGCAGACGAGGCTTCATATTGTTTGGGCTGTATGGACCATTAGCCTGCAGCTCGTCTCTAAGCAGCCGTTCTCTCCGGCCCTCCTCTCTTTGCCGCTCCGCTGCTATTTTTAAGACGTCCTCTGCGCCTTTGTTAAGTCTGAAGTTATTGCCTTCTTTGGTTTTGCTTTCCCACCCCCCCACCACCACACACACACACACACACACACACACACACACACACACACACACACACACACACACACACACTCCTTTTTTTTTTTTTTTGCCCGCGTGGCTGGCTTCCATAAAGCCGGAGCTATGCGAGGATGACAGGTTTGTGTTCATTACGGACTAGAGGGAAAAGGAGGAGGTGGGCGGGGGGTGGGAGGGGGGGGGGGGGGGATGGGGGGCAGCGAGGAGGACGAAACGGCTGCAGGGGTTTTCGCCGGGGAAGAGAAGCATGCAGAGGTTGAGTCGCACGTGAACGCTGCGCCCAACAATGTTCATGTGCACGCAGACGCACTACAACAACACACTCGCACTGTAGCACACACACACACACACACACACACACACACACACACACACACACACACACACACAGACATGCACACTTGCTACTGGCTGTTTTAATCACACCAAAGATGGTAAAACAGGCGGGCAACTCTGCTGCGCTAGCTGATGGCGAAGCTAACCGCTAATAGAAAGGTGTTGCTGTTGTTCCCTGAACGCACTGAAGCATGAATTGGATTTTTTTTTTTTTTTTTTTTCAAATTCAAAGAATACATGTATATATAAATTGTATCATGTATAGTGTTTAGTATAATTTTCCACACTGGTTTACAGTAACGGTGATTTTTTTTTTTTTACTGAACAAACTCGCTGTTTTTCTTCGGAAAGGCACCAAACACAGGAAGTGAAATAAAATAAATAAATTTTTCGAGTGAGTCGTCAAAAGGTTTGTCTGCCTGTCAAGTGACTGACTTTAAAAAAACAAACAAAAACAAAATGCAGTGTGCCTTTTATTGTGAGGGAGCGTGGATTTCAAATGGAAAGACTGGTGCAGAAAGAGTGTGTGTGTGTGTGTGTGTGTGTGTGTGTGTGTGTCACAGGAGGGCAGATGAGGCAGAGGAAAGAACAAGAAGGAGGAAGGAAGGACAGACCTGAGAGGGGAGTTGAGAGGGGGCGGGGCTCGAGGGCTGAGGTGAAAAGAGGATAGATTGGTTGGGGTCAAAGGTCAGATGGGGGAGGGCAAGTTACCTTCTCCACCTGAGTCAGATCCTCCCTGTTTCTCAGTGACTCCGCCTCCAGCCCCTCATGGTCTAAATACTGCACATTCATATTCAGCAGCCAGGCTGCTGTGCGGTCCAACGCACTGGGGTTCACTGGGGAGGGGGCCTAGTGAAACCGACACACACACACACACACACACACACACACACACACACACACAAACACACATGAGCTGTTTTGCGAGTGGACAGGCAGAGGAGAAGAGGGGGAAGGGGGGCGGGAGGCGGGGGGGGGGGGGGGGGGAGCTGGTGGCAATAACAGCGCGGCAACAACGGGAACAAAACAAAACAAAACAAACAAACAAACAAACAAACAAACAAACAAAAAAAAAGCAGGAGCTGATGCACCAATAAAGCGGCATGAGGGATGGAGACGCACTCTGGTCTTCGAGCTCAGCCCCACAGATCCAAGCACACCTCGGTGTGAGCGTTAGCGTGCGCGTGCCCGCGGCGCCGCGCTAGCTTCGAGGAGGGTTGTTTTCGCTAGCCGCGCAATTCAAATGCATTATTTTAATGACTCTGAGTTATTTTTTGATTTTCCATCCTGCGTGGTGATGAGGAGTCAGGAACACAGATGGTGTGAAGGCACTTTTAAAGGTCGTTGCAGTAACTGTGTGATGACGTTGGAGAGAATTGTCTGCAGCGGTAATAATCGGGCGGGTCATGTGACTGTGAACATCGCCCTACCTGCTTGTGGTGTCCCCGCTGCTTGGTCTCCGGACTCTCCCCCTTGGAGGACGACGACTGCTGTCGGAGCCGGGCGCCGCCCCCTCCGCCTCCGCCTCCGCCTCCGCCGCCGGGCCAGTCGGGCGACGAGGTCATCATGCTGCCGGAGGACGGGCGGGGGTAGGCGCCGCTGTTGATGCCCGGAGGCGTGCGACCCCGGGTGACGCTCTGGGGCGGCGGCTGGTCTATCCTCCGCTGGGGGCCGGCGCTGTTCTGCCTGGGGACGCCGGGCTGGTGCGGGGTCTCGTTGAGCGACAGCTGCCGGCGGTTGAACTCGCCCGAGCGCCGGGCGTACTCGTCCCCGCTGCCGCCGCCGCCGCCGCCGCCGTGGTTCAGGAGGGCGTGTTTGCCCACCACCGCCGCCGCCGCCGTCACCGGGCCGTCCTCGTTGTTGCTGTGGGAGCTGACGGAGCTGTGGCACTCGGAGCCCGAGTCGGCCATGCCGCGGGGGGACACGGGGAGGCAGGCCGCCATCTGGTAGACCGGGTTCTGGAAGGAGAGGGGCGCCAGCAGCTGTGCGGGTCGCCCCGGGGTGCCTTCCATGCTCTGGGTGGAGGGCATCTGGCCCAGCCGCCTCAGGCCGGGGCCCCCCGTGGAGACTCTGGCCGACCAGCCCCCACCGCCGGGCGCCGAGACCTCGCCCTGGGTGTCCGAGAAGCCGGGACCGGGACCGCCTTCCAGACTGCGGGGATCCTGGAGGTCCACCATGGACAGGCTCTTGCTGCCGTTGGACATGCCCAGGTCGGGCTCGTTGGTCTCCGAGTAGCTTGAGCTGCGCGCCGGCGAGGCTTGGATACCGGAGCTCCGCGTCACAAAGAAGAGGTCTTTGTTTTCCGGGGTGGGGGAGGGTAACCTGGTGAAGTCCACTAATCTGAAAGGGACGACAGGAAGAGGGGGAAAGTCTTAAAAACGTGGGCCGGGACAGATTAATCCATTCAGATTAATTAGATTAATCCGTCCACACCACACGGTGGACCCGGGTCGAACCCAAACCTGGAACCAGGAAATACGAGATGATACCCTCAACTTCTTGGAGCGCGACTGTCGCGGTGAGTTAGCATGGGCAAAGTTTTTTCTACCTAATCGGGTGACTCCATTTTGTGTTGTGTTGCCCCGCCCCCACCCCCGCCCACCACTCGTTTGCTTTGTCTTGCGGATCCTCGCTCCAGCCCGCAGCCGGAGGAGGCTTTGGTTGGCCCGGGGGACGATTACCTTGACAGGCGTGATTCATCTCCCAATAATATCTCATTCGCGTCACGCCCCCCCCCCCACCCCCCTGCCCCCGGTTCCCCATTACCCTTCCCACCAAACTTCCCGTCCCCTCTTTCAATTCTGCTCAATTTCACCCCTTCCCTCCATCCTTGGCAAGCGCCTCCGCCGTCTCGCTCCAACCCTTCACGTCGCCTCGCTGACGAGAAGCCATTAGGTGGGACTCATCCCGACCGCGGCTCGCCGGGCCGCAGCAAACAACAGAGACGAGCGTGCATGTGTTGTTAATGCACCGGTGAATGGTAACGATAATAAAGTTTAAAAAAAGACAGAGGCGGGTCTGAAAGCAGGTCATCGTACGAGGACTTCACCTAATTAGCCGTATTGATTGCTGAGTCCTGATTAGCGTAACGATGCTAGCCACTCAGCTTCCTGTCCGTCCGTCCGTCCGTCCGTCCGTCCGTCCGTCCGCTGGCGTTGTGGAGGTTTTGTTTGCCGTTGCTGACACAGTTTGTCTACCGATTAATCACACGCTCCTCTCTTCTGTGAGTGTCACCTTGACTTTGCTCTCGCCAAGCGCCGAACGCCACTTCAGAATAAGTGATGAGGCGGGAGTGAAGGCGCGCATCATGCTTCATGATGTGAACAAGCGTGGGGGTTGTGGGGGTGTGGGGGGGTGGGGGTCGAGGAGGTCATCGCCGCTGCCGTCGGGCGGTTCAACTTTAGAGCGGCGAGCGCCGGGGTTGTTTTTTCCAGAAAGTAGCTCCTTCAAGTCTTTATCGAGGACTCTTAGTCAGCCGTCGTGATGTATTTGTTGTGTTCTCTCTGAAAGAGCGGTAATCTAATGGAAGAACTCCATTACAACCTTCCAGACCAAGAGACGGCCTTCGGGGCGTTTTATCCCCAAAGCGAGACGGCAATTCAGGCATTTTTTTTTACGTGAGCGATGTCAAGCCGCCTGACGAGATTAAACTTCTGGGTGCGTGTTTTGCGGGGAAACTTTAAAAACTTGCAGAGAGGGAAATGTTCTTTTCCTCCTGACTTGTCAATGCAACAGAAATGTTTTTGTAAGACAATCTGTTCATCCGAGGAGTTACAGCCAGTGTTGGATTCTGTATTGATTTTGAACAGTGTCATCTGCGTACAGAGTGACATTTCAGATGCGCTACTTTAAGCGACCAAAGGAATTGCTCCTCCCACTTCCTCTCACAGTCTAAAGACATGCACATTATGGCTAACAGGTGACTGAACTGCCTGTAGCTCCTAGAGAAGCCAAGGTAGAAACATGGATGGATGGATGGATGGGTTCATTTGTCATTTCTAAAGACAAACATATTTTACTCTGAAGGGTTCAAAATGATTATTGGCAATGCTTTGAAGCCGGTGAAGAAGTTAAAGTGAACCCCCCCCCCCCCCCCGATTGCATTCAATTTGATCAGACGCCTTTCTTTCTATTCTATTAATGCTCTTTGCAGTGTAAAACATAGACCCAGACATGCGTGCCCTTCCCTACCCTGAGAGGTCGTTGTCTATGACCATCTTCTGCAGGCCCGAGGAGATGCTGCAGCTGGCCTCGGCAGGCGGCGAGGCCATGCGCTCCGCCGACAGGCCGGCTGTCATGTGCACGCTGGACGGGTTGGACAGAGCCACGTTGACCTCCCGGAGGATCCGGGGCAGGGGGCCCAGCTTGGAGGCTGCACTCTGTCAAGAACCACCAGGGAGAGACGCAAGTCGCTGTTAGACCAAAAAAAAAAAAAAAAAAAAACCCCCCCGCCGAAACTCTTGAACATTTTTTTTTGTATTTCATGTCGTCCCCCCCCCCCCGTTGCTTTGCTGTGTTCAAATAAAAAGAATAAAAAAAAAAATCCATTCCACCTAATGACTATCAGCTTCCCATCTGCCACCAGAGTTAATGTACATGTCCTTGTAGAACCCATTAATATGCTTCACCCTGCCGCCGAGGCTTTGGCAGCGCGCTCTTACATAATGCAATAATGCGTTATTGATTGATGCATAATAAACATCATTATGCAGTCGGGGCAAGGGGCCACATCCTGCAGCTCGCGCCGATGCTCCGCGGATGTGCCGCACTCGCGATAAACAACCCCTAATGAAGCACTCAGGAACCTCTCGCCGAGGCTCTCGTGTGACTTCGGAGCGGGAATAAAAAATTAAAAAAAAACAACTTTTGCTGAAGTTTTTTTTAAAAGAATACCAAATGCCCAGCTTACATTAAAAGTCAAGTGGCTGCTCTACTAAGAGTTGTTCCAGACACTCGGTCACGCTCGCATAATGCGGCTTGCCAGTACCTGATCCATCTGCGACACCACCTCGGACAGCAGGGAGTGCAGGGTGGAGAGCTCCCGGCCCAGGTCGATGTAGCCCTCGAAGCCCGCCGTGTTGGAAATGGTGTCCGGGTTGGAGATTTCCAGCAGGAAGCGCTGCATGTTGGTCCACTCGTGCTCCAGGAACTGGTTCATGAAGGACATGTACTCCTCCTTGTTCCCGAACCTGGGACAGAAAGAGAGAGAGGAGGGGGCGGGGGGGCGTCACCAAACCGGACCAAGAGAAACGCATCTTTACGGACTGATGTCCAGCTTCCTGACCAGACGAAAGTTCTGATGCGTGTTTTTCGGTGTTACAAATTGGCGGAGAGGGCCATGTTTTTCCCGCTGACTCATCGGTGCCACAGAAATGTTTCTGTGAGAAAATCTTTGAATAAGATGAGTGAAACGGAACGTTTCCCTCGGACCGCTGAGGAGACTCAAGTCGGAGGAGCGACTCACTTGGTGAAGTTGGCCAGGTTCTGGGTGACTTTGGCGATGAGCGTGAGCGTGCGCGCCGTGCGGTCGTCCGGGTACTCCTGCATCAGGTTGAAGAGCGACGGCGACATGATGGCCGGGCACAGGAAGCGCAGGAAGAGCGAGGCGCTGATCAGACGCTCGCTGATGTCCGGCCGGCCGCGGCTGCTGCACTCTTGCCGCCACGACGCAAACACCTCTTTGAGCTCCCGCGGAAAGACGCTGCGAAGAGAAGAAGAAGAAGAAGAAGAAGAAGAAGAAGAAGAAGAAGAAGAAGAAGAAGAAGAAGAGTTCAGAATTTCATTTCTCCGAAGCTCTCTCGCTCGGTATTCCTCTTACTCCGGGTTCTGCGCGGCAGATGTCTTTCATAAATCACTTTTCATGGAACCCAATTAAAAGCTCCCTCAAAGCATTGTTTTAATTGCCACGAAGGTCCCCGGCGACGAAAGCCAGTTTCTAGGAGACGGCGCTCGAAATATTGTCTTGTAAGCGCTTCTCCGACTGCTTTTTTTTTTTTTTTTTTCCTCGCGTGTTGTTTCATAAGAATTTACACCAGCGGGAGAATTACGGCGACGGCGTCTCTGGACCACTGCTGAGCTACAATTTCTCGGGGAGACGGCGACTGGGGAGGGGGAAGCGCTCACCAGTAAGAGTTGATGATTTTGCAGAAGGCCAGCTCGCAGCACATCTTCAGGTTGCTCTGATGCTCCGGCAGGTCCCCCGACGACGAGCACTTGGACGCATCCACCTCGCAGTTCTCATCCGACTCGTACAAGGCTTTGATGAACTCCCCTGAAAAGGCGCCAAGGCAAACGAAATGAAGAGACGCCGCATACTTTTTCTTTCTTTCTTTCTTTCTTTTTGTCCCTTTCAGCACCGACACATCGAGGCGAGCTCGTGCGAGTGTCTGCGCTCTCTGTTTTTCGATAATTAAAGTTGTTTTCCGCGAGACGGGAGAGAGGAGAAGAGCCGGAACGGGAGAGGAGAGGACGAGGAGCTCGTTGCCAAAGCTACGTATTGTCCTTGGTCGCACTCTGGGTTTGACACGCGATGGTGGAGGAGGGAGGGTGGGGGACGGGGGACGGGGGGCCTGGAAGGCTGGAAACAAGGTTATGCTCATAACAGAAATGGTGGAACAAATAATAGTGTTTCCCCTCCGGTCGGCTGTGAGACGAACAGTCTGCCTGCCGTCCTTGAGTCATCGAGTCCGCCGGACGTCGAACAAAAAGAAAATACTCGTTTAAGAACGTGCGTTCTTTCTTTTTTTTTTTCCAAGTAGCTGCTCTAGAGTGACCTTGGGAGGAACGTGACATCACGTTCGCAGTAAAGAATTCAGATGATTCAGAAGGTTTGCGGCGAAAACTCGCTGGTTAGAGTGGGCTTCCTCCCGGGGCGGCGACACGGACGGTGAAGAAGAAGAAGAAGAAGAAGAAGAAGAAGAAGAAGAAAAAAACGTGAAAACCAAGAGATGGTGTCTCACCGAGGGCGTCCTGCAGGTACTTCTGCCCCACCAGCTTGAGGTATTCCTCGATGGCCTTGGTGGCCAGCGTGTTCTCTCGGAAGATGAGGTGCTCGTTCTCGCCGCAGCGATCCACCTCGGACATCATCAGATCCGTGAGGAAGTCCTGCCCATTGAGAAAAATAAAGGGACGGAAGAATTAGAACAGTTGGAAACATTGTGTTAGCGAAGAAGCGGGAACATCGGCGGGTCTTCCTCGCTGCGCGTCGCCACCGTGTGATGGGCTGACTCGCTGTTTGAGCCAACAAAGCAATGGAACATTCTCCCAAATCAAGTGGCTGGAAAATGCATTTCATCGCCACTTACAGGAAAAATAAAGCTGAATGCACCCCGTGATGGTCTGTTATGCTTTAGTGTATCGTTACAGTGGAGGAAAAGAAACTGCTGACTCCATGATGCAAGAATGCTCATGGACCAACAACACCTGCAGGACTGTTCCTGGGAGAACCACCTGTTGAACAAACACTGAGGGGTGTGTGTGTGGGGGGGGGGGGGTACATGGCCTCCTATTGCAACCTGCAATGGCCTCCTATCCTAACCGTAATGAGGAGGTCGTACCAATGGGCAGTTCCCATTAAAAACACCCCTCGCTGACACCTGCCCAGCTGCCCGATGGACACGACGAGAGTCGGGGGGGGAAAAAAAAACGTCGCAGTTTAGTCTCAAACGACGTCATGTGATCATCAAATCGGGGCAACAATTTCAAGCGAGCTTCGCTTTTTTTTCTGATTTTTTTTTTTTTTTTTGCTGCGATGACTCATGATTTTCATCTTCATCAAGTCGTCTGTCTCCGTTCGACTGAAGTGGTGGGGGGGTGGGGTGGGGGTGAATTCATCAGGTGATGAGAAGCTGCTGCAGGAGGGGGAGGGGGCGGGGGAAGGGTTAGAAGCAAAGCCTAAATAAACGGCGGCGGAAGCATCTGCGGATGAATCAGCGCCCGTTTAGATTTCACTCTTCCAACAAAAATTTCCTCTGGGTGCGCTCTGGTGTGAACCCCCCCCCCCTCCCCCCCACCACCCGTTCTCCGCCCCCGGCATCTTGTTAAGTCTGGAGGAAGTGGCACGTGGGAGACGGCGAGACAGTGCGACGGATGCCGCTCGGAGAAGGAGGGAGGAAAAAGGGAGACGACGGCGGAGGAGGGGGGGTGGGGGGGTGGGGGGGTGGGGTCGTCGTTCCGTCTCTCCCGCTCCCTCTCTCTCCGTCTCTCCATCGCCTCTCGACGAGGCTGTTATCCAGCCCATCAAAGAGGCGCCGCAGGTAGCCAATCAGGCGGCGAGCGGAGCCTCTTTTGGCCGACGCCGGCGCACATGCCGCACGTGCACGTGCACGGGAGAAAAAAAAAAAAAAAAATCCTGCACAGGAAGGAATGTGAATCCAAGGAGCGATCGGATCGAACGGATGCGATTCAAGTCGGAGCCCCTCGCTGTGCCATCAGAGCCGAGCACCTCTTTATTTGCGCCTCAGCGATGAGCTCATTAAACCCCGGCGGGCCAGACTCTCAATGTTCACGCGTGCGCCTTGGAAAGAGCCCACAGAAAACCTTTGCAGAGGAAAGCTGGGCCTCCTGGTTGGTGGCAGCATCTGCTCAGCACACGTTCTACAAAACCATCAAATCACAAATGGCAGGCCATAACTCCAGGTGAGAGGTGGTGGAGACGACCTTAAACACGGGGCTAAACGTGCAGTTCCATGGGGATTTATGGTTTGGGGGTATTTCCTGTCAGAATTAGGTCTTATAAATAAGACCTAAAATGGCTATAATAATAATAATACAGCACCTTTATGAAGACTAAAGCAAATTAAATTCAGATTTATTTTTTCTTTTCGCCAAAAAGTGAACCTTCAAAAATTGATTTCTTCTATTTCACATTAAAATACCCCTCTTTAAAGTCTTGACCGGGGGTATAAGAGTATAATTGCTGCCAAAGGTACTTTTAAATTGAGTCTAATCAATTCCGATGAATGTCTTTGAACGGCGACGAACCGGGCTGAATAAAATCGTTGCGCGTTGAAATCTTCAAACTCAGAGTTTTAATGGCTCCAATTCTTTGTTACATAACCGTGATTCGCTCTCTCTCACACACACACACACACACACACACACACACACACACGCACACACACAGAAGCCTTGGAGACACCTGACCTTTAGTGTTCTGTGGACACCCATGCATGCCATCATTAGAGCGGGACTCTTGTTTTTATAATGGAAGAAAAAAATGTCATCCCAATTATGATTTCTCCTCTTACCCCCAGCCCCACACTCTGCCCCACACTCTGCCCCACACTCTGCCCCACACTCTGCCCCGCACGCCACAACGACCTCCTTTCTTCCTCTGGACTCCTTATGTGGCCACTGAGGCGGAGCGAATCATGGCCTGACTAGAGAGGACAGCGGGGACCAGACAGCGGGGAGGGGGGGGGGGAGGGACATCAAAGACGAGACAGAACCATTTTCAAACGGGAGACTGGAATAGAGCCGCCGCCGTCTCCGACACTCTCCGTGGATGTCGGGCGGGGGCGGCCAACTTTGGGGCGAAGGGGGAAATCTGGAAACTGAATAACAACATGCAGCGACAGCGGCGGGGTCGAACCCTGGGCTGGGTCGGCCAGAATCCAGACTGGGACCGAAACTCACTGAAGTTGTTTGATTCTATCAAATTTAGCATGCCTGTGTCTTTGCACGCATGCCAGCACCGTTTCTCTCTCCTCTGGGCAGACAGAAGAGGATACACACACTGTGATTCCCTCACATCAACTGTCCCCCCCTCCCCAGGCGTCCTGCCTTCTACCGATATATTGAAGATGTTCATACCATCTCTGTCTGACCTCCCTTTCCTGCTTTGTCTGTCAAACGTCTGTCCTGCCTCTGATGTCTCTCTGACGTCCTCAGTCCTGAGCGTATCCTGGTCACGGCCACACAACACAAGCTTGGACCAGGAGTGTCCTGCAACAAACTGATGGGGAGGTTTTTTTTTTCCTCTCTCGAAAATGATTGCAGTGTGTCTTCAGCGATGCATCAAGCTGTCAGACATCAAAACCAATCTTGAAGTGGAAACTAATAATAGAAATGTGAGGACGAAGGCTCCTCTAAATGACAGCGCTTCACCCCCTGGGAACCATACGAGTCAGTGCCCTCCATTGTTTTAGTGATTTACTTTGGGCCACAGCGGAGGGGCAACTTAAAGACGGACATTGCACGGTGCTCACTGCAGAGGAAAAGGCTTCCCGTGAATGCCCGGAGGCGATCCGTCTCGTCAACAAAAGCTCTGGAGAATCAATAAGTGTCTATAATTGGTGCAAAGAACCCATCAGCACCTCTCGGATTCTCTTTCCACTTTTTGCTTTTCCGCCACCTCCCTCCCTTCCTCCCACCCTCCCCCCCTCCCTTCCGCCGCGCCTCCGCTCCAGTGTTAATAAGTGCAAGTGGAGCGCTCCCTGGATCGCTGCCACATCTCATCGGCCAAGCCATGCTTCCAAAAAAAAAAAAAAAAAAAAAAAGAGTGACAGTGCACAGAGGACGAAGCTGGCTGGATGATGGGGCCACGGCTGATCACTTCTAATAACCCACCGACAGCCGAGTGCGGTCGGAAAAGGTTGAGAAGTTCAGCTCAGACGGCGTGCGGCGACCAAAAGAAAAACATCAATACATCCTCGTGAACACCGAAGCAATCTAATCACCGCTAGCTGCAGTACCACACGCACACACACACACACACACACACACACACTCTCTTTGGCTGTGTTCCAACAGCACCGTGTGGACACTCTGAAGGTGAAGCCACATAAACCCAGAGGTTGTGATGAGATCACAGTTTTGTCTTTTATCATTCTTTCAGATTTGTAGGGAAGACGGAAAAGAAAAAAAGAAAAGCGCGTTTCTGCGTCGCACCTGATCAGATTTTTTTCACCCGCGTTTCTATGGCAACGTGAAGCAGCGAAACCCACCAAAATGTCTCGACAGGTTCACAAAGAGAGATCGGAGTGGGGAGGAGAAGTTTGACGCTGCCTGAGTGAGTCAGAGCGGCTTGAAACAATGAGGTCGACGTCATCACCGAATATGCCGATGATCTCATGAGATGTTCGCAGCCTGCAATGTTTTTTTTTTTACGTACTGACCCGGTTGTTGTGTCATGTGTGATGAGAACGAAAGCGCACACTCACCGGCCACTTGATTGGGGTTGATGTTCAATCACCTGGTTACATGAATGGCTAATGGGCCAATTACAGGGCAGCAACTGGGACGTGGCGCAGGCGACCTGCTGGAGTGGCCGGTGGCCACTTTATTAGGGACTCGGCACGAGCAGCATGCGACTAAGTCAGTGGCCAAGCCAGAGTGTCGCTCTCTTGGCACTTTGAAGAAAAATATACTTTTTCGCTCTTGTTGCTACTCCACAATGTTCCAACGGCTGTCATCCAGTTTTCTGCAGCGGGTTTGGGTTGCCCCAGCGATGTGTGTGGGATGTCGATCCTACTCATTTAATGAAATATTCACCATTTTGTACTTGCCCCTGCTGGGAAGACAGCTGTTTTTCTTGGTGTATTGCACTCCAGCCATATCCAGCAGAGCTGGAGCTGTTTTGTTTTTCATTTTGAAATTTGGCCACACACGCTCGTTCTCATTGTGTGGCACTGAAGGAAACCCCCCCCACGCCCCCCCCCCCTTCCCCCAAAGAAACAAGAAAAAACAATAATAATACATTCTTGCAGAATTCATGGAGTGTGGAACTAATGGGATTCATTACAATAACAAATAAAAATGGAAATTACCTATTGCTGCCTGGTGTTGATATTCAGGTGAGTGTGAGTGTGTTTTTGAGGGTTGGCTTAGAAACTGGAGTGTTGTATTAGATGTGAGGCAGGGGAGCAAACACAAAGGCAAAAGGGACATATATAAAGAAGCTGTAACATTAAGAATCCCACTGATCAATAATCCTATTTATTTTTTGACCAGCCAGAGGTGACATGGAGGAGGGAGACTTGGGGGCGGGGACACAGGAAGTAGTCCAGCCACTCCATCCATCCCTCTGCCTCCCCACCCTCCCGGGAGACCGGTGGCTAGTATTACAGCGCTGTCGCCTGCAGCTCTTCCTGTAAGGGTCACATTGGGCCTGGCGGAGGGAACCGGAGGACAAGGAAAAACGGATGCGGCTCCCTCCATCAGCGGCACGGAAATCACAAGGCCATGCAGCTCCCACAGCTTCGCCTCTAATGCGTCAGACAATTATGGCGGCAGCCATGTGAGGATTTGGCTCTCTGTGTCTGCAGATGCTAGCTTCGTGTGTTCTGTGTACGAGTCCAGTGTCAAGCCAAGGCTAGTTAATGCTAACAGGTTTGATATTGATGTTGGCAGCGTTGACGCTAGCTTAAAATAACTTTTTATATTTGTTTGGGTGATTGATTTCAACAAATCCCATCCATCCATCCATCCATCCACATTGAATACCCGCTTCTCCCTGAGCTTAGGGTGGCAGGGGTCTGCTGGGGCCAATCCCTGCTGTCATAGGGCGAAGGCAGGGGGACACCTTGGACGAGTCGCAGGGCCACATAGAAACAATCAAAGGCAAACAGGCAGACGCATGGAGAACATGCAAACTCCATCGATCGAACCCACGATCTTCTGACTGTGACAAAAACATTTAGAGAGGGAACATTTTCAAAGGTGGCCTTGCGACGACTTTTTACATGATGACCATTGACCTCGCTTACGGTTTAGAATGGCACCAGTCCTGCCAATTGTGAGGGGAGAATGTAAGCCATGGCTGGTGATGGTACGTGAGAAAAAGTCCACAGAAAATGACCACCGAAGCCATTGGAACTTATGAAAATAAAAGAAGAGGAAGAATCGCTATCAGGCCTTTGCCTCCAGGCGAGTTTCTAAAAACTGTTCTACTAAAGCAGGCCACGGTGAACTCGGCTCAATATGCTGCCAAGGAAACGGAGAAATGGAGAAAATCACTTTGTATGTTACTCCTTTGAAGAACACATTGATTTTCTTTGGTCTTATCCCATACATTCTGCGGTATTGTTTTTCTCCGAGCCATCTCTGCGTTTTATCTGTGTTTCCCACGATACCCCGATGCGCAAGACTGGGAAAGGGAAAAAACAAAAAAAACAAACAGCTGTCGCCTATCGATGGAAAGCATCAACTTAATGAGTCACTGATGTGCCGAGGAGACGGGAGGAGCGAGGGACTTTGAGATCGATTCTCTGGGCTTCGTCCTCCATGTTTCTCAGCCCGCCAGACATTCCGCTGTACGCCGACGATACATTTTGGCCTCATATTCTCAGTCACTGTCAAAGCCTTCTTCCTTCTTTTTTTTCCCTCTTCTAAACCCGTTTTGATCCCCCCCCCGTCCCCCCCCACCGCCACCCCCACCACCTCTCCATCTCCTCCCCTGCTCTCGCTTTTCCGTCTCTGCAGGCAGCCGGCGGATAGCCGGCGAAAATCACGACGGAATTATTTAAAGTCTGAGGAGATGACGGGCTCCTTTTGTAGTCGGAGTTTTCAGAGGAGCGTGCTGCGGGTGCTTTGCCTCGGCGTCCCGGTTCTGGAGTTTGATCAGATCTCTGGCCCTCACAGAGAGCCTAATTTGGAAGGGAGAGCTTCACAAGCTGACGCGTTCGTCGGTTTGTTTGTTTCTCGCGACGGACAGAAGAAGAAGAGGAACACAAGACGCTTCTCTTCGTGGCTCCGGCGCACTTGTCAACACCTGATAGTTCACATGCGACAGACCGGGCCCAGCTGCTGAGGAGAGGAGCATTGCTCTGCACCGATGACAAGACAAGTGAGACAAAAAAAAAAAAAGAAAAAAAGAAATGCTCACGCTGGGACAGTTTGAGAAGAGACTCTCACGCTGCACGGTTCCACTCCCCCGGCCTAGTAAATCCTCAGCGGCACAATGGCGAAGGAGAGGAGCCGAACCGGAATTAGAACATAATCCGGCTCAGGGGGCCGAGGGCGTCGACGAGACTGGATCAATAACGGCGAGGACTCGAGCCAGGAGTGGATATTTCCACGAGAAACTTCTCCGCGCGGCCGAGGCCCAGTTTTTTCATTGTTGCCGCTTCCAACGTTTGTGTCCTCTGCGTGCACCCTTGGTCAGAGATGCTTCCGCCCGATTGCGAGTTTTGGTTTCAGTCGGGGGCCGGGGGGGCACGGACCGGAGGGTGAAACATGCTGCCGTGCATATTGCGACAACAAGACGTCTGACGAATCAGACAAAGAATTTAGCAAATTTTACCCGCCGTGAAGAAGCTGCGTGCAAAAATACAGTGGGGTTTAGAGCTGATCCCTTATTGGCCTTAAAAAGCGGTTGGTCCAACCAGGTGTTGGCTCAGTGGGAGGAGCCAACACCTGGTTGGAGATGCGCCACAATGCAATGTGGGACCAATTTTCCGGGAAAAACTCGCCAGACCTTTTTTTTTTTTTTTTAAAGCCTTCGCTCAGCTAGCGTTGCTTCATTACAAAAAAAAACAAAACTTCTGTTTTTTTTTTTTTTGTTTTTTTTCTTCAAAGGCTGCACCCAAATTGGCAAGCACTGGCTTGAAGAAGTGGGAAAAAGCTTTGCCTGGATGCGTTTGAAGCGGCGGACAACCTAATTAGTCCTCGCAATGTTTTAAGTGCGAGAGGTCGGAGTGTCACCGCTCGGCCTGGAGTGACTCCTCTCTCCGTCGGGGCGCCGCACTTAAGGGCGTTCCCCGGCTGTCGAGTGACTAGAGCCTGTTCGCATTGGTGGTGGAGGTGGGGGCACTGACACTTGACATTTTGACATCTTTGAATGATTACCGCACCTCACGTTGGCCCCTGAAGATTCCATTTGAGTGTGGCTTTTTTTTTTTTTCACGCCCTGCAAAGCAGCAGCAGCAGCAGCAGCCGTGCTTGACGTCCTCGCCAAATCAAAAGAACATTTCGTCAAACGTCCTCCTCTCGAGCAAAGATGCGATAAATGATTGCCTTGTGATCAGCTGTGAAACACGCCGCGGCCGTGTTTCCCGTGCGAAAGAGGAAGAGCGACTCGCCGGGGGAAGCGAGAGAGGGAAGCAAAAGTTTTAAGAGCCCAGCCGCGAAGGTGGATTAATTAAAAGTAATTAAGGATGCGACGACGGCCTCCGCGGGCCTCCTCCCTCGCACATCAATCAGCGGCGAGATCGCTCCCCGAGCTGGCGGCGTGGAGAGACATCGGCTCTTAAGCACCCGCCGTTCATCACAGGCGGGCGAGGAGGAGTCATCACTTGCCACTGACGAGAGTTTAAAAAAAAAAAACGGAGACAGCGAGACGTTTCAAGTGCATGACGACGCTTATTTTAGGGCAGAGAGAACAAAAAGGACGAGCGCTTCTGAGGAAGAGCTGCACTGATGACGACGGCTGACGACGATCCATCTCGTGGAGGAAGTCGAAAAGAGACGGCGGCCTCAGAGCGAAACCCACAATTACAAAGAACTGTGTCCGAGTCCGACTGGCAAAAAAAAAATCCCACCACTGCTCTTGGAAAAGGATAAAAATAAAAAAAAGAAAAGAAACGCACGACTTGCTATCAGAACCGCAGCGTCTGACTAGCGAACACCACTCGGGCCGGGTGGTCGGGGAGAAGGGGAAGCCCGGTTCTGACATTTTGCTCCAGCGTCGGGCTTCTCCAGCTGGCGAAACGCTGGGCAAAAGTGCAGCTGTTTTGTCGGATGCATGGCGGACCATGTGACCCCCCCCCGGCAGCCCCCGCTGTCATGAAAGGCTCGACTCCCGCTGCGCTAGACTAATCCCCCCCCCACGCTTCCGCCTGCCCCGTCCTGCCTGCGTCGGTATGCCGCAGAGTGCGTGCGAGGGATTAGCCGGAGTTTAAAAATGTAATACTGGCTGGTAGGAAACCACCTGTCTGTCTGTCTGTCTGTCTGTCTGTCTGTCTGTCTGTCTGGGCTTTTTGTCTGCTGTGCGCTGCAGCTGCAGGGTGGGAGTGAGGTCGGGGGTCAGGGGTTCGCAGTGGGTGGAAGAGCTCCCCAGGTAAAGATTATTTTTTCTTCAGTCCGTCCATTTCAAATGTCTACCACCACTCCCTGAGTATCTACGGATGAAAGCGGGGCGAGACAATGTGCTACATTGCCCTGGTAACGCGCAGTATATCTGTTCGGTTTTAGCAAAAGGCACCGCTGTGGGAGTGGCTTCAGTCAGTCGGCTGCCAATTGGCTGGGATTGTTGAGAAAGAGACAGCAGGCCGAGTCATTTGGGGAGCAGGAGGGTATCTCAGCCCGTCTCAGCACAGGTTGCTTTCGCAAATGCTGTTTCCGAAACCGAAGCCACTCCCACTCAGGCACCTGCGCAAACACCTGTGTTACCGTGGTGACACAACACCCCGGACGAGTCGACAAAACCAGCAATCAGGAAATCCATCGCAGCTACAGACTATTTGCAGCCACGATGAACCGAACCCCCGCGAACTCCCCCCCGGTGGCCGTGACCGGTACTGACCTTAGCCTTGCCCGTGCTCTGCAGGATGTGGACCAGCGCGCACGCCATCTCCTCCTTGTTCTTGACGCTGATGCCCGGTTCCAGCACCGAGCACAGCAGCATGTAGTTGTTGGTGGTGTACTCTGCAAACTCCTTGTACATCTCCATGGGCAGGATGTTCATGCTCTGGTAGCGGGCCTTGATCCGAATCATCGGCCCCGACGCCTTGCCCTTGGGCGGGGTGGGCGTGCTGACCGGGTACCACTTCTCCATGAACTGCCGCCCCGTCACGGCCGCCGCGGGGATGTTGACCAGTCCGATGTAGTTGTTCTTGTCCTTCTTCTTCTTCTTGTCCGTGTCCTTGTAGAGGTGCGCCGTGATGCTCTTGACCGGCGGCAGGTTGTTGAACTCAAAGTGCTCGCCCCAGAAGACGTTGTCGGTCTTGAGCTTGCAGGTGGTGCGGGCGTAGAGCGAGTCGTCCAGGCACAGCTCGCAGAAGTACTTCTTCTTGGCCGGCAAGTCCTTGGCCTCGATGATCCACAGCTTCAGCAGGTTCTCCACCCGCCGGCTGTTGTCCTGCGGCAGACAAGGGGAGGCGGTTCAAGAAAGGTCTCCGATATCGATCTCTTTTCAACGCAATCACTGAAATCTTGAAGAACAGCCCCGTACCCCTCCACTGAATTACTGCTCTAATTCACACTTCAATTGCTTCGTAATGTCGACTTTAGAATCTTTTTCTTCTCCAAGACAGGCAGACGTCAGAAAAGTGAGATTGCTTTATTTCAACTTCTCAAAAGCGGTTGAAAAAAAAAAAATCCCACTATTATTTTTCAGCATGAGTGCTGACTCATTGTTATATCATCAGCTGGTCCTCCTCCCTTCCCCGAGAGTGCGCCGTATATATTACTGGCCCCTTTACTCGTGATTGCTCTGAAGATTGGAAGAGAAAGAAGGAGAGGAGCTAATAGTTACATTGACGGAGAAACGTGTTCGTTTTCCGAGACTCTCGCCACCAGAGAGATTCCAGTACCTGGCGCTTGCCGGGTCACCCTGTGGTTCACTGGAAGGGCGAGCGGCATCGAGGGCGGGAACTAAAAGAAGGGGATCGTCGTGGCTAATCTATCCAGGGTGCTAAAGTTAAAGCCTTCCATGATAAAAACAGTTTTTTTCCTCGGCTCTTCCGCCTGTGTTTCAGCGCAGCAAAGCCCTCGGCGAGGTCTCGCTTCAGTCGCTTCAGACTCCCGGATTGCGATAATAGCCAGAAATCATTTTTCCAATTCAAAGCTAAATCGTGCGTGCCGGGCGATGTGATGACAGCTCTTAATGACTGATTTATTTACTCTCCCGCAGACAGGCGGCTCACCGCCCGGCTGCTTTTGCAAACTCTTTGGCGTTTCCTCGGCCCGACTTCCCAACAGCAGCAAAGCCTCGAGCTGCTCCAGGGGCGGGGTCATAACAAACACTGACCTGCAAACCACAAATCAGAGCAGGCCGAGTCTTGCCGAGTCCTCCACTGCAAACAAAGGCGTGCGAGTATTTGTTTTCTACCCCCTCCGCCTTGTGTAGCTCCTCCTTGTGGGTCATTAATTGAGTTACAGAGAGTGTACGTGGCTCTCAGCTAATGCCTGTGGTGGGATCAGTGCTTCTCAAATAATTTTAACGTACTGAAGATAAAAAAAGTTGTATATTTTCAAATTTATACATAGCATCTTCACTTTTGCCAACCTTTTATTGGTAAGTGGAAAAAGACAGTCTGAGTCAAAGAGAGACCGATGTTGCACACGCTTGCCAAAAGATATGAGGGCATCTGCGGTTTTGAGATGTATCTTTTGGGGGAAAACGAAATGAATGACACTTTGGGATTTACGTCTTGTTGGCAGAGCCGTGTTTGTCGGAGACGGTGCCAAGCGTCACGTTTTATTTTCGTTGCGCCCTCTGCTCGTGCGCGCCGACAGTATCAACATTGCGTCGTTTTCCTGGTTAGCGGCTTCACTTCAATCTGCGTCGCAGGCCCTGCGGCGAGGTGTTGCGACACGACGCCTTCCGCCCCCGCAACCACAACCGCGCGGCAGGGCTACCTTGTTGGGCTGCACCGCCCTCCGCAGGTTCTCCATCCATTTGTCCCTCTCGGCTGACGAGCGGCAGGAGAAACATTTGCTCCCCGAGGAAGTGGTGACCTGAGAGAAGGGAGAGAGGACCAAAGGTTAAGGCTTCCGCCGACGGGAAAGAGGCCGAGGCCAGTTTTTAAATATCGCCCGACGCTCCATCAAACCGCAGAACCAAATGCAGAACACGCTTGCGCCGACAGCAATTAGCCAAAGGACCAAAAAGTTCCTCATTTCCACCGCATCCGACGCCGCCGGTCGCAACCGGCAGCTCCGACCGAGACGCTCCCATTAATTAGAGGCTTGCTGGAGGTCCCTCCTGCGAACCGAGTGTCATAACCTTTATTATGGACAAGCGATCTGCTTCTAGGCTTTTTTTTTGGGGGGGGCGATAATTAGCCTTCGGAAGCGGCTGATCAAGACGCTGCACTTTCCTTGGCGGCACGCCTGCGATGACCTTTAGAAGTTTCTCGGAGAGCCACTTGCTTCCTGTGCTCTCAGTTAATGCATTGGTAATACCGGGTCTGTTTTTCTGTTTTTTTCTGTTTTTTTTTTTTTACTTTCACTCCCCCACCCCCTGTTTCGAAGGATAATGACAATAATCAGTCAAGGGAAATAAATAATGAATCGCAGAAGCTGCTGTTTGCAGCCTTGAAATTATACATTTTGCAGTTCTTTTGGGAGTGCATTTCTGACATTTTTCGTCGCTGATAATAATGTCGAAAAGGATCCGCACGAGTAATTGCTGCCGACAAAAAAAGCTAAACAAGAGCAGGAAAATGACAAAAAAACTCTCTCAAAAAACAAAACAACAACTACTTGTCCAGGGGAACCGGGTCAACTAAAGGGAAAACTTCAGCGGACCCAGTAATTTGGCCCCCGCGGCATATCAATGAAATCTTCACTGAAATAATTCTTGGCAAACGTGTTGCTGTTCTTGCTTTTTTAGAAGCTCCAACAGACGCGCAGCAGGACTGACCATTACTAGCGTCAGCTCGTCTTCGCCGCCAGCTACCAAGGTTGGCACAGTTGGTTCCAGTCGACGACGACAAAGTGAGACTCAGCTGAACGCTTTGATTTTGTCTCCAGGAACCAAAGTGGTGAGCGCTGACAGTCCGAGAGGCCGAACGACTACTGAGCGCTGGCAGCGTAGTACTGCGTATTCATTCCGTGGCTTATTTCTGTCACTCGACTACTTTGCATTGATGCGTTTATGTTCCTGGGTGAAAAGTGAACCTTTCCGCGTGGGCGGCCCTCACCTCGAAGCAGTAGTCCTGCCCGAGGATGCTGCTGTGAACGGGCTTGATGACGACCTCGTCCTCCATGCTTAGGTCCAGGGCTTCCACTGCACTACTGGGGCTGAGCAACGATTCATGGGAGCGAGACTCCTTCAGCCTTGGCATCAGATGAGATCTGCGAGTTGAGAGGGAGGAGAGAGAGAGAGAGAGAGAGAGAGAGAGAGAGAGAGAGAGAGAGAGAGAGAGAGAGAGAGAGAGAGAGAGAGAGAGAGAGAGAGAGAGAGAGAGAGAGAGAGTGAGAGCAACGTCAGGAAGTGATGGAGTGGGAACATATGCGTCGCACACATTAGCGGGATTAGCTCACGGCGGCTGCGAAGAGTGTGAAGACGACGGAAGGACGACCGGCGTCGAAGTCTGGGACTTTGTCTCACGCGCTTCTGCTGCCGTCAAGCTCCGAGAGGAAACTATGTGTCCTGTGAAGCCACGTGGGATTAATTCACAGAATAAAGCTTTGATAAAGTCTGGGTCGACCTGCGTTGGAAAGCGTAAAATGCTGCAAAAAAGGTAAAGTGCTATTTTGCAGAGTGGCAGGAAGATCAAGATTGCAAGATTTCTCTTGCAGCAGGAACCCTCCACACTGTCTCTAAAGAATGAAAGAAAGAACAATTTGGCCCAGTTAAGGCAGCAAACTGGTCCAACAAGGTGACTACTGACTGGGAAGCTGAGTCACCTGCTCATGATCAGACTGGTAGTAGATGAGACGGACCTCTGAGATTCCGCGAGGCAATCTCGCGGCCTCAGAGTGTTAGTGATGACTCATTTCCTGGAGCCGTTTCAAGAACTATCTGGAACAGAAACGCTTGCTCTGAGAACCTTCAAATTGCGCTTCAGGCGCATTAAAGGCAGCTGCCGGTGCTTTTGGCCCTTTGAGTCGTGACGAACAACAAAGCTCACGAGCTAGCGGCTAGCTCGCCAGGGCGAGTGGGCGAGAAAAGCTGAATGGGCTTTCGGTGGGCGAGCTGGCAGCACCGACATCCAACCCGTGACACCCGGGCCGGTGGCACGCCGAGGGGGGGGTCAACCAGCTACTGTGGCGGGTGAGAGCAGGCTGCTAATAGTGCCCCCTGTGGACGGCTTACACACTAATCCCATGTAGTCCTTTTGTTTTGCGCGTGCGTGCGTGTGTGTGTGTGTGTGTCCGTGTGGCGCCCAGTACATCTCTTCCGCGGATTGGAAAGAGAAGCATTCCAGGGAAAAAAAAGAAAGAAAAAAACAAACAAACAGAAAATGCTGCGCTAACAGATTAGCAATCACATGCTCCGTGCAGTCAGCCAGCTTCTTTTTTTTTTTTTTATTGTCAAAGCCGCAATCCAGTGAGGACAGGATAACTATCTCGACTCTCTCTCTCTCTCTCTCTCTCTCTCTCTCGCTCTCTCTCTCGCTCTCTCTCTCTCTCTCTCTCTCTCTCTCTCTCGCTCTCTGGTGAACACACTCATCCGCAAAAACTCAATCATTCGAAAGGAAACGGCGAGAGCAGGAGAGAGAAAAAAAAAAGAATAGCTACAAAACGGCGAAACAGCTTCTAGTTTCTTCTTTTTCCCCCCTCTCTTAACAGCGGAGCTGCAGCAGAGGTGTGTTTGCTCCTGACGCTGCCTGGTGATTGGACGCCCGGATACCGGGCAGAACACGGAGCGAGTCAAAAAAGAGGTGAGATGAGGTGGCGGCGGCAGCGGTTGTGGTGGTGGGGAAGGAATTTATTTGGGGAGTTGGTAATTTATGTCTCGCTAACAACCAAAGCGGAGGGGTGGTTTGGTTGGGGGGGGGGGGGGGTTTGCTGGGTAGAAATCCACCGAGGAAAAACAACAACCCCTCGCACTTTAAAGCTGCGCATTGGAAACGTGAGAATGTTGTTCAAAGGGACAAATGAGAATTGCTCTCTCGTTGGGACGAGAGCCGACAGGAAGTGGGACAGGAAGTGGGACAGGAAGTGGCGAGCGGAGCCTGTCAGACCCGAGCAGAGTGTCGTCGTCCATTTATGACAATAATGAGAGTGAAAAGCCGTCCGGTAAGGTGACGGGTGGCCTTAAAAGCATCATCATCATCATCATACTTCTTCATCAGTGACCTTTCTCACACTCTCATCTTGTATGTATATATGTATATATATGTATACGTGTGTGTGTGTGTGTGTGTGTGTGTGTGTACATATATATGTGTGTGTGTGTGTGTGTGTATATATATATATATATATATTTATGTATACATATATTTGTGTATATATATATATGGAATATATCTATTTTTCAACGGGTCGATTCAGTTGAAAAGTAAAAAAACCCAAGTCATGGCTCAGGCTGCTCGTCAAGGTCAACGAGCTGCACCTGTGCAGCGGACGCTCAGCTGTGGACTGTTGCTAATCAGGGGAGAGTTTACATCAGGACGGAGGTCTGAGCCGCCCGCCTCATTTGGGGAGGAGGTTCAGCGCCACCCGCTGACTTTGGCTGGGAGGTCCCTCCAGCCAAAGTGCAGCAGCTTGAGCAGTGAAACTGCATTTAAAAAGAGGCCATTTGTGATTTTAGCTGCATGTTGAGTGTGCAGTTTTCTTCCTACAGGAAAAATCTTGTGATTCGTGCGCTTTCTCGGTACGCCTCGAACGTGTTTGAATGATATGCAAATCAGGTGCGTTTCCATCATGCGTAAAAAAAAAAAAAAAAAAAAAAAACAAAACAAAAAAAACCTTGGCAGTGTTGTCGGATGGTGGCGGTGTGAAACGCGGGAGTGGAGTTGGCAAACTGGAAACAATGCGAGGCAGTTGCCCTGGCAACGTGCAACTTGGAAGGTTGAGAGCCTGGACGGTGGTCCGCAGGGAAGAAATTCATTATTTCATTTCATTTTTTTTTTTTTTACACAGACGCCGCGGAATATTTTGCTCTCCCTATCGGCGGACGTATGCTACGCGCGGTGCTGAGGAAACCCGAGAGCTGGGGGGTGCAAATGACAAGCATCTCAGTTTGATGGTCACATCAAAAACCGGTTTTCATTACCCTCCGCGTGACACAATAGCAAAGAAATTTGCATAAAAAACCACGCAGGCGGAAAAACCAGCCGTTGTTTCTTGATTCTTCCTTCCCCGGTTTATCTGTTTTCACAATTCTTGCTCACTCTGTTGCTCCGCTGGGCTTCGTTCAGGACACCTACACGTTTCACACTAAACAAGAGGAGATGCACAGGCTCTGGCTCTGATCCTTCACCCACTTCCGTCTGCTCCCACGGGCAGGCAGGCAGGCAGACAGACAGACAGACAGGAGGACTATATAAAGCCCCTGGAGTGAAATACATAATTGAAAAGCTCCGGCTATAGAGTAGCGCTTTCCTCGAGACCTCGTCGGAGACGGAGAGGAAATGTTGTCGGCCGCGCTGTCACTGCGATACCTCATGCCCAACTGGTTGGGAGGCTTGGCATCAAGACAAACGCTGTTTGAAAGGAAATCTCTCCTGCTAAAGACCGCAGTACGACATTTTGAAAGGGCAAAAGTCGACCCGTTCTGAACACCGTGTGCTTTGTTTTTTCGTAGTCGGACACGGACGAGACAGACACGCGACAGCCGGTCAGTCTCAATCTTAGGGCTTTTAAGTTCAATTGGATGAATTAAAAAGCAGTGGAAGAAAAGCAGAAAGCGCTAAAACCCCAAAAGCTTGGTCGGTAACATCTGTTTCCGCGTCTCTTCAGCGCTCCCGTCAACCTCCACTGCCGCTAAACTTTCCCAAATAGCTATTTGGCTGCTACCGTCATTAAAAAAATGTTGCTGGAGAGCATTTCATGTAGATTTTTTTTTTTCACATCAGAGCACTTATGCATAAACTATCTTGGAACAGCAGCCTGGACATGGAGCCAAGCTCTGATCCACCTGGTCTGAGATCAGTGCCGGGCGGTCGGCTCGATGGAAACTCAGTTAGCAGCGAGCGGCGCCGGCAGAAGTAACGGAGTAATGCGAGTGAGTCTGAGCTGCGCCCAGTCTGCGTTGTCTCTATCCTTGCGCAGGGAGTTCATCTGATAGCCCATCTGGGATCTGATACAGTCGGAACTCCTCGGACCCGCGGAGGCGTCGGGCCACTCAGACTTCTAACGCGCAGGCTTTCCTGCTAGCTGGCTGCGCCGCAAGGGACCAGCGCCCTGCCCGATGGCTTCAGATAAACCCAGAGTGGCGCGACTCCGCCAGTAATGCAGAGAGATTACGCGCGGCGCGCACGTTATAGCGCATGTGGGGGGGAAACACTTATCCTTTAGGTGAAAAGCGCCTCTTTGTGTTTTTGTCTCCGCTCGCGTTAGCGTAACGTGTGAAACGTCGCCGATGCTAACGCTAAGGCTTCTGAGGTGAGCTGAGCCGAAACGACAAAATGGCTTAAGACCTCAAGAAAAGCCTCCGGTTAATGCTACACTTTGAGCAGACTAATGCTGAAATCACAACAACACTGGGCTTTTTTTTTTTTTTTTTCTTCTCAGGAGTGTGTGTGTGTGTGTGTGTGTGTCACTGCCCTGCACCGTGTCCACGCAGCTGTTTTGCCACTGCTGTGAAGCCAGCTCTTACACTAATCGATACGTTTTGTGCCAGGAAGACGGGCGCGGCAAATGACCAAATAATGCTCTTCGGCTAACAAACAGCGGACCTGCGTCCCGGTGTGAAAATGGGCTGCTGCTGCTTGCTGAGCGAAGACGTGCACGGCGCAAAAGAAGACCGACGCCCTGAAATTTGTTGACAGACTGCGTGACATGACGTGTGTCAACGTAGGTTTAAAGCGATCAAATATACATTCGACGAAAAAAACAAAACAAACTTTGCTTAAAACAAAGATAAAAAGCCTCTCTCAGCACAAAACTTCTTCAAAACAAGCTTTTTGTCCCATTCCTCATATATCATTCATGTATTCGATGCATCAAAAGAGTCTTTAAAGTTTCGGGGGAGGGGGGGGGAAACAACATTTGAAAGACTGCTTGGTTTTGAAAGTACACCAAGCAAATTTATGTGATTTTTTTTTAAATTTTTTTTTAAGTCAAGATTGTTGCTCCTTACTTGGTCAGAAGCCTCGCCAGACCATCGCTACATGCGCTACATTGCTACTTCTCACTCTGTTGTTTTCCCCGTGTTCTTTGGCAATGCGAAGACGCGGCCGGCAATAAAACACAAATGTCGTGCTTCGCCAAGGTGAGGCTGCTTTTTTCATCATACTCATGACCGTGTACGGTCTGAAAGTGAACAACTTTTTTTCCCCCCTCTGCAGCCAGAGAAAGGGGTTGGTTGCTAGGTAGGAGCCGGACACACCAAGAAACTGGCTCAAAAACATCAGCAGGACACACAAGAGAACCAAAACAAAACAAAACCCATAAAAACTTCAGCTGGCCAGTCGACTGCGCACACAGTGAAGCCGTTGTTCCGGCTCGATTGTGGGCCACTCGCACTTTAAGGACACTCAACCGGACAAACGCGCCATTATTTTTTGCATTAGGCCCTCGCACGATAAAGTGTCCACTGTTCCGGCTGTTCTACTGCTGACTCAGCCCCCCCCCCAAAAAAAGGGACCCACAGGCGGTCGGTCAAGGGAATGAAAGAACGAAACATCTGCAGCGAGCTGGAGGAGCGAAAAAAAAAAAAAAAAAAAAGGAAAAACAACTTTTTCTGCCAATCTGTCAAGAGCTTGTATTTTTTTCGGCTCCAAAAAAAAAAAAAAAAAAAAGAAAACCATGCGAAAAGCTCGCTTCGGCACATCAACCTGCCAGCTGCCGTCAGCCGTCGCCCGCAGTCGTCTAGCGTGGCGGCAAACGAGAACGACGACTGCGACACACAAAGAAGGAATGCGGAACGTGGGATGTGCGTCACTGACGCGCGGCAAACGGACCTCCGAGCTCGGGGAAAAAAATAAAAAATAAAAACAAGGAAACGCTAATCGGGGCAGGCGTGGCCATATCGGCGTCCAAAAAAAAAAAAAGCCAAGACGTTGATGTTGGAGAAGGCAGGGGAGGAGGATTCTCCAGTCGACCCGGACGCGCTAACGTGGCCGCCGCTCCGGGGCGATACCCCCCCCACTCTCAATTGTGACCCGTGTGCGCGAGCTGTTGTACGTGCCCAGCAAAGCGTCAAACGACGGGAGATGTGCGCTCTCTCGAACAGATGGGTTAGCACGGGCGAGCGGGTCGCGCAGTCGCACGCACGACTCCGCCGCATTAGCGCCTTTTGCGGCGCCTGAAACCGGCCGACGGCGCCGCTGCGGCCTCTTCAGGGCTCTCGTTGAAAAACAAAAAAAATGTAAAAAAAAAAAACCGCCGGCGGTCTAATGCACACCGCGGACAAAAGGGAGATTATGCTAGAGAAGAGCGAAGAGTGGGAAACAGAGCGGTGGTGGATAAAACCTGAAGCTATTGGCGTGACCACTTTTTGTAAAGTACGAAAAAACAGGCAAAGCTTCACATGGAGGCGCACATTATCTTAAAGTATAGAGGGCAGAGCCGCGCACAAAGGCGGCCTTTCATTTACGGGAAGGAAGGAAGCTTTTAAAGGCAAGAATGAGGCGCATGCACACACACACACACACACACACACAGACTGGGAAGAAGGGAGTCGGTTCAGTATCTCCTGCGCGATCAAGGCCACAGGGCCCGGTTTTGGGAGGAGGTTTTGGGCATGCCTGACTCATAATCGTGGGACACTGGAAGCTAACTGGAAGCGTCCAGACTGGCTGGGAGAGGGAACAAAGTCCGCCAGCCAGCTGGGGTCGCCTTGTGAACCACACACACACACACACAAACACACAATCGGACAAACGCACAGCTGGGTTACAGTCCGAGACGTAGCCTCCCCCGCTAGGCAGCCGGGCCGGGTGGTAAATCGGGTGCAAACATCTGCCCGGACTACCGCTGTGAGAGATCGATGCGCGGCGAGGAGCGCGATGGGTGGGTTCGGGATTCAGGAATCTGCTATGAGGGGGGGGCACGCGTGGACGGAGTGAGAGGGGAACAGCTGGGTCGGCAAAATACCGTGAAGCAAATCGAGGCTAGCGACGTGCTAATCGCCCCGCGATGACCTGCGAGGGCTTTGTCGTCGGTTGCGTTGGGGTTTTCCAGTTTGTGCTCGTGTAGAAGAGAGAAACGATGTTTAGCTAACAGAGAAGCTTCTGTCAGGAGACCACTGGAGAACACCGCAACGATTCCCGAGTATTTATTCTATTAGAAGACGAGGCAATGTTTCGGGACGCGTCCATCAGTCTGTTTACAGTAATAGCAGTGGACGCCGGAGGACAATCCATGGTAGGGCCAGAGGTCATGCTAATGAGGGACTCCATTTTGGTGTCTGACCTAGGCCAAAGAACAAGATTGATTGACGAGTCGCCTTCTGAGAACCCGCCCACATGATTGTATATTGATTGAAATGCGACCCCTTTTGGGACACGCAGGGGACGGCGAGAAGCGGCCATGATTGAATACACCACGATAAACTTTGAACACACAAATGTTTTTGTCCCGCAGCCTGTTGGGGTTTTGGGGGCGGAGAGAAAGAAATCAGTCCCGTGACTCCACATTCCTGAGCCGGGGAGTGAGCCATCACCGGTATACATTCACACGTTCTCTCACTCCAGACACAGACACACAGACACACACACAGACACACACACACAGATGTGTCCAGAAAAGGAAGAGTAAATATGATTGTGACTCATCCTGGGCTGACCTACATGCTCTAAAAGCTTGGGGTGGGTACGGAGATGATCAACATCCAAACGGTTTTCTCGCGCTGCTGGGTAGTTTTCTGCAAATATAGTCCAAGGGTATCTCCTGCTTCAGGCACTATCGTAAACAACATTTACCAAAGACGCAAAAGCAGCAGAGGTTTACCTTCTCGGGGGGGGGGGGGGAGACGTTTCCAAAAATAAATCCCTTCCCTGTTTATTTATCCGATCCAAATGGTATCTTCAGCCGTGACAAAGACTAATGGGACCCCAGCGCTTGCCCCAAATAACTTCATCAGAGCAACGTTAAAAGTTTTCTCTACCGGGGCAGGAGTCCAGCACTCCATTTATATGGACTGTAAGATAATAATAGCATATTGTTACCGGACCGACGGGGGGGGGGAGGGGATACGATAGACTGCACCGTGAGTAGCGCAACACACACACACACACACAGCAAACCAAGCGTGTGCGTGCCGGTGGAGTACACTCCGCGTTCCTCCAAAACGTTTCTTGTTTACGGCCGTGGAGCCTACGGTATATTGCGCTGATTGTTGGGCGGCAAACGTCCAGAATGTGTAATTATGATGCGGTGAGATGGATAATGGCGTAGCGGTGGTGTGGTATGACAGAGTGCACGGGGACACGGCGGTGCCGATAAATGCTTCACACCACGCTTTGGTATTCTTGTGCGACAACAACAACATAAAAACTAAAAATACGTAACTAGGATGGCTTTTTTTCATATATATATATATATATACATATATGTATATATATGTATATATGTATATTTCTTTACTGCCCTGATGTCACCAAACTCAACACCTTGCCATCACTCATTAACCTTGGGCGAATTAATGGCATTCAGCCTTTATGAGCAATTTGTTCAGCTCGAGATGACGCCGACCCAATGCGACGAGCGTCACCAGAGCCTCGGCAGCTCGGGGTTAACGTTCCCGACGACGGAGCCTCAGTCATAAAAGAGGGATATTGTCTCCGCCTCTCGCCTCTCGCCGCAACTTCAAAGTCCCTGCTTTTGCACACTCTGGGGTTTTTATGCTAACCTAGCCCGAGGAATGAAGAACGAGCGAACTGGGACGAGTTCAGCCAGTGTCTCCTGGTTGGCTGACCTGTCAGGTGACTTCGGGCCTGTCGCGGCGCCGTTAATCCGCGATGAGTATCGAGTCATCGTTCGGCATTAAGGCGCCGGGTCTTTTGCGTAGCCTGTTGCAGCCCTGTTCTCTGAGCCGCAACGAATTTAGTTGTTTACTGGTGGGATTTGAAATGAACGAACTTTGGTTGGGCGACTCCGACGACGCCCCTGTTCCCCCGAGCAGCGCAAGTGACAGAAAAAAACCCCCGAGGCAGGCGACAAAGTGGGCTGATTTTTCTGTGCAGAATGAAAGGCATGTCGGGGGGGGGGGGGGGGAATGGTTTTCAGCGTAAATGTCAAAGCGTCAAGAGAAAAACTTTTCCAGTTTGGCATTTTCAATTGGAAGGGGGGGCTGTTGGCCCGGGGTGATTAATTGGTGACAGTGGGCGTTTTGGGCACAGAGGTGCAAAGTCTCAATTTCGCGTGATTTAAGTTCAGGCGGAGACATCAAGCGTGTTGACTCGCGGCGCCTCAGACACAGCACTATTTTTTCTTTTTTTTTTTTTCTTTTCTGAGGCTTTTTATTTTTAGCAGAAAATGAGGAAAAATACAGTGTAAATGACTTAGAAGGAGTCTTTCACAAACACTTGTACAACGTGGAAGGGGAAGTGAGAGGGTGGGGGGGGGGGGGTCACAGAGGGCTGAAGCACCATGTGCAGAGTAGTGAGAGGAAATTAAGCAGCGCGCCGCTCACTTCTTGACCTGAATATTCAAACATTCCCCGTGGCGTCGGGCGAAGAGAACAGGCTCGGCGCTCAAGTTCACAGAAAGCGGAAAAAGTTTTTTTTTTTTGTAAAGAAAAGAAATCAAAGCAGACCGAGATGGAGCGCTTCCTCCCACGCAGGACGGCGAAAAAAAACCCAACAAAACCACGTAGCCCTCCGTGACCTCGCTGCACCCCGCTTCCCTTTCACACTTTAGCTGCGCGCTGAGCAGTGCCAGATCTTAAACGGGCGCCTCGGCACATCCCAGAGCCACCGGTTGCCTGGGGCGACAAATACTTTTCACCTTCAAGTCCCAACCCGTCCCGTTGGCCCTCGCCGAGCGCTCACCTCCAGCTACTCTACTACAGAGCGGCGGTTCCCTCCCCCTTTTCTATTTTTTTTTGTTTTCCAACCCCTGCTTCTTCTCCAATGTGCCCAAAGAGAACTTAATTCCGCAGAAGTGAAGGATATAGCCGAAGCCACGGTCCGAGCCTGAGAGGGATTTATTTTTTTTTCCTTTTTTCCCCCCCCACAAACCACAGCGTGCAGCTGCGCTCCGGGACCCTCGGCGGCAAAAAACGAGCACGCCCAGGAATCTGAAAACAACAACGAGCGCGCGCGGAGCACTTACGATCGGCTGAATATGTGAAACATGGTCCTGCAGAATGTCCCGGGTGCCCGGATCCACGCGAGGCACGGCTGGTGTTAGCGGGTCGCATTCCTCACGGTGGAAACAGGAACAGGAGCAGCAGCGGTGGCGGCGGCGGCGGCACTGCTGGGCTTGATGTTTTTATCCGACTATTTTGGAGTCTCTGGGAAACGTGGCTGGGAGCCTCTGCCCTCTGAGTTACACACCGCGCCGCTCCCAGAGGATGTCTGCCTGCTGCTAACACACCCCCTCCGCACACATTTAAAAAGACAGCGCTCCTATTTGGAGCAAACGCGGCCGACGGCCCGCACGTAACGCGACGCCGGGAGCGGAGCTCGCGCGGCAAAGCCCCGGGCAGCGGACGGCAGAGGGGTCAAAGGTCGGACGTGAGTTTACGACTCGCGAAGTTTGCGTGCGAGTTTTTTACGACGGCAAAATTACGTCCCTTTCCCTTTTATTCCGAGTGGTGCCATAGCCAATGACGGCTTTTGGCAAAGTTGGGGAAATAATTCTTCTGTCTTTTATTTCCATTCAGTGACTTAACTAAAAAAAACCAAACAGCCCTCTACAAACAAGCAGCTCCAGTTCTTGCAACCCCTGCTCTCAAAGGACAGGAAAGCTGCACCCAAACAAGCAGCTCGGAGACGATTACATACGTTTGGGTTCGCACGACCGTTTGGGGAAAGGCGTCTAAACGCAGAGGTTTCCAGCTGAATTTGGCCTCACCGTTTCTCCGTCATCATCACATCTGTCTAGTCTGCTTTTTCTCCCACCGACACAGAGCCAACACTGGCAGCCAGGAAGAGAGGCAGACTCCTCCCTCCCTCTCTCGCTCTCTCACTCCCTCCCTATCCCGTTTCCCTCAAGCAGGAAACAATGGCTCAGCCTTTGAGCAACACACACTGTGGGAAAAAAAAAAATATTGCCGGATCCTTGGCTTGCAGAGGAGGACTTCAGGAAATAGGAGGGGGGAGGAAGAAGTCAGTTAGGCACGGCAAAGGGCACGAGCGACGCAAGAGAACGAAGAAAATGTAGGCCAGTCAGGTTGAAGGGTGGAGGCCTCGCTGGCAGATGAATTGGACGCTTGTTCTCAGAGAGCTGCCGACCCAGTGGGGAAAGACTGATGTCACAGCTGAGACACGCTGTCAAGAGGCGAGTCAAATTGATGCCTGAGCTCCAAATGCAGCTGAAACCCCAGAAATGTCAGACAACGCTGAAGTAATTAGGCCCCACTCGGGCCGAGCGTTGCGAAACCATCATCCGTTAACATTCAGTCATTTTGTGCGACGGGCCAATAGAAAAAAATCTCATGGCTTTATTAATTATTTTTTTTTATTTGCAACTTTTGGGCAGCTCCTGCATTGGCTGTTAGCGATGTTTTACCCCGACTAAAACAGAGAAAAAGACAGCGAGCTGAACTGCAGGGGGGAACCGTCTGTCCGCACTCATTACGGGCCGACTGGTTCCTCCGGAATGATCGGCGTACCGTCCGGGAGGAGAAAGAAAGAGACGCGCTAAGCGCACTTGTTCCTCGCGATGCAGCGGATCAGAATAGCCCGCCTCTTATCGCTAGTCAACAGACTTCGCTGGGTAAAGGTTAACTATAAAGCCGCGGCAGAGCCGGGAGACCAAACACTCGAGGGGATTTCCTCATTCTTCTGGTCCCGGGTCACGATAGTATCGCACCTTGTGGGGTTGTTTGGCCAGTTGCTGCTGTTGCTGCCGCGCTATTATATCCTCCCACAGTGTTTGTTCGCAAATCGCTGTTTGGGGAGAAAAGGAATGCAGAAGACTATCTCTGAATCTGCATTACTAGCGATAAACACGGCTAGACAATAGCCTCCTTTGCGCGTACGCAAGTATTCCCTCCCCTCCCCCCCCTCCCCGGCGGGACGATTTGTTCCAGGGAAAAGATGAAATGGTGCCGCACCGAGCGTGGGTTTGGCTGGCGCTGGCCGAGGCTGCGAGCCAAGCGCATGCCAGCGGGTGGCAGCTGGGGTCGTGGGAGCGGCTAGGCTAACCGCTAGCTGTCTGTTCGCCTGTCTGTGGGCGGCGTCCGAGACGGTATTCCCCTGCCCCGCCGCTGAGACCGTTTGAGGCCAGCGACCACCTGCCTCGGGCAGAGCAACTGAAGCAAACCACGGGTAAAGTTCACAGCGGGTGGCGGCCGGAGGGAGGGAGGGCGGGCACGGGAACGGCGCAGGAAGTGAGGGGAACACGGCGGAGTCAGCCTTCCAGCGGAGAGGGTTATTATTAAAGGGGCGCACACGGGGGAGGGGAGTCCAGGTATATTAAGTATATTAGCCGCTAGCGCCGCGCCGCCGTGTCTGGGAGCGTCCTGCTAAATTTAAAAATGCTCGCTGTTGCACGCAGGCGGGCGCATCAGGCTGGAGGTCTGCCGGTGAATCTTTTAATTCAAACGTCCCCGTCAAGACCTCAACAGCTGAAAGTGTTGCCATCTTTGCAAGCTAGCTGGCTAGCTAGCTAGAGCTAGCACACTTGACAGTCATAGGTCAGACTGCCTCTGCCAACTTGTGGGGGAAGGGGTTTCTTTATTTTTTAATTTTGTTTACTTATTAAACTTTAATTTATCATTATTGATATTTTCTTTGTTCTTTTATTCCGCTGTTGTTTGATGGTTTCATTGGTTTGATCGTTGGTGTTCGCAATAAAAGACCTCAAATCAAATCAACTTGTGCAGAGACACATCTGCACATTACAGTTATATTAATTTAAATGAATCATTGCACAACTGACGCAGTGACTTCATTTTGAATCAGTCACAGTGACATTTGCTGCAGTAAGATCACAGGAAAATCATTTCAATTAAAGCGGTTCGGGTGGGCAGGAAGTCAGACTTGTCTAAACTGGTTGCTGGCGACCAAAGATGGTCGACTTTTTTTTTTTTCTCTCTCTCTCGCATGTTCACCTCATTTGGAGGGACATGTGAAATGACCGAGGCATTACAGACCCCCAACCCCCCATCCCTCCATCTCCCCCTTGCCCTCCTTTTCATCGCTGCAAAGCGGCTTACTGCTGTGGACGACCCGGGGACAGTAACATACATCAGACGGCCGGACTGGAGAGATGTAGAACAGCAGAGTATAGAGAGAGAGAGAGAGAGAGAGAGAGAGAGAGAGAGAGAGAGAGAGAGAGAGAGAGAGAGAGAGAGAGAGAGAGAGAGAGAGAGAGAGAGAGAGAGAGAGAGAGAGAGAGAGAGAGAGAGAGAGAGAGAGAGAGAGAGAGAGCTGCGGGACGGAGAGGGAAGCCACACGGTGGCACTGAGGCCGTCCTCTGCTGTTGTTCCTATTGACTGCAGCCCCACAGCCTTGGGGGCAGGACACACAGGAAGGGAGTGATTCAATTATTGACGGCGCGCAACGCGGCCCCGTCATGAGCATATGTTTCCTCTTCCATTCGCTCCCATGCAAGAACAAGGAGGTCCGGGGGTGGGGTGGGGGTGGGGGGAGAAAAGTCACGGAATGTCTTCTGAGCAGCAAACTCGACCTTCATCGTCCATCATTCATTTGTCCATTTTATGCTTTATGCTTTCAACCCTCTTGGATGATCGTAATTCATAAATCTCAAATTCCTCAATACTGAACATTTGGGACTTATTCCCTGAAGTAAGCTGTGTTCCTGTCTCTGATTGTTGCATTTGAATAGAGCCGTGAGGATGTAACCAAGGGCAGCAAACCAGTTTATTCATTCCAATCCTCTGGAATAGATGCATAATTAAAAGGAAACTGAAGCGTATATAAAAGTCATTTGCAAAGGTCAATTCTCTTTTTTTTTTTCATATAAAACTCTCAAAATGAATAATGCTATAGCTTTAATAATCGTTTTCCTCTACAGCTGATTGGCTTCTTCACCTCATGCAAAAAAAAAAAAAAAATCTTTGTCAACGAGCGAACATCATTTTTGCTTTTGACAAAGAGCCTCAAACAACATCAACAGCTACGCTGATGATAAACCCTTGTTCCGGCAAACACAGAAATTTGGCCCAATTGGATAATGACCGTCATCAGAAGCACGCAGTCCTTCCTGCTGGATGCTCGGCAGCCTTTTCTCTCTCTCCTCTCCCTCTCCCGGCCGAGTGGCCCCCGGGGGGGCGAGGCAGTGACCGAACCCCCCCCCCAAAACGCTCTGCCCCACTTCATCTGCGCCCCGCTGGATCGACGGCCACGGCGGCAGGGTCCATCTCTGACGGACTAACGGGATCTGTCCGGGCTCTGCCTGCCTGCCTGCCTGTTATTTATTTATTTATTTATTTATTTATTAATTTTCCCGGGGCCCTCGCAGCTGCACGCAGGGGAAAAAAAAAAAAAAAAGCCGATGACCTAACGAGGTGGACGTTACATAATTCCAATTCAATGGCAGGAAATTAGGGCATCATCCTGGAAAACGGGCAGGGTATAGAATGACCTAAGACTGCCACTGGCCGTTTTTAAAAGAGCCGAATTGAGAGTTTCTCAGCCTTTTGTATCAGCGATGACGCCCGATGGCGAAACGTGCGCCTGCCTTCACGGCGGCGGCTCTACTTCCTCCACCGTCTGCCCGCTGTAACGTAGCAAGACACACACACGGCAAAACACATACACACCCCCTTGCATATGTGGATAGGGGATGATGTTTGCACATGAGGTGCACGCGTGAGAGCAGATACAGGAGCCCGGGCCGGGCCGGGCCGGGCCGGGGGGGGGGGGGGGGGGGGTTAAAGGGGTGAGGATGGGTTGCACAAACACAGTCTGACAGGAACTCAGCTCCCGGCCACTCGTGCGTGGAAGAGAGAGAAGGAAGGGGCGGGGTGGGGGGTGTGGGGGATGCGGGGGGGCGGGCGGCTCACTGCAGAGCGTCCGAGGAGCCGCCAAAGTCCCGCCGGAGGCGCTTTGTTAACGAGGACGTGCAGGTGGAAGTTTAACCGTCTGGATACGGAACGGAAAGTCGGGTGGTGGTCGGACTGCAGCAGGTGAGCGACCACACACACACACACACACACACAACCACCCATCAGGACCCCCCCCCCAAACCCTCTTAATTCGATCCTGATCATCGACCGTCCGAAATTCATTCATCAAACCCCTCGAGCCGCCCAATCAGGGACCTTGAGCGGCTCGGGGAGCTGCAACCCAAACCAGGAAGTGAAGCTTACTTCACCCCTCCCCCTCCCCCTGCCCCCCCACCCCCCACCCCCCTAAGCCCTCACCCATCACCCATCCCTCCGGCTGGACGGGACACACCTCCCTGCAACATATGACTCGGGCTGCGAGCGGCGGCCAAAACGGTCATCTGATTCGTGTTAGCTGGCTGCCCTCCCCTCTCACAGGCCAGCTTTGTGTCACTCACACACACACACACACGCACACACACACACACACACACCGCCGCCGCCACTGCATTAGCGTTAATGCGTGAGGAAATAAAGCCCTGTTCTGAATGAGAGGGGAGGAAAAAAAAAAAAAAAAAAAAAAAAAAGAGGCTTTGGGACTTAGGAGCAATTATATAATTCAGACTAGAGTAGAGTGTGTGTGTGTGTGTGTGTGTGTGTGTGCGCGTGCATGTGCGTGCGTCGCAAACGCGCAGCCTCCCTGACGGAGAGAGGTGAGCGAAGGGAAGGAAGTGGACGGCACAGCTGGAGTGTAAACAGCCGTAACACACACACACACACACACACACACACAGATGCAGAGCAGCGCGCAGGCTTAGAGGTGAATCCTCGCGCACGCACGCACGCACGCACACACACACACACACACACACACACACACGCACGCTGAAGAACATGATTTCCGGACCGGCGTGCGCGCACAAAGGACGGCGGGTGACGCGTGGAAGGCAGGACGGGACTCACCGGGCATCGTCAGGCTTCCCACTCAGCTGCCGGGACGCGGTGGCGAAGAAGAGGAGAGGAGGAAGAACCCGCAGCAGCCAAAGAGAAAAAAAAAAAAAAAAAAAAAAAAAATAGAGGCAGGGACGGACGGATGAGGGCGATTTCAAAGCTCCATTTCCCCTTCCTCCTCTTCCTCCTCCTCCTCCTCCTCTTCTCCCTCCTCTCTGCTGCTGCTGCTCCTCTCCTCGCCTCCTTACTTGTAGCTCTGCTCCTCTCCCTCTCTCCCTCTCCTCTCTCTCCCCCCTTCTCCTCTCTCTGCTGCTTCGAGCCGAGGGGTGGAGAGTGAACGCCACAATGCTCTCTCGCCCTCCCTCTCTCTCTCTCTCTCTCTCTCCCCCCCTACTCCTCGCTCACCCGGCGAGGAGCGTGCCCTACTTCCTGTTGTTGCGCCTCCTCCCGTCCATGTGAATGAGATTTAACAGGGGGGGGGGGGGGGGGGGGGGTTGCGCTGCTTGACTCTCATTTGGGGGAGGAGGGGGGGAGGTGGCGACGACGGTGACCACCGCCACCCGCTGACTTCACCTCCACTTCCTCCCAATGCAGTCTCCCCCCCCCCCCCCCCACCAGCTCAGCCCTTCCGCTGTCAGTGGACTGGCCACGCCTCCCGCTGCTATCTCCCCGTGTGTGTGTGTGTGTATGTGTGGGGTGGGGGAGCGGGGGAGGAGCCTCCACATGCCGGAGGGTGGGAGTGAGGGAGGTCTGTCACATGTACGCGTGCATGTCGTCGGTCCACTGACCGCGCTTGTGTGCGTGCGCGTGTGTGTGTGTGTGTGTGTGTGTGTGTGTGTGTGTGTGTGTGTGTGTGTGTGTGTGTGTGTGTGCGTGTGTGTGTGTGTGCATTTCTTGTCCAGTCAGTCCTGCTTGCAGCCTCTTTGTTACTGCTGCTGGTAGACAACATTGTTTCCTTAAGAAACAAATAAATAAATACCACACACACACACACACACACGTATATGTATGTATGTATGTATGTATGTATATGTACATATACATATATATACATATATATATATATATATATATGTATATATATGTATATATATATATATATATATATGTCCATATATCTATGCTGTATATATATTCTAGATTTATCTCATGTATCCACCTGGCCATCAGTCAACAGAAAGCCTTGGTGAGCCTGAAAGTGAACGGACTATTTCAACCAAGACCATTCAGACCCTTCGTACAGCCACTTTCTCCCAGGGCGCGACAACTCCCAGGTTTGGTTCAAAGGCCACACTGAACAAACAATAGTAGCATCACTTCCCTGTTGCGAGCCGCAGCGCCACGCCTTGTTTCACATCCAGCGGGGGGGGGGGGAACTAAAACCCCAGCGCTCTTCTTTTAAGGCAACGAAAGGCGATGATTATTGATGAAGCCGTCTTCAGCTGGGCTTGCAGCTCATCCCTTTGTTTGTCCAAATCTTTAGGAATACAATCAGCTGGCCTTTGAAGATTTCATAAAGTTACCGTCCATACCCTTCATGCCAAATGCTCCTGATCTATTGGCATGAAATCTTGCTACTGCAGCTTCTTTTCCGGCAGGTCCTGCATTTCTTCTTTGTCTCTACCTGAAGCCTTGGAAGCATCTCATCAAATGCAGCCTGACCCTACTGGGTGAATGAAAACAATGATTTCAGTTGGGCAAGAGCGTAGAATTGAATCCAGAGAGATCCGGTGGAAGGATGAAGGGTGTGTGTGTGTGTGTGTGTGTGTGTGTGTGTGTGTGTGTGTGTGTGTGTGTGTGTGTGTGTGTGTGTGTGTGTGTGTTTTGACTGGGAGACTTGGTGTCACGCTGAGGCTCAGACAGAAAGGAAGAAAAAAAAAAACAAGTCCCCTGCTGCACTAGAAGCCTGGAGCTTCAGCTTTGGCCGAAGCCACTCCCCCGACAGCCAAACCCCCCCCGCCCCCCCAGCGGTGGCCGGCGATGCCGGAATTTTCCCGGCGAGGGTTTTTTTTTTTTTTTTAAGCCCGCGTTCGATTTGAGCTCGGACTGGTCGACGGAGAGGGAAGATAAGGTTGGTGGCTATTTCCAGAGCTCGCACGCTGGCAGAGCCGCCCACAAGAGGGGATAAAGGACCCGGGCGGGACACAACGGATCAGGCTGGACAGCTGTGGAGGAGCCGGGCGCTCGACCAGGCACGGCTGCTAATCTGCACTCGCCGCACGTCTGCGGTGACATCACCCGGGCATGACATCACCGCTGCCAGCCCTCCTTTCAACCGGACGCATGACACCTAGTTAGAAGAACGCACGCACGCGCTCACACACACACACACACAACAATTGGCCATAAAAATGGGGTGAGGAGGGAGTTACTGTTGTACTACACGCAGAGCTCAGAGTTTGCCGAGGCAGGAGGGCCGAGTGATTCACGGGCGGATTCCTCTGAAGCCTGAGGGTGAGACCTGCCTCCGCCGTCAGGTGACCGGATGGCCGAATCCAAGCCATTGTGGTCGGAATCCAACCCGACGTAGCCACACGGACGATCAGTACGAAAACAAAAACAAAAAAGTTGTTTTATAAACCATTTGAATGACGCAGGTGAGTTATTTTTCTTGTATCTTGATAAAAATGATTTGAAAAAAAGAAAAAAAAAGAATGAAAACTGATGACAAATGTTGAGTGGTTCCTTAACGCAGCCCTGCTGGTGATAATTTGAACAGTCAGGCGCTCCGACGGTAACCGTAGAAACAGAGGTTAGGCAGCGTTTTGGGGGATTATTTTTTTTGTGTGTCATTGCTTTAACGGCCAAAAGAGGGAGACACATTCACTGGTGGCTTCATCTCGAGCCTGGCGGTATTTGATAGGTGGATGAATAGATGACTCCAAAAAAAAAGTTCATACTCTCTCTTTTTAAGTCCTAAAGGCGTGAAATGAGAAACAAGGAGCCTCCCACAGCTGCGTGTGACTGACACCGGAGACCTCGGGACAGCAGACCCCGGTGCCCCAGTCCGCCCCAGTCCGCCAGCGAGAGGTAGATGTGGGCAATCCGCGTACCTGGAAATGCGGCTCGCTAAGTGGGTCAGGCTGCGGCGCACGTGTTTGTCTCTTCCACTTGCTCACTCTCCGCCAGTTTGATTCGCTTTGGGCAAGGGGACGTGAATGAATATTTCACTGCCAGTGTTTTATTAATATGGGACGTTCAAAAAAAAAAAAAAAAGACGGGGTGTTTATCAAGCAGACTCAAATATGAGTCCGAAAGCGCGGGTGTCAAACCCAGCAAGTCAAAAAGCACTGGCAGAACTGACGAAGGAGACCAATCTCTGCAATTTGAAACGGATAAAATAGGGATTACAAGATAGAGAATTGCCGGTTACACCTCAAACACAATGCACTGGAACAGAACAAATTGCTGGAACTGTCAGTGGAAAACTGATTGCCACAACACAAAGCAGCTACAACTTAGCCAGAGTCCTCACTTTGTGTGGAATTGCGGGGGGAAAAAGTGGGAACAAACGGTGAAACAAAGCTTAAATTCGTTTCAGTATCGCTGCCACATTCACTGAACACTGATTCGTATCGGACAAAAATGTTGATAACGTTAACTTTGCATATGTTGACTGACATCATAGGAAGGGGGAAGAAAAAAAAATTAAAAGACCGCCGAGCAACATTTGCTTGATTAACAGCAAAAGCTGTGGCGTCCTTGTGTTTGATGCCTGCGTGTGTATCTACTCGAACTTCACAGGCTAGTCACGGCAAAGTGAAGGGGTTTGTTGTGCGAGGCGCCAGATTTGTTTTTCACCTGCTTTATCAAGGTCCATCCGAGATGAAATAAACAACAACAAAAAAAAAAATAAATAGAAAAAAAAAAAAAAAAAAACGTGGTCGGAAAGGCGAGTTTGCCAGGTTTTTCTGCTGGCTCGCATCACAAACGGAGACCAATGCGGTGATGAAGTTGATCAGAACTCTTGAGAGATTTGAGTCTCCTTCCTCTTTTTTTTTTTTTTTTTTTTTTTTCTTTTAGAGAAATCATCTGAAGACGATGAGTGGACAGATGGTCGCTGGCAACCCAGGACGGGTGTCTTTGATTCCCTGCTGGGACACTTGTAAATAAGGAGGCAGTGGATCCAACGCTTCATCTTACACTTTGCTGCCTGCATTAATTGGCTGTAATTTCCCATCAGGTCTTTACTCTGCGCAGAGGAACCATTTGAGGGCCATACATAATCATTTACACACTGGAACCGTTTTGACTTGTTAGAACTTTGATCATTACGGACATTGAATCAAACCAAAAAAAGTAACTTTTTTGTGTAGCTTAAAAAAAAGTTTCCCGCAAATATGGCGTGGCATCAACAAAGTTGTTGTAGGATCTATGCCAGGCCTGTAAGTGGCGATGTAACGTTGCCACAGAATCACATCAAAAACAGGGGAAGACACATAGCGTCCAATAAGAGGAGAAGAAGAAGAAGAAGAAGAAGAAGTTTGTTGATGTTTGTTTGCCGTCAAGAATGGTTGGTCGTTGTATTTTTCACTTGGATCACTCGTTAAAAATATTCCGTTTCCTCCTCCTCCTCCTCCTAACGCGCCATTTTCACTTGAGGTCATGGAACCGCAGCTACCGATTTGATTATTCGGGGGGGACCGAGCATCAAAAGTCTGGTTTGCTGAAACGTCCCTACAGTTAGAAAACAAAAAGAGAAAAACTTGTGGATACCACAATACCCGCCTCCGTGTGGACAATTCCTCCTTGAAGATGCTGACCTTCTGCTTTGCAACCGCCAATGAATGCAACGTTTGCGACTGTGCGCCCTTGTCGAGTCACGGATCTCCGTCTGGCACCAGAAGTTGCGCAATTCCCTTCAAGTTGCATCTTAAAATTTTGTGGCAAATGCTCGGCGACGGCTGCAAAACGACGACGTCGACATCGGTGGGCGTCAGAAAAAAAAAAAAAAAAAGGCGCCTGCCAGTGCACCCCCCTCCCCCACACACCCCCCACTGCAGAACCTCTGACAGGAAGCGGCTCCGGGAGAGTGAAACGACTGAGTAAATGAGTGTTTCGTGCGTGTGGTGCAATCCCTTTAAGGGGCCGATGCGCAGGGCGTCCGCTTTGATGGCGGCCCCTTAGCATTCCTGTCACGTCCCCCGGTGGGGGGGGGGGGGGCAGAGGGTGGGGGTGGCGACGAGGGAGGGGGGGTGCAGATCCATTACAGCTCATTACCCGGAGGAGAGAATGAAAGAGAGGGGACTCTCGGCCACGCACGGCTGGGATCGCACAAGGATCAGCAGTGTTAGACAGCAAGTGGAGCGCTAACACCAACAGCTGGACGCGCGTCAACAAGACAGGGGGACCTTTGTGGTGGGGGGGGGGGAGAGAGAGAGAGAGAGAGAGAGAGAGAGAATACAGTTGAGTTTGGGTGCCCGCAGTCGCTGCGGCGACAGCTGTTTGCAGTCGATGGCAGTCAGACTTTGTGCAAAACAAACTGTTGTGGTACCAGTTTGAATCCACTCCCCCCCCCCTCCTCCTCCCCCTCCTCCGCCACCGCCACCGCCACCACGCTAGACAAGGTTGCAGGTGTTAGTTGTTGTTGGAAGCGAGTTCTTCACGTTTGTTCGCTCGCCAGGTGAAAACCCGGCTCCGTTCCGCCGCTCCGTTATCCGGAGAGCTCTTCCTCTTCCTCTTCTTCTTCTTCTTCTTTTTCTTCTTCTTCAATCTCACAGCAAATCATGCTGATGCATTGCAAATGAGCTGGTGGCGGTTAGAGGGGAAGGACACTGACAGAGAGGAGGGATGCGCTCGCTGCTGCAGTGAAAGCAAGGCAAAGTGCTGCAGTTGGTGCCCCCGCCCCCCCCAACCCGATCTGAGAAAAAAAAAAAAAAAAAAAAAAAATCTCTAACTTTGTTCAATACCGTCACTACTGAGAGCATTCCTTTTCCGAGACGGCAGCAGATGACAAATAGAAGAAGAAGCTAACGAATGAAGGAGCGGAGGGCAAACGTTTCGCCAACAGATATTTGACAGTCGGCGACGGCAGGATTCCCGACCTTGGCTTCGTCTCGACGGGGCGACGACGACTCGCTGAAGGTCGAAGCGAGCGCCAGAACGGGGAAGAAAGGGGGGGGGGGGTTTAAGCGACTGTCGCTGACCCTCCTGGGATTATCGGCACATCGCAACCACCTCTGAAAAAGGAGAAATGATCCAGAGAGCGGCGGAAAGTCTCGGTGGTGTCGGGGGGGTCGGGGGGGGTCACACTAATCAGAGACTACAGAAAGCACAAAGGCGGCAGAGTACTTCACGATCAGGAGCCCGGTGCTGGCAAAGTGTTCCGTGGCCGTTGGGTGGATCTCCTGATAGTGTTCGTCCCCGTGCGACGATTCACCTCGACGCTGTTTGCGCGAGCCGTGCGGCAGGTGAGACGAGGCAGGTGAGACGAGGCAGGTGAGACGAGGCTGAAGCCGCTGCGAGCAAAAAAACAAAGAAAACGCAAAAGAGCGAGAGGCACGGAAAAAAAAAGAAAAAAAAGAAAGAAAACCTGGAGGGTATACAGATGTCAGAGGGGCCTTTGGAATACAAAGCACACAGGGGCAGGCAGAGTAATTGAGATGTGGAAGGAGTTGCGAGGTGGGGGGGGGGGGGGGGGGGGGGGCAGAGGGAGAGAGAAGCCGGCTGAGGGAAGAAGGAGTCAAAGCACCTGGGGAATGTTTACAGAATTTAATAACTCTAAATGGCATCATCTTATTGGATCTACGGACGTCTCTCTCTCTCTCTCCCTCCCTCCCTCCCTCCCCCTCCTCCGTCTGCAGCGCTCTGCCGCCTTCCTATCGTCCGCACACGCCCTGTGCGCGCACCGCTTGCAGGCGCACACGTGCGCCCAGAGTGACAACAGCCGACGGCAACAATTACCGCGGCAACCGCCGCTGTGGCTGCGAGCAAGACGACGAGGGAGGTGACAGGTGCGCGGCGTCTCGACTTGCAGCGGGGCGGGGCGGGGGCCGTCCTTCCTGCCTCCGCACCTCACACTGACATCAACCGCATGCACGTACTGATGGTTGAAACGAAGGAGGGGAGGAACAACAGGGGGTAAAATACTTGTGGTGTGTGTGTGTGTGTGTGTGTGTGTGTGCATGTTTGTGTGTGTGTGTGTGTGTTTGTGTGCATGTTTGTGTGTGTATAGTTTTTCTTTTTCTGATGTGTTTAAACATTGTTTTGGCTGAATATGTATGTATGTATATATGTGTGTGTATATATACATTCATATAGAAGTATATGTATATATACATACATACATACATATACATATATACAGTCAGCCAAAACAATGTTTACACATCGGGAAAAGAAAAACTTGCAGAAATATTTCAAAACCAACATTTTTCAGACATCACAAGATTACAACACGAGTTACCGTTGGCCTCTACAGTGTCCATTTGTAAAGAAGTGAAACGGTATGAATTGAGGTTAAGCTAGGTCAGACTGGGGTTTATGCAGGCAGCGGTTGCCTCGGCCTGGCTTGTGCATAAGAGCGAATAACAGGTGGAAGTCGGCGTCAATTCCTCGCAGGGCGAGAGAGAGAGAGACAAACCTCTGCTGGAATGTCTGTGTGCGTGCGTGCGTGTGTGTGCGTGTGCGCGTTGTATATGGCATCCATAATGGCATTCAAGGCAGCGCTTGCATTACGAAACCATATGTCAAGCAAAGGGAGGCGATGGATGCAATCGAGGGAGAGATGCAGATGATACAAATCGTCCCCGGTCTCCTAGATATTCAAAGCGGTGAGTGATGACAGAAAAATAGCGCAGACAAAAAGGCTTCCCGCTGCTTTGCCGAAGTCGCTTGATAAAGGCAAAAAAAAAAAAAAATTAATAAAAAAAAAAAATCCAACAAAAGACGGATGAGTCACTGGCGCTCGCGGTGCACAGGAGTGCACATACGCACGAGCTGGCGATCAGATCCTGCAGGAAACAGACACAGATGCTCTTCTGGCAACGTTCAACATTAAACGCCGTTTGAATTCAACCACCCGGGCAGACGCGCTGTCGCTCTCAAGCACTTCCTGTTTGTGCGTGCCATGACTCAGGCCTGAATGACTTGAATGCACCCTGAGTTACAGCGGCCGGCGGGAGTTGTCAGAAAAGGCAGACGAGCGCTGCGCCTGGACGTGGACGTCTTGTTCGCCACGGAAACTGCAGCGATGCTGGTGGCTAGCGCTCGCATCAAGAAGGCCCACAAGATGGCGCTCGATCCCGAATCAACTCAAAAATCTGCTAGAATTTCACACGAAGCAGCAAAAATATTTGAATATATTCGAATTTCTGAGTCGTAAGTTTACCGAAGAGAAATTTGTCTTCCAATCGTGACGTCAGTTTGTGCTCCTAAGTGCAACTTTTGTTAGCTTCTTCTTTTAAAGGTGCATACTGCCACCTAGTGAACTGGAGTGTATAAGACTGTAATACATTTTACGTATTATATCGTACACAAAAATACCGTGTTAGTGGAGTTCTCTGTCTCTCTGTGTTCATGTCCATCTCCAGGCTCCGCCCACTGCTGTCAGCACAGCTCAGCACACCTGCCCATCATCAGTAATCAAGCACACCTGGCCTTCGTTAGTCTGTCGCCGCCACACGCAGCCCATCAGCTTGGCTCTGAGCAGCAGCCCTCTCTGCCTGTGGAGCTCAGGAAGTTTTGTGTAAGCCTCAACCACTGTGAAACTTTATTAACCCATTTAGCTTCTGTGCTGCTTTCATCAGACGTCTCAACGCTTTGGTGGAAAAAAAACAGCAGCGTTGCATTTTGCGCAGCACCAGTGGCGCAGAACTCCCTTCAAAAAACACAACAGAGAGTGGAAAAACTTCAGAGCACACCTATTAAAAGGGCCTCTGTTTCACGTGCACTGCTGTAAAATTTAACACGTTTTTCTCGGTGTGTCCGAAGGTTAATTGCTTTTCCGTGTAGAAAAAAACAAAAAAAAAACAAAAAAAAAAACCCACTATGATATACAAGATAGATTGAAATCTTCCCGAGTGAAGTCTGCCTTACAAGTCAAACAATGAAGATTTCAATCACCCAAACAAGGTCAGGCGGTGCGGATCAGGGGGCACAGCGGCAAATTAGCTAAGTCTGCGCTAAGTCGTGCAGATACGAGTCAAACATATGGAGCAGAACAGGTCCAAGGAGCTCAGTGCAGTTTAAAGTTTGGGGGGGGGGGGGCAAATGCGCAAAAGACGCAGTGATTCATCTGTGTTGTGCCCCAACAAGCTGCCTACTGTGTGTGTGTGTGTGTGTGTGTGTGTGTGTGTGTGTGTCGTCTGATTATCGCAGATGAATTTCTCAGTTGCACAAGTCCAGCTGCTCTGCATCTGCAGGTCAATTTCCTGAGAACGCCTCGGGGCTGCGAGGCCCCTGACGTCGCCGCGTGTTGCTCATAGTGTGGGAAAATAAATGAGTTTGCACAGCCGAGCTGCTGGGAGAACAGAGAATCAGAACAGCCTGGTCTGACAGAGCTGCAAAGGAGTGACGTGGCAGTGTGTGTGTGTGTGTGTGTGTGTGTGTGTGTGTGTGTGTGTGTGTGTGTGTGTGTGCGTGGTTGTTTTTTTCTTTTCAGTTCAAGAAAGTTCACTTTGCATAATAATCAATAACCTCTAATCTTTTGTTTTTTCAGCCCGGACAAAATATAACTGACCAAAGGCTGATGTTGGAGGCGGAAGAGGACGGAACAACGGGCCATTTTTCACATGTGATTAAAACTGAGGGGGCAAACCGCTCACAGTAGGTTCGTCGCTGCGCGTGTTGTAATATTCAGATAAAATAGAAGTTATGTAATATGAGAAGAGAAGTCTCCCTCCGAGTTAAGCCGCTCGCCCTCGGGAGATAACGACGCCAATTTCTCGTTCAATATTTGACTTCGCCGCCCTGGCGATTCTTATCGGCGCGCAAATGCTGATAGGTGACGAAATCTCGCCGCTGTTAGAGATACGGAAGGGCAGCGGTGGTGGGTGGGGGTAGAGTGGGAGAGGGGGCGGGGGGAGTGGGGGGGTGGAGATGGAATTAGAGAGCGATGGGTTTGAAATGGATAGAGAGGTGAGTGCGAGAGACGGAGGAGACGCCAGTGAGTGGGGGGGACGGGGGGGGGCTCCGGGCAATGAGAAAAGACAGCGGGACGAAGAGGAGCGGGCACCCGGCTCAATTTGTCCGAGCGCCATTCCCAGGGAGAGCACGCCGCGTTCTGCGCTCGGCGACCGCTCGCGTCCCCCTGCTGTGGTGGTTTTTGACGCCGATTGTTAAAGCCTCATTAAAAGTAGCGGCGGTGGCGGCGGCGGTGGCGGCGGCGGGCGAAACTCGGCTAGCGAGTTTTCAGGGGAAAAGCCAGAGAACATCTCTTCAAAAGGCGGCGCCTGCGTTTTAATTAAACTCCACAGATGGACACGCTTGGCCTTCCTCCAAGGCACGATGATGACGACGGTGGGGGGGGGGGGAATAAAAAAAAATGTCCGGGTGCTGGAATTAGTTTTTTTTTTCTTTCTCTGCGTCTGGAGTGAGAGCGGGGAGGTGGACTCGCAGGTCAGCGCAGCCCCCTGGTCTGCGAAAACCTAATGACATCATTAGAGGAGCGCCAATGTTTGCCAAGTGGCCGAGCTCCTCGGCAAATTAAGAGGAGAAGTTATGAAACTGGCAATTATCCCGGCCTGGAGCCACCGCCGCTGCCCACCGGAAGACCTAAAATAGAGCCCAGCGGTCCGGACTCCCAGGCTGCATATGCCGGTAGTGAGAATTCATTTACGACTTCAAACATTCTGAGATGCGCTTTCCTTCTTCCCCCTCGCAGCAGAATTTTTGAGGCCGGGGAGAAAAAAAAAATATGAAAGAGGGAAGCTGGTGCTGGTGCTGGTGGTGGTGGGAGTGGTGCTGGTGGCAGAAATGGAAAATCCATTCATCCAGATGGATTAAAGACAAATCTTGTGTAAATACTGAAATTGCTGGACGCACATACGAGCTTATATCTGGGCTCGGCATCGTCTCCTTTGATTTTACAGAAGAAACTGTCACTGGCTGGTGGATCCTTGAACTTCAAATTCATCTGCATGACAAGAAAAGAAAAAAAAAAAAAACCACTCTCGGCCAGCAGAGATGTGGCAGAACTTGAAGGCTTTAAGGACCTCCGAAAGCATCTGCAGCTAAACGCGTTTCCATCGCCCGAGGGCTGCGGCGGCGCACCAAAAATAACTCCCTTCCGCTTCTTCCTCCAAAAGCTACTTGCCAAAAGTGAGATGATCCCGGCTCCGCATTTCGCGTGGCGCAGCAGACGGCGAGGGATTCAAGTCGGTGCCAGATGATTAAAGATGACAGACTGGAGAGTCGGGTTTCAGCGGGTTTGGTTAACAAGTGTCGGGTGGGTGGGGGGGAGGGGGGGGGGGGAGACGCCCGGACGACGAGTGTTTGGTTTGCACTCACCTGTCATTGTCCACACTCCTGAAGCCGGGGAGGATGTGTCTGAAGCTGGAGTTGCGGTCCAGCTTGGGTTGACTCTTGGTCCGTTTGATCGAGCCCTTTAGCCGTCGACTCAGGAAGCCCTGACAGGGAGGTCATAAGAATTTATTAAGGCAAAGTTTGAGTCGAAAAATTTAAAGATCCCATATGTGACTAAATGCCCCCGCCCCCCCCAAAAAACTCTTAAGAGTCTCCAGGAAACAGCATAATGAGCCCTCTGTTGACAATCTTCAGTAAAAAAAGATAAATAAATTGCGAAGCACGTTATAACCTGAAACGCCCGTGTTAAGATAACGTTTTCACGTTATTTTGTGAAAGTTTCACATTTTTACATGACAACTTTCACGAATAAACGTGATCGCTTCACGTTTTAACGTGAAAATGATCACGAATTAACGTGATAGTTTCAGGTTTTAACGTGACAATTTTCACGTTGCAATGTAAAACTTTCACTAAATAATGTGAAAATGATCACGAAATAACGTGATGGTTTCATATTTTTGCGTGATCATCTTCACGTTATTTCGTGAAAGTTTCACGTTGTAACGTGAAAAGTATCACAAAATAATATGATCATTTCACGTTATTACGTGCTATTGAGCCCTCTTTTTTTTTCTAGGGTGGCAGCAATGTACTTCTGTACAACAACAAACACCTGTCTGGGAATGTGGTCACCCAGAAAATGCTTTTAGCCCTTTGTGATGTCACAGCACGACAGAAAACATTGCTGAACCCGGCAAAATAAGCAATGAAACAAAAAAGAAAAAAGTCTCGCTTTCCGAGAGCTTCAAAACGTCGCGGACAACAACCTTGCGGGAAGACAAAAACATACAAAACAAACAAAGCCGGTATCAATGCCATGCCACGCAAACACGTGGGGAGAAGGAGGAGCTCGGCCGAGAATAACTCCCCGTGAACAAAGGCGTGAGACTTCCCGCGTTCACATGCAGAATCGCACGAAAGTTTACACATAATAAGCTGCCGTGCGGAAATTACAGCGCGTGTCCTGCGGCGGCAATTACGCCCGGCCTTTCGCCGGCGAAAGAAACACGGCACGTTGTGTAATTACAATCAGGCGCTAATTCCACGGATACGCCCTCTCGCCTCATTCAGGGTTCTTTCTTCTTCTTCTTCTCCCTCTTTTCTTTTCCTTCTTTCCTCGGCTGGCACTCGGCGTGTTTACTTCCTCGCCCACATCTGCAGTCGTGTCGCCGCCCCCTCCCCACCCCCCCCCACCCCACCTCCGAAAAGCCTCCACCACCCACCACCCCAAGCGCCTCGCCATCGCCATGGAAACTGCCGGCTGGCGCGGCGGCAAAGGGGCGAGATTGCGAGCGCAAGTTTGGAGAGGCAAATAAAATCTTCTCTGATCTTGTTCTTGGATTCGGGCCGTTGGGTCGACGAGGAAGAGGCCGCGAGGTGGAGGAGAGCTCGTTCTCCCGTCAGCTGTCTTCAGTTTTCGAGATTGGTAAAAAAAAAAAAAAGAGAGAGACGCACGCGACTGCAGTGAGGAGGGACGCGTGCACGTGTGGGCGGGCAACACGTGCTGAGGTGATTCCAGACAACAGACGCCCGATAACTACTGCCCGCAGTGTCAAAGGGTGGCCTGAGGCCACAGTGCTGTAGGAATGTTGAAAAAAATGACTTTCATACAGCGAAAGCCAGAGAGAGAATAAGATCAAAAATCCATCAGATGGCTTGTTAATGAGAGGCTCCAGTAATGGGACTGTCAAAGGGGAAGAGACCAAGTTTAAAAAAGGCAGAAGAAGAAGAAGGAAGGAGAAGAAGAAGAAGAAGAAGAAGAAGGCAGAAATCAGCATTTTTAATTAAGGAAATACAAAATGCATTTAAAGCAAACTTTTAGAAATTTGCTTTCAAAATGAAAAAAAAAAGTAAAGGTGACTTTAAGTGACTTCTAATTAAAAATTAACGAGGGGTGCGTATCAGCGTAAGTCCGTCACAGGACGGCGCTACAAACCAGCAGAGTGGGTGAAAGGAATTTCAGTCAATCATGAAAACAAGCTGAAGTTTTTTTTTGTTTTGTTTGTTTTTTTGATAAATGACGCAAACAGCGCAGGTCACTGGCTGAACGCCCTTCCCCAAACCTGCTCCAAAAACCTCTACAAGTCGACTTGACGGATCAATCGCGTCGGAATGGCCGTCAGCGTTCTGCATGCCTAATCAGGTTCCCTTCTCTATTCTAGACGTATTCTTCCCTGTTCTGCATGTGCAATGGATTGGAGCCTGGGGAAGGGGAGGGGCTATCAGCCAAAGGAGCGGTGCTGAGTCACCGCCGGCCGGCCGAGCTCCGGCGCCGGCTGCCTTCCAAACCCCCCCCCCCAAAAAAAAACTTCTCCTTCCCGCCTTCCCCTGTCTGGAGTATTCCAACCGTGCATGAGCGCGTCGCTCGCTCGCTCGCTCCCCGGTCATTTGCATATTGCCAGCGCGTGGGCATGTGGTCGGATTAGCATGAGCTCCCACTGCAAACAAGTGAAATAATGAGTCAGACTGCGGAGCGGTAGGATTGATTTCCTCCACTCGCGGTGCCGAGCATCTCGGTCTCGCGGCAACGTGAAACGGACTCGAAAAGAGGAAAGTCGCTTTGTTTTGTTTTCTCTCTCTCTCTCTCTCTCTCTCTCTATCTCCCCCCCACCCCCCAAAAGGACGTCACGTACGGATGCGCCTGTGACAAAACACCTTTTGTCATCCCGTCGCCGTCGTCACCTCTGAATCCAAACTAATCCCATTGCTCCTCGCCGCAGCCCCTGGAGAGTGTGCGGGTGCCCGCTGTAGCCAACCAATTAAAACGCCCCTCTCTTATTCCCATCAGCAGAGATAAGTCAGTGAATGGAAACTCGTCCCCGTGGGCCATCTGCATCGACCCGTGGCTGTTTTTTTTTTACTTCTCTCTCTCTCTCTCTCTCTCTCTCTCTCTCTCTCCCCCCCCCTTCTCCACCTTGTATTTCGCTGAATAATCCAGCGACAATGAGCCACACTGTGAGAGGGAGAAAAAAAAAAAATCTATAAACAAACATCACTTCTTGATTTTCGCTCCGTCGCTTTTTCTCCTTTCTCGCCATCTTTCATCCTGACAGCAGCAGCAGAATTGGAGTTGTGTATTTTTTCCCCACCCCGCTGACATCCTCGAGGAGGATTCTTCTGATGGCTAATGCCCCCGCTGCAAACGCCGGATTGGCCCCTGCGTAAACGCGACGTTTGAAAAACCAAAGTTACGGGCCATTAAACGCAACGCGGCAACACGCAGAGTCCCAGCTGGGCGAGAGGACAGGTGCGCTGCGCTGGTCGCTGCATAAACGGGGCAATCTGAAGTCAAACAGGATGAGGGTGGATCAGTGAAGAGCGGCTAATGAGTTTATTTAAAAAAAACAGGCCGATCATATTTTCGCCCCTGCCTGCCTGCCTGCCTGCCGCGTTTTCTCCCGTCGGCTGTGTCCACGTGGCGGATGCCTACCGAGCAGCTGTTTAAAAATGCCCGGCATTTCCTGACATCTGCTGAGAATAATAGAAATTGACATAATAGACTTCTCTCATCCGCCCACGGGATTGAAAAATGGGAATTTTTTTGGGGGGGCAGCAAGGATCGTTTTGTTGGCCTCTCAAACAAACCCGCGGCTGCGTTAGCCGCTGCGGTCACCAGGGGGCGTTTCCCAGCAAAGGGCGAGGAGGGGAAAAGGCTCACAGCCACCAGGATGTTGGATTAGACGGCGACGGAAACGCCGGCCCGTCCTCTCTTTGCTCCGGTGATGCCTCCACCCCGGGGCTGCTGCTGCTGCTGCTGCTGCTGCTGCTGCATCCCGCCCGGCCGCTGTGGAAAAGTTTCCCAGCTCGAGTTCAATTCCGCCGAGTGTTTGTGCCGAGTTCCTCCTGCTCCCCCTCGGCTCCCTAATTGCGGCTGATAGAATCTGCGGCCGGACAATCAGTGGGGTGTTGCTCAAATTCCCGTCAAAGTCTCGGCGCAAACGCCCCCCCCCTCCCTTCCCCTCCCCTCCCGTCCCCTCCCCCACCCGCCGCCTCAACCTGATGAAAACAAGCGCCGTACCTGTCCAATTACACCCCCCGCTATTAAACAGGAGGGGCGGGCGAGGATGGAGTGGGATTGGATGAAAGGAGCGGAGAATCAATCCGGACCGCTGTTGGGATCAGCGGGACCGAGGACGTGTGGGACTTAGATAAGATTTGTTTTTGTTTTTTTTCCAGTCTCCCTGTTCCTTTTAGCCAACGCTGAAGGTGGGCGGCCATCTTCTTCTTCTTTTTCTTTTTTTTTCTGCGTGGAAGCTGTGCGGCCTTTGAGTAGCTCTCAATTTGGGCCATTAGGCGAACCCTGAGAGACCCTGTGTTTTCCTCCTGCCTCTCTGAAAAACTGCTCCCGAGCGAGAGAGAGAGAGAGAGAGAGAGAGAGAGGAGAAGAAGAAGAAGAAGAAGAAGAAGAGAAGTGTGATTGGCATGCTTGCGCGCGCCGTCGACGCTGAACCTGGTCTCCGTGCGGAACGCGGGGCGGGAAAAACCTTCTGACAGATCTGGCTCACGGCCTGGGAGGGCTACTTTAGATGTCACCGTGACTCTTTTTCACCAAAGGGGTGGGGGTTGGGGGGGGACAACACGGCGGAGGGGAGCGGGTTGTCAATGCTGCTCGCGCCACAGACAAAGGAGAATGGTGGGGGGGAGCTGGGGAGGAGACATCCTGCTCGTCTGCGAGTTTTCCTGTTGGCAGTTTCGCACCACCGTGCTCGCGGTACATTCATCCAGCTGTGCACCAGCGTCCAGCAAAATTTAACTTATTGCATTAAATTAAAAAAAAAGAAAAAAGTTGATGCAGGCTGATTTAGAATTTTAAATTTATACTTTTGGACACCCCGGTCCAAAGTTTGGTCCGAATTAACCAAATTACATCTACATTTCAGATGTTCCCAATTCACCTCGCATGCATGTTTTTTTTAGACTGTGTGAGGAAGTCGGAGAACCCAGGGAGAACATGCAAACTCCACACAGAAAGGCCCCAGGCCCGGCATCGAACCCTGCAGTGCTGGGAGTAAATCCAAAATTTATAAAGTTTCTTTTTTTTTTTTGGCTCTGCCAGGGAGCCCTATTCGTGAATTTAGAGGTCATGTGATCCAGACAGGATGTGTTCTCTCTCCGCAGATCCGGTCCTCCCTCCAGAGGATACAAAAGAGACACATAATCAATATTTTTGCCCTTGTGTCCGACCTCTCTTATATACATGTGTATTGATGTTCCACCCAGTCCTTGTTAAATCCTCTCCGAGCGCGTTCTGCCAGCATTCACCAGCTTCAAATGAGGAGCGGAGAGAATGACAAAGGTTCCCCGGCTGCCAGGCCGAGAAGTTTGCAAGGCGCGAGTTTGTTTACGGGAAATGCAAACGGCGGGTGCTTGTTGCCCTGTTGTTGAACATCAGTTCTCCTCCGGGGGGGCCGGGGGAGGGAGGGGTTACGATCTCCGTGCTCTGCATTATCAGTGGAAATATCTTCTGCCAATTAGCTTCAATAACGCCACTCAGGGCGGAATGTCTGCTTCAATGGCTGGCTGTTCTTCTATTGAATTAAACCTGGAGGAACCAGCGCCGGATCAGAATCTTGGGCGACGGCCCGCCTGCTTCTCTCTGCGTCGTGCAGGCGTGACGGGACGTGTGCTGAAATCGTTGCGCAATCGGAGAAAATCAAACGGCGAGCGGCGAGCGGCGAGAGGCGAGCGGCGGAGGGATGTGCGGGGATTGTAAAGGGGAAAAAAAAAAAAAAAAAACAGAGATGTGAAGACGTGTGATATGCAGATGCCAAACATCAAAGCCGGCCACTTTGACATTTGATGGAAATGAGTTTGGGTTTGGCACGAGTCCATCTGGACCCCCAGAAGACTCTCGTCTGCCAGGGATGAGATGAAAGCCGGAGGACGAGACAGTTTGGCGGAGAGCGGCGCGTAAACGGCCGACTCACGGTGCTCACAGTGACGCGGAAGGGCGTCGTGGCCGCAGACGGTGCCTCCATGGTGGTGGGCGTGGTCTTGTCCGAGGAGTTTCCTGGCACGCTGCGGCGGCGCCCGGTCCGGTCCGGAGGAGACTCTGCAAGCACAGCCAGACGGACAAATGTGAAATTAGCTTCACGGAACAACAATAACAACAACAACAACAACAACCTGCCTACAGTCAGACAGGCCGGAAGACTTTAGGGGTTTTTCTTGATTATTTTCTTTCTTGTGATTTTGTTTCCCCCCCGCCGAGATGGAGGCGGAGATGATGAGCTTCGCCCTGCAGGCACAGCGGAAGAAGGCAACCGGTGTTTCCAAAAACACAAGCGAACATCGAGGTTCAGATGTGGAAGAAAAAAAAAAAACCCTTCTCCCCGCATTTTATTTTTCCTAAGAGTTCCAACTCTTGCGTAATTAAGAGATTTTTTTTTTTTTTGCATCACAATTATAAGAAAGAGCCCTGTTAAAATGTTGTGCAAGAATTTCCAAAAAATCCTTGTAATTAAGAACCATAAGTCATAGAATCCCGAAAAAAACAAAACAAAACAAGAAATTGCAAACATGTGAATCTAATTTGATGTAACCAGGGAAAAACATGATTTTTAAACCAAAATGTCTAACTAGCCCGTCAATTAGTCACAATAGCGTGCAAAGGAACATCGAGTACTCCCGGCGCTACAAAGAACACCCTGTTAGATGAGCTGTTTCTGCATCATTACTCACAAAATACCTTCATTTGCTGTACCAACCTGCCTTGTAAAAATAAAGGTCTCCTCAAGCAAATTCAAAGAAAACGAAATCGGGGGGGAAGTTTCCGGAGGAGGAGGAGGAAGTTTTATTCTGCTTTTATTTCCCCTAACGACAATCTCAGACTTCTTCAGACGTCATCTATAAATACACGTGGGACATGTTTACAGCTGTATTAACACAAGAGCTTGTATCAGATGTATCACATTCAAAGGCCCTGGAATGTTCCTCCGGCTGGTTGTCCCCCCCCCCACCCCCCACCAGCCCCAAACTGCCGCTATCATCGCGTGCATTTGATAGCCATGCACAGATAAGTCCTCGTACCCGATGGGTATGAATGCAGGTGGAAAGTTCGGGAGCCGGCTGACGGCACCTCTCGTCAACAAGCGACAAATCTGGACATGTCCGAGAGGAATGCGAGTCGAGATGAAGACGGCAAGTCTGAGCAGAGCTCGGCTCACCGTCGACGCTCGCCACCTGGCGTGAAGAGATGCGGCGCCACGTCGGACACCCGTGGTTGGAACTCGTTATTCACGGTGCGAAACCAGAATCGGTTTCGCTGCAACCTGAAGCGGAGGACTCGGCCGGGGCGCGCCGGGCTAATTGTTCGATAAGTGTGTGTTTGTTTGTTTTTTGTTTTTTTTTTACTTGAAACCCTCTGAGCGAGACCCGCAGAGCTGTGACATTACTATTAGCCACTAATGAGCGAGCGGTGTGACACATATAGGGGTGAAAATCCATTACAAGGCAGCCGCACACCAGTGATAAGCACCCCATGTAATCTGACGTCTTGGTCAATTTTAGCGGGGGGGAAACAAAAAACCCTAAGGACTGCCGATGGAGCTGCGCTAGGATACGTTCAAACAGGTGCCATGCCAGGAAACAGTCAGGTGTGGTCTGTTGCTACAGCTGGCGGAAGAGTTCAACGATCGAATCTCCCTTTTTTCCTGCGGCATTTTACATCACTCAAATGTACAAAGGCAATGGTGGGGGGGGGGGGAACAAACGGAAGGCAGACAGTTGCGTGTTTATTTTTGCATACGCGACGTGGTAATTGCAGAATCTTTAGCTTGTCTAACGTCTGTGCCTCGCGCGCAGTTCCCCGCTAACAAGCGCCGCGCGTTCGTTAAGTGCGCACACTTGTCCCATTTGTCGGCGGCGGTCCTTTCCATTAGCTCCTCGGGCTGAGCTGCGGCTTAATTGGCTGTCTGCTGCTACACGGCCGGCCTGGCTGTCTGAATCATCGCGTTGCTCTAATTGAGCCGAGGGTGGGAGGGGGAGAGGGAAGGAGGGACGGCCGCGCGAGTCTCTGGCCATTTTGTGAACGAGCGCCGTCCAGTCAACAGGAAGTGGACGCAGCGAGCTCCAACACGGAGACAGATGCCAAATGAAATATCCATAATGATGGGGGTAGGCTGGTGGTACTTTGGTGCAGAAGTCAGTCAGAGAGATTTGGGCTTACCTCTGCCTAAAAGATACACGCGTTAAGCCACGCAGGTGCCAGAGACTTCTGAAGCCTCTTTCAAACACCTCTACGTCGGCCGACAGACGGATAAAGCGCTCGAGGACGAGTCTGCCGGAGCGGGCGTTTGAAGTGGAGTCGTTAGAGGGCTTGCGACGCCGACAAAGCCAGCCACGCGCGGGGGGGGTTAAGTAACGTGGCGCCGCGTGACAATGGCACGGCGCCGACGCAAAGTAGACCTGCGGCACGGAACGGGAGAAACAAAGAAGCAAAAAAAAATGCAATTAAATATGTTTAGATACAGAACTAAGGCCATGGTAGAAGGTCCGTCCGTCTACTTCCTCTTTATATTGTATTGCAAGGACAAACACGCTTTGCAAATTTCTATCCGACGTGGGATTTTCTGCAAAACTCAAGATTTCCAAAAATGGGCGTGTCCGCAGCCACGCGTTGCGGTGACGTTGCTATTGCTTGGTCCTGAGGGTTACGGGCTAAGAAGCTTAAATACGTCGCTAGGTCGGTATTGGATCTGAGTGTCGCCGCTGTCAGTGCTCTCCGCCATCTTCACGCTCACCTTGGCGTCGTCTGCGTCTATCTGAATGCTGTGAGAGGCCACAAAGTTGCCTTTAAACGACCAAATCTGGTGCCGAATGACACTTTTAATTTGGGTACAGAACAAGAGGGGGGGGGGGTGTTGATAAAGGTTGTCAATAAGAGTGGCAAAACACACATTTGCTTTATTAATTTGTTTCTGCCGTGGCACCGGAATCCCGATTGTCGCGCAGCCGCTCGGCGCGAGAGCCGTGAACACAAACATCCCCTAAAAGGGGGGGGGGGGGGGGGGGGCTAATTGGTGTGAAATTGCGTTGCGCATGCTTCCACATGTTTCCCCCGGCGTCTCCAAATAATGCAGTGCCACAAGAGCGTGGAAAATAACCCCCCCCCTCCCCCACCGCCAAGCTATAACCGGCAGCGGCTCCGACCCCATGGCCGACGGCGAACGGTTAACAGACACTTGAGCTCCATAAAAGTACAATTAAAAGCCGACTTCCCCATTTGAAGTTGCTCGTCAAAGGGTTGTTGTTGTGTTGCTGTGTACGCCGATTGGGTCCGGCTGTTGTCACTTCCTGTAGAGGGGGTCTGTGGAACAGCTGTTGATATTTAGATACTAAGTCATGTCAAGCATTGAGAGGGGTTGTTGACTGAAGGTCGCCGCTGTTCTTCTTCTCTTCTGAATGAAGGTTTCGGTTTTTTTTTTTTTGTGTTTGTAGTAGTAAATGTTGGTAGTTCAACGATCAACAATAACAAGTTGGCCGAACCAACTTACTACATCGGCGTTATTGCATTTGCATATGGTCCCAAATGCTGTTACTGTCCCTAAATTGCCTTTAGCATCAGGCCTCTTTATCCCTCGCAATGAAAAAAAAAAAAATTCTAACCGCGTTCCCGCCGCTGCTGCGATCTCTCCATTCTGCCTATTTTCCATTTAACTCCCATTATTTTCAAGAGTCTCTCTTGATCCCACCCACCTTGATGCTTTCAGACAGTTCGCTAATGGAACTTTAAAGTTGTGCGGGCAAGGAACCTGAGGGGGAAAATGCACCTGCAGACAAAGACAATTGTGGGCCGCAACTTCTTTTGATCTGTTTTTTGGAGCGGATCAGGCCGAAGAATACAGGGAAGCCTTTTAGGATGTTAAGCAAAACGTCTGATGACGGACTTGTCAAAATGTATCCGGCCTTTCCGATTCAAAACGTCTGGTTTCTTGACATGGATAACAAAATTGTCAATATTGTTGACATGTTGTTAGTTTACTGTTTACGGGGCATTTTACTCGTGTCTTCTAGCAAAGCCTTCAGCATCCAAACACTTGAGCATAGCCTCCCCATAAGTGCTAAAGTGCACCGACGTGCACCACCGAAGCTCAAAAGGAAAAAAGCCTAGCAATGTGCTGCCTGCGTCTTCCGTCCATTACTCTGCTGATCAATGCGCCGTGCCTTCCTTACTTAATATTGAAGTCCTCTTCCTTCCGTATTTCCTGTCACCCATTAACATTCGGCTGGGTCAGACTGCGCCCAACGGGCGCGCTCTCATCCAGTCGATGGCTCCCCTAAAGTAAGCTTGCTAATGGGCCTCGTCAAAAAGCTAAGTGGCCACTTTATTAGGTTTACCTACATGGAACCTGGTCCACAGACCTCGATTGGTTATTCACGCTAACCCGGTGCCTTTTTTTTATTATCAGTCTGTCCATTCTGACCTCTGACCCCAGACAACAACGGGGCGTGCAACCGCGAGCGGTTTTCTTCCAACTTCTTCACGCCTGAATGTATTGAGTAGCTACTTGCGTTAGCAAGCCATGGACGGAACACGTGACCAAATAAAGTGGCCGCTGAGTTTAGGAAGCGCCGACTCGCCCTGGTGCGTGGAAGTGATAACAAATTACTCATTAGAGAGGAAAACACAGGAACGAACGCTCGGAAGATCGGAGAAGAAATATTGCATCAGGACTTTTTGTTTGCGGTGCTCGGGGACGATAATTTGACTCTGTAAACACACATTTTGGAACGCCCGCAGCGATGTGCTTTATGATGTTTTATCGCTCAAGGAGCTGGCACTGCTAAGTGGCTCCGCGAGGAAACAGGAAATTCTGAAACGCCGTGAGCAAGTTGTTGCCGTCTGCCTGCCGACGGCCGGAGAGCAGAAGAGAACATTCGGCGTCGGCTGCTGGTGTTACGTCAGTAATCGCTGGCCATTTCCTAGAGTCGCGTCTGTCTTTGTTTCTTCGTCTTCCTTTTTTTGTCGTAATGGAAAAAATAGGTCATTAAAATAAAAGTAATCAGGTCGTCGTAATTCAATTTAGTATAGCGTCGGCAGAGGATGTTTTTCAATAACAGCACAAAAAATGAGGGCTGATGTATTTGCATAGCTTGATTAAATTAGATGAACCAGATGAAAAAGATGAACGTCTCCTGAAATTAAATGACATCCTTTCAAACGATGTATTTTTTTTTTGTCTCTTCAAGGAACTTGTCAGGCTCATTCGCTGTGGTGGAAAACGGCGCAAAAAAAAAAAACAACAAAAAAAACGCTGGAAGTCTTTAAAATTCAAGCTGCCGGATTTATGAGCAAAATTGCTTTCGCTGGAAGTAGTTTGTCCTGCGTTCACCTCCAGTCTTGGCGGCGGCAGTCGGGAGGTCACGAAAGTTCACCCGTGAGGTCGAGTCGCTCCGATATCTTTTCAGAGTGGGTTCTGCGTTCCTGACAATAACAGACGCCTTGCGATCTCAGCGCTTGGCAGAGCCATATTTACCATTCTGGTTATATCGGTTTCTTTTTGTACGACGCCGACGTTACACCGGTTTGTCGAGTCTTCCGGCGCGGACGGAAACCTCTGGACCAGAGGCCTTAAAAATGCAATTAAAATCCTCCAGTCGCTCTGGAATTCGAGATAATACAGGGTTGACGGGAGGCCGGGGCGATGCGACCTCAGGTCAGACGAGTCCGGTGATACGACCTGCAACCGGCGACGCCGGGTTTACGGCGAGCGGCGTCTCAAACCGCCAGCAGCCGTGGAGGTTAAAAAATAAACCTCAACGCCGAGCAAACAAACCACCCGGATACTCCGGCCGCCCTGGCCGTCCGTTTATTAATATTAAAAGTATGCCGTTCGGGGGGGGGGGGGGCGATGTGTATATTTGAACAGGAAATGATAATCCAAAGCGCGCTCGGCGAGGCCAATTAAAAGAGGGCGGCGGCGGCGGCGGCGAACGCCTACACTTCAAAAAGGTCTTCGCCCTCCGGGTTGGAAAACACAGCCTCCGAAGAGAATGCGGCGTTCCTGTGATGTGACGGCAGCGAGGAGCAGATGAGAATCCACACGCACACACACACACACACACACACACACACACACACACACCCTCTGCGAGCCTGTCAGCCGCTTGACTAAAATCACAGGCTGTCAGGCTGTGTTTACCGCCTTCCTGGCTACCTGGAGGACCGTCTTTCTCCCTCGGTCCGGTCTTGAGCGTTTCCCAACCCCTACCCCTCCTCCCCCTCCCCCTCACCCACCCCCGCCTTCGCTTCCACACTTTTTGTTTCCCCCGGTTTCTCACAGGACTCAAAAGGCAGCTCTGCCTTTGTGTTTCCATGGGCGAGAGCGGCTTCAAGGCGCCACTGGTTAGCAGAACGCGGGCTACTCATTTCGTGTGTCCACAGCGGAGGCCTGTACTGTCAGTTCTGGCCTATAAACACTTTGGTGGTAGGCGGGAAGCCTGCGGGGAGGTGGTGGCGGCGGTGGGGTGGTGGTGGTGGTGGGGGGGGGGGCGCTTCCTTTGCACATTATGATGCGCTCGGCCTCAGCTGTTGCGACAGCGTTGGACTTTTGACCCGTGGCGAGCGGTATTTACTCAGAGGCGAGGTGATGGGCTGATAAAAAAAAAAAAAATAAATAAATAAATAGGTGCGGCTCCATCTAGTCGGCGCAAGTCTTCACGACATGAGAGAGAGAAAATAACTCGAAGCCCCCAGTGAAGTCAAGAGTGGCCTAACTTTGTTGGTTTGGCTCAAACAAGGCCGGGCAAATTGTCAGACAGGAGTGTCGAGGCTGGAATCAGGGAGACGTCCTGCCACCGACTGGAACAAACGCCCTGCACCTCCAGCCCAGCGAGGGGCGCTCCGCTTTGTGTTTGGCTTGGCACGCATCGGCCGTTTTGTCCGCGCACGCTCTTGCGGGAATGCCGAGGAGGCGAAGAGTGCTGCGCAAGAGGAGGAGGAGGAGGAAGTTTGTGTTTGTGCAGCAGAGTTGGGTTGGGGGAGTTGGTGGTGGTGGTGGTGGTGGTGGTGGGCGGAGGGGCGGCAGCAGCCGCATTCCTGCGACTGCCTGCTGCTGAGAGCCGAGCAACTTCAACAACGCGCTCTCCCGCAGACGTGCAAGGCGAGAGGCCAGCGGCGACACGCAGGTTCGGACGACGACGAGGCCGGACGAGACGCTCGGGACGCGACTCGAGCGTTCAGGCACAGCCGTGATGGATGTTTTGTTTTTTTTTTCCTTATTTTGTTTCCTCCGAAAATATCAAGGAAATCCCGCTAATTGTCACATTCCTAAGGTTGTGACATTTGTTGACCCCCCCTCCCCTGGGGTGGGGGTGGGGGAGCGGCGAGCAGCACCAACCACCAGTGCTATGAATTAGCTTTAAACAAAAAAAAAAAAAAAAAAAAAAAAGGGGATTAGCTTTCTTTGAATCGTGCCATAACAGAGTTGACTTGCACTACAGGTCAAGCAGGTCTGGACCAAAGTCTTATTGTATATCAAGCCAACCAACAGCAGGGCACTGAGGTGACAGCAACAAGTAAGAACTGCCTTTCATGAGGCAGAAACCTCACGCAGGCCCCCCATAGTAAAAGAATTAAACCTGGGAGGTCAAGAGAAAGCATCTTTAAGCTGTGAAGACTGTTTAAACCTGATCAATTCCAACTGGTTTTAAGTCCCTTTGCCCGGCGAAGTTTCAAAACAACATCTCCCATCCTTAATCATCTTGAGACACGAGCTGCTCCGGCACCGAAAGCTGAGGAACAAGTTGAGAGAAAGTTTTGAAATTTATGTTGGTTTTTGGATAACAAAACGGTCTCGCTCGATCCACAGCGCATTGGAAAAGCTTTCTTGTTTGCGGCACTTATAATGAGTGTGATAAACCCCTCCCCCTCCCCCCCCCCGGGGCTGAAATAGGAAAGCATCCTCCTCCGCGGCGGCTTCCCTCTACAGCAGCATTTTCTGCCTGCGACTTGAAATCTGAGTTGATATTTCTGGATTAGAAGGGAGCTTAAGCCTGCACCTGTCCCTCCAAGTTATTTGACTCTTTCGGGAGCTGGAATGCCTCATCATCTGCCCGGGGGTGGGGGTGGGGGGGTAGTCGAAGAAGGCGAGCTTGGGCTCCAGGGATAAAACCCCCGATCAGAGAGCGACACTGGGGTTAAGTGCTGAGATGCGGACGGCGGCTGGCACTTCATTTTCGCTCCTCGTCTGCACCTCCGCCTCTGCTCCTCCGGCGCGTCTGAGGCAACTCGCTAAAATTCCGAATCGCTTTCATGTACCGCAACAAAACTTGTTGTTTTTTTTTTTTGGTTTGTTTTTTTTGCGCCGCCGCAGCCGCATCCGGCCAAACTTCGGCTCTCCCTCCTCCTCCTCCTCCTCCTCCTCCTCCTCCTCCTGTATCCTCCTGGCCCCTTGGCCTGATTGTGTATGCAGGAAAAATAAGGAGGGAAAAAAAATGATCAAAGATAAAGAGGTTGCCTGAGTTCGTTAGCGAAGGCTTTGTTTTACTAGCAACACGACCTTGATCTTAGCCAGGATGCGTTGGCGCAAACTGTGAAAAAAACAACAACACCCACATAAAAGGCCGACTTGGTTTTGGAGGAAAGAAAGACAACATTTAAAGTGTCTACAAAGTTCCGGTCTTGTCTTTTTTTTTATTGTATTTTTTTTTAGCTTAAAGGTCCAGTGCGTAATGTAATGTTAGCTTGATTTATGATTTTTAAGTTTGTTAGCTAGTAGTTTAGTTAACTGCCACTGTAAATACAAAATGCGGGCTTCCTTAATACCGTGTGCACACATGACCTGAGCGCCGCCCGAGTCAAGCCGAGAATCTGAGACCATCGTAAGTAACCCGACAAAAATCCGAGCGCGCCACCCATCGGAAGCATTCCCTGGTAGGGACCCATCGAGAATATGATTACGCGCTTAGGCAACTGTCGGCGGCGATGCATTATTGAGATGTTATCGAGGAGTTCAAAAGCTTCCTCGCGGCGGCTCTTGCCCGTCTGCGCTCCTCTCGCCGCAGCCTGCGGCCTCTTGCTAACCCGTGTGCTAACAGAGCAGTCAGAGAAACCCGTGGAAAGCGCCTTGAAATTAAAAGGCAGAGAAAAAAAATTAAGGAAGGTCGCTTTATTTTTAGGGCGCCTCAGCTCAGCTCGAAAGGCAGCTGGTGTTTTGAGCCGAGCTGGGAAAGATTTAACGTGTCAAATTCTGCTCTCGCAGTTCCTGTCACGAACTATGACACCTAAACTTCCTCTGATAAAGTTTCTGTGAATGTATTCTTCCCGTCACTGTGTGTTTTTCCCCTTCTCTTTGTTTAGCTTGCTTCCTTATTTTAGAATATGTCTTCAAGCCCGCTGAGAGACTGTGCGATAGCGCAGCTCGACAGAGGCCTGACCCGGCTCGGGCTGCTGCGGCTGTTATCTTCGTCCTCCACATTTTCATTTTGATGGTTTATTTATTTAAGGAATGTTCATCTGCGAGAGTTATTGTGCTTTGAAAAGAAACGGCAGACACTGGGGTAATACTCCATTCACTTTTTGTGAAAAAGATCTGCGGCAGCTCGAAAGTCCGTCCACTTTGCTTTGAAGCTCAACGCGCTCAGCATAGCTTAGCACATAGGCGAAGGAGAAAATTTGCCTGTATTGGTTTTGAGTGCAAAAAAAGTCACGAGTAAATGAGTTAAATCTTCTTTTGGAGTTTCTCTGCCCTTTGTCTCCAGCTTAGGTGCTACGCCAGCTTCAGTTTTAACAGACAAATGGCAAGGACGCCGTTCACAGAATCGCAAAAACAAACGGCTATTAAAAACAGAATTCAATAAGGCGCCGATGTTTTAGACCTAACCATTAGTTACCTGGAATTCTGTTATCCCTCCTCCTTATCCAGCCTTCCCAAACAAAGCAAACACCGTAAAGGGGGCCACCTTGTCACATGCCTCTGTATACAGAAGCAAGCTGTTACTAATGAGTAGATGGATGCGAATACAACTTGCTGTCTAACGGCTGAGAAAAGAATGCAAGACAAAAAAAAAAAAAATAGAAGAAAAGGGGAGAAAAGAAAAGTTTGAAAAGGGGACCTGATTTATTTGGAAGTTATCAGAGAGATAAAGGCGCCGATGCTACAGGAAGTAAAAACTACTGGTAGCTAGCAAGGCGCGCCTCGCTGTGAGGTTTATCTGTTGGCATTTCAGACAGCTTGACAGCGTTGAATCTCTCCAAACACGTTGACAAAGTGCGCCACGAGTGAACGACACGAGCGTAATTGCCGGCCCCCGGGTCACCTGAGCCGCAAAAAAAAATACAACCTTGCCGCGAGGACGCCGAGCCGCGGGCGGATTAGCAAGGCGGCCGCTGCGACGTCATCGCAACAGAAGCGCGCACACACACACACCCCACGAGGGCTGGCTCTCGGCCAGCAGAGGCGCCCGTTATCAGCGCTGATAAAGAGCGCCGCTAGCGCTAGCGCTGCTCGGGGGGCTGGGAAGCGTCTCTCCAACATGTGCAAAAAACAGGAAGCTAAAACTCCAATTCCACAAGGCTGTAAAGTAGCATTTCAGATTGCGTAATGACGTCACTTTTTTTTTTTATTGGTAAGCTCAGAAAATCACCCTTTTTTCCACTCCTGACATCGTCTCTCCGGGCCGGGCAGAAACTTTGAACGCGACACCGGCGACTGAGCCGTGGAAAGAAAGAGGAAGCCGCACAATGCGAGGACTGCGCCGTGCCGAAATAGTTTAGTTTTTTTTTCTTTCCATTCACTCGATGACACGCCGATAAGTCGGTCGCGCCGGCGCTGTGAACACACATGAGCTCATGCTCACTGTCACCTGATCCCCCCCCCCCCATCCCGGGTTGGCAGAGTCAACACTGGCCCGACTTCCTCAGGACAGAGCGACGCAGCTGCCGTCGCTTTTGCAAACGCTCTTTTGTGTTTTCTTTTTATTTTGTTCCGTTTGGTTTCGTTTTGCAAAAAAAAAAAAAAAAAAAAAATCGAGACATATTTCTGCACCTCGCCGTCGCCTCGCCAGACAAACACAAATCCTCACAAACTAATAGAAAACTCCACTCAACTAAATAGTTATCCTTTAAGAAATATTCCATATATATATTTTTTTTTTTAGCTTTTGCTGAGACCCGTTTAATTGAATGGCGGCGGCAGAACCAAACCGCTGCCAAGTCTGAGGGGAAAAAAAGAAAAGGCCTGTTTGTTTTCTTTCTCCTCCCCGCTGTCGACCACTTGAATCGCCGTTTATCTCGTCAAACAAGGAGCAAAAGGAACCTCCCCCCCGCACACCCCCCCAAAAAAAACAAGGCAAAAAAACCCAATCCGCGTTTCCCCTCGGCAATCGCTTCTAAACGCAACCCGCGGGATTTATTTGTTTGGCAGAGGCCCAAAAAGTTATACGAGCAATTTTTATAATTCAAGGGAGGGAGGAGCTGCAAAAACAAAAATCTATATTGTTTATATGCAGATTCGACAGTTCTGTTTATGTACACTGCCGAGCACAGCTGCTCAGTGACTGGTCGGTGATTGATCAGCTGTTGTGCTAATCCGCTACTAGATGAGTGCGATTTAGTGCTTTATAAAGAAAAGTTGATTGATTGACTGATTGATTGATTGATGTGACGATTCTACAGTGACTCTATAATCTGACTAAAGCCTAAAACATTCATTAAATCAAATCTTGTGGGTCAAAGTGCCATGCATTTATTTATTTATTTTTTCGGGGGTGGGGGGGAGTTCACTCGATTGCATTTACATGGAAAGATCAAGGCTGTGTGTGCTCATGAATGACAGAGGGGGGGGTGGTGGTGGTGGAGAGACTTCAAACAGCTCTTTCATCACGCGGGGAACTAAAGTGAACACATTCCAAACCAGGCACCTACAAGCGCCGCTTGGCTCCTCCTGGAGCACATCCGCCAGACTCGGGGGTCGCCTTAAGGTGATCTTTACACTCGCACCCCGAAAAGTTTACGAAGATTTCTTTTTCCGACGTGGGAGGAGGTCGGAGAGAAATCTCATCACTGTCACCTCGCCGGTCAGAACCGCGGAAATGCGAACCTGCAACAAGTTGCCGCTGAGCCGCCGACTGTGCTTTTTTTTTTCTTTTTTTTTTTCTTTTGTGGCGTCACCCTGCGAACAGCGACGGCAAACTGTCACTCGGCACTCCGGGGTGCGCAGCGGAGAGAAAGAAGGAGCAGCGGGCCATGAAAGCATTGAGAAAATTGGAACCCCGTGCGGTTTCAACAGAGCCGAGCCGAGCCGAGCCGAGCCGAGCCGCTCCTTATCTCGCTCCATCGCATCTGCCAGAGTTAACGATCCGAGTCACGCGAGAGCCCGTCAGATCTTGCAGATGTTTTGGCTGTCCTGAGAAATCGGGTCTCTGCTGATTTTAAAGTGGACCAGCGCCGACCGTCAACTCTCAAGACACTTCCCACATTCCCACATGAGAAAAGGTTGGAAGTCGGAAGCTCAGCAGGTGTTTGATGACGTTTGTCTGCGTTTAGGACTTTCAAAGTTGGATGTGTGACCGATGGAGTGACGCAGGTTGGTCAACCTTGCCAAAGCAAATGAGACCGTTGCATCTGTGAAAATGCCCATGCAGTCTTGGCACTTGACCAAATCACAAGACAGCTGCGGTTTTACAACACGTCAAGTGGTGAATACATGGATGCAGCCCTGCAGTCACAGGGTGGCAGAACGCTGATGTGGCCCTCTGTGGGGGTGGGGGTGGGGGGGCAGGGAAACGACACTTCAGTGCAAGATGAGCTTTGGAACCAAACAAAAGTTCCAAGAAGGTCTACGGCTGTATTTTTGCGCTGACTAATAAAAAAACAAACAAAACAAAAACAGAACTTGCTGAGGTGGCATTATTTACCCCTTCTGCCCGACGGCCTGGTGCGGCTGCGGGACCGGCTCCGCTGGCGCTGCAGTCGGGTCTTGCCCAGGAATCTGTAGTAGTACGAGGGTCTCCCGGAGCCCTTCCTGGTGACCCCGGCCATGCCGACACCTTTCCCAACCGACAAGTCCACGGCGCCTTGGTAATCACAGCGAGGATAAAGTGGCAGAGTTCCCCCCCCCCCCCTGACTCCCCCCGGGCGGAGTCGGAGCAAAACTTCCCAGGAGAGTTCCTTCCCTCCCGCTCGAAGTGCCGCTGCTCGTCTTCCCGATCACATCCACTCCACTGTCGTCACCGCGCGCTCCCAACTCCTACCTTTTGCTCAACAAAGTTTCCCAGATCCCGCAGGCATGATGTCCGGGAATACTGTGAGTGTGTATCCTGAATGACAGGAAAGCTGTTCCTGCTGCACCCGCCCCCCCTCCGAGCCCTCAGGGTAGCCGGAGTGCACCGGAGGAATTTTACACCCGTGAGACGAGGTCGGTTGTCCCCTTCGTGTCGCAGCCAAGGAGCCTCCGCAGTCAGAGTGCATCTACAGCCCTTTTACCTTCAACTCTGCCAGAGTGTGTAGTGAAGAGAAAGAGCGTGTGTGTGTGTGTGTGTGTGTGTGTGTGTGCGTGCGCGTGTGTGTGTGTGTGTGTGTGTGCTTTGTGGCAGCAGAACAACAGGAGAAAACTTTGGGCTGCCTGGAAAACCCAGCAGGGGGGGGGGCTCGACTGGAACGGAGTCAACCGGAAAAGTCGCGAGGGGCAACGTGTTGTCGGGCTCCCTCGGCGAGGAAACATCTGTTGCGGTCCAACGAGTCGGGCTCTGAGATTTTAAAGCGACAAAAAAAAAGCCCGAGTCCCGATCCGGGGATCCGGGGATCCGGGGATCGGGGACTGGGCTCCGCTCCGGGTTTTCCGGCCGCGGCCGCTGTTTGAGTTGCACTCCTGAAAGGCGAGAGCAGCATGGCAGGGAGTGACGGCCTATCACGGGCAGATGCAAACGGGCTGTTGGGAATGTCGAGCAGCCAATCAGAGCGTGATCCCCGGGACAGGGGTCAGGCAGATGGGCCGGAGTCCGCTGGCAGGCGCACAATTGAACACACAATGGAGGAGGAAGGCACACAGAGCTGAATGGAGGTGGAACCAGTTTGAGGACTCCGAGGCAGCAGCAGGCGTGTGCGCGTCTTTGTCGCCGTCCCCGTCTATTAATCACCGATACCCGATCGAGATTCTACATCTGGTTCCGGTCCAAAACGACACTTTCACCCTCTCAGATTTCCCCCGAAACGACGACATGGAAAAAAAACACACCTGCGGCGCCGTTTGACGCACGCCAAGCGCTTACAAAGTTCCTGAACTTTACGAGGTCACGCCTGCGTCAGCAGAGGGAAACCGTGGCACGCGGGCTGCAGGCTCCGTGCAACTTCCCAGCAAAAGTGGAAACCCGAACTGGCACTAAAAAAAACGGACGCCGAGGGTTTTACGGTGGGAAAGGGAGGAAGAAGCAGAGGTTGATAGCGCCTGAACGACAAGTTCCTCGGTTTAGTGGCGGGGAGTTACAGAGAGGTCTTTTTCCCAGCAAAAGTCGGCGTGAGCCTCTTAAAACCGACTTGAACTTTATACAGTGTGTGCAAAACGGTGCTTGTATGAATTGTTGGCTCTGTTTGACTCAGCTGGGGGGGCGGGGGGCGTGGGGGGTAAACGCTGTTTGGTAATGCACTTCTACGTCCAATACATCTGCACTCAAACAGAAGTGGGGGAAAGAAAAATGAAAGTCAAGGACTCCAACGTGCCGGTAAAGGGGTTTAAAAGACGCTGGTCAAAAATTGAAAGTCGGCAACTGCGAATGACGAAGGCCCAGGAGCAACAGAACCAAGCATTGACGTCTGTCTCCGGACTCCCGAGGGTTGGAAATCAATTTATCAATCGATGGCCACTTAATCAAAGTCTTTCTGCCGCTTCCTCATTGGCATCTCGTTTGCCCCCCCCCCCCCCCCACCCCGACACCGGCAACTCTTCAGCCCACCACAAACCCCCAGCAGTTACAGAACGCAGCAGCGTGCCTGCGTCTGTCTGAGGGTTGCGGCTTTCAGCAGAGTCACCATCCGGTGCGCCTCCAGAGTCTGGCGGCCGGGCGGGGGAGGGGCACAAGAGGGAGTAGGAGGGCCTTCGGGCGTCACGCGGTGGAGCCACCGGGGGCTCGTGAATCACCGGGAAGATGCCGTCGAATTGCGCTCGCGCCGAGAAAGCTGCCAATATACCAGTCAGCCGGCGTGGGTTTTTACGAGCGAGCCTGATCACATCAGTCGCCGGCAAGCTGGGGCCGAATCCGGAACGGGCCGGTTCCGACTCGTCCGCAAAGAGAGAGGCGCGCGCGCGCGGGTGATTGTCAGTGTGTGTTTCGCGACAAGGCGAGCTGATCTGATCTTGCCACCGCGACGGTCGCCATGGGAATGGGTGCCTACAGTGACTCCTTGTGAAATGGACCCTGGAGTCTGCGCGTGAGTCGGGGTCGCGCAGAGTTCGCGCGGCGCGGCCAGCCAGCCTCTGCCGGCTCCATCACAAAGACACCAGTGAGCAGCCGAGGGCCAGAGTCAGGTCGGGGAGAAATACAGGTACTACCCAGAAAATGAGAATATCCTGAAAAAGGTTGCTGTGTTTCTGCAATTCAACTTAAAAGGTGAATTTGACATGTTATATAAAGGAATAACATGCAAATCAATATATTTCAAGTTTGTATTTCTTTGGATTTTGCTGATCAGGTCTTGCAGCTTAAAAAAAAAAAAAAAAAAAAACTCAAATTTTATAATAATCTTCTAAGTTTGTGGGTTTGTGGTTTTAATAAGCTGAAAATCCTAATCAGCGAAGTTACAACAAGGAACTGCTTGAGAGAGGTCAATTTGCGTGGACTGGCTCAATAAAACTTGTTGGTTTCATCTTTTGTATTAAATGTGCCAAAATAAAAAAAACTTTTACTCGATATTCAGATTTTTCGGGTAGCGCCTGTGGGTGGGACAAATCTGAGGTATTATTTGGCCAGTTAGTCATTGTTCCTTCAGAGAGGGTTGTGTCTATATGAAGAGGTGTATTATTGGATGTAGTATAGGAAATGCAACAGGTTGTGTGGTCAAAAATAGTTTGAAATGTGATAAATCAAAATGTCCTTTGTTATACGGACTCGTTGCAAAACAATCCCAACCGCAAGCATTTATTAGCTGCACATAGGCCCTGAAGATATACCAATGCATGTATAATAAGGCTTAATACGGTACCTAGAGATGGGAAAACAGAAAAGGAAAGAAAAAGAAAATTGCAGCACTCCAGGACGACCGTTCAATTGCAAACTAGCACTGCTGCTTTCAAGGTGCATTTCTGTGCAAAGAGGTTTCAAAATGAAAGGACGTGTTGTTGGCGCACGCGAGCCCCGTCGCACGATAATATATGTGAAGGTCTCGGGCTGAGTGAGGCGGTCACCGCGGACCTCTGAGTTTGACCCGGCCTGCTTCTTAAGCATCTGCCGTCCCTCTCTCCGCCGCTGAAATATCGCAAAGGAGTCCCACAAGGACCCAAATGTTCGCATTTATCGGGCCAAGTGACTCACGCAATAACACCCATTGCAAAACGAAGGGGGAAAAAAAAAAAAATAGAAGCCCCGCCGCAGGAGGAAACATTAGCGGGGAGGCACAGAGGGTTCGAGGAGAAGCAGGCGGCAAATCGCTCACCTGTTGAGAATTCCGTCAAAAAGGCGGCGTCAGACCCAGACGGCGGCGCGGGAACGGAGGAGGCAGACGGGAAAGAAAGAGATCAGTCAGATCGCGTGGCGCGGCAACAACATTATTATTAAAGAGAAAGTCTGAAGGAAGCGCACGGCGGGCGCAGCTCCCGTATCCTCGAGCGCCACTCGTGAATAGAACAATGACATTTTTCATCCGTGCGTGCGCACCTTGGGAAAGCTGAAGGCCGCGCTTCTTAAAAAAAAAGAAAATGAGTAATTCTTTCACTATTGTTGTCGTGGAACGTCTTTCATTTTTGCTGAAAGATAAGAGCGAAGCCACAGTCCAGCGCAGAGAGAATGAAAGAAAAGCAGGTGGTTTTTTTTACATTCATTACTTTGGTAAATTGCCTTCAAGCTGCTTCCATATGTTACAAAGAATTAGCTTTAGAACGCGGCTGGAGGTCTGACTGATGGATAAATTAAAGCGATTCGGCTTTCAGATCACTCAAACCCTTAAAAAAAAAAAAAAAAAAAAAGCTGAGAGGGATGTATTGATCTTTAACTCAACCCACTCTTTGGTCTTCTGAGTGACTCTGGCACAAAGAGTGGCTCGCACTGCCTATTACAGCCCAGATACAGACAGCCTTTACGGCCAAACACCTCAAAGTGAGTGTCAGCTCCGAACGCAGCTCCCAAATAACAAAAGCAGGACCCGGCGTGTGATGAGAAAGCATAAACAGGCCGGATTAAAAACCCGTCTGTCTGTCTGCCTGCAAATAAATGGTGAAACTGCCATTAGGATCATAGCAGCAGATTTATCAACAAATGCAAAAAAAAAAAAAAAAAAAAAAAAGTTCAAGGAGAACTTTGAAGACAAGAAGGTTGGCGTCGTGAGACTGTTTGGTTTTTGTAATTTGCGTTGACACAGAGCCGATTGGGGGGGAAAAAACTGCAAAGTCGTCCGACAGACGGAAGCAAGAGATCAGATTCATCTCGCATCCGCACCGCCAGCGATCGGATTTGTATTCTATTAAACTGATAAGCTCGTGGGGGTCGATGCTAGGCTACGGCATTACACTGCCGAGTCTGGTAGCTTAAAATCTGTTTGTCATGTTTGAGATTTTTAATAGAAGCTCAAGAAAACGTCAGTATATATATATATATTAAAAAAAAAAATGCCCAGTCATGCCAAGATTTGCTGATTTAACAGCAACTGATAAATTAAAGTGAAAAACGATTTAAAAAATAATTAATAATAATAATAATAATATAAAGTCATAGCACAACTTTCTTGCACCCCAGCTATGTATCTAACAGCAGGGCTAATTCAACTAGGTGGACTATAAATTAACACAATACTGGCCCCTGGTGGAGAAAATGGTGCATAGCTGGTAACGGCAACAAGTTTGTAGTACGGCTTTTATAAGCAAGTGAAAAATTAAAATTAAAAATTAAAAAAAAACACAACGGTGACATCCGCAGCACTTTGTTTTCAAAATGCCCCTTTACTCTTAACAAAGTTAGATTATATATTTTGTGATCGCCCCGGCAGTTCGTCCCATAAAGTAGTGAGTGAGATGCATTGTTACATTGCAGTGCATCGTGAATGAGGAGATATCCGACTATCGGCGCTATTGTGGCGCCTCCGCTTGATAAGTCAGTCACGACGGCTGCGGCTCCTCCATTCAGGCGTCTCTCAATAGCGCCGTCCAAACAAGTTCTAATCTGAACTGATCCGACAGAAGGTGGCAGCCGACAGGCAGCCAGATGGGATCCGAGGAGCGGCCTTAACTCCCCTCTAATAATAGGCAGAGAGGAGACGAGGGGAGAGCATCGTTCTCCAGCGAAACGTCTTCTTCGCGCCAAGGCCAAACGCCGGCCTCCGTTCTTCCTAAACGTTGGGGGTGTGATGAACGGTTTGATTTGTGCCAGCGCGGCGCCGTCTTTCATAGAGAAAGAGGTCACCAGGAACGCGTCGACAGTTTTGGGTGAACTTTTCCTTTAAATGGAAAATAGTTTTGTCTGTACAGTGCCGAGGGTGGATTTCTCGTTGCTTGTAATGTCATAAAAAACGAACATCGCGACCACGCCCCCCGGAGTCTGTCATCTCAGACAGGCTACACCCCCACCCACCCACCCACCCAGTCTTTTTTTTTTTTATCTTATTCATGTCTCTCACTTCCCCCCTCAGCCCCCCGGAGCAAATGCCAAACTGCAGAAGGTCCCATCCAGGGCAGAAAACTCATTATACAAGACGAGAGGAAGAGAACAGAGGATTCTGTGTGTCAGTGGAGCAAAAAAAAAAACAAAAAAAAAAAAGTGTAAGCTGGAGGAGGAGGAGTGGGAGTTGGAGATTTTTTTCTCTTTGCCGATGATTAAAAAGGAATAAAAGAGGCACGAAGGAGGGGTGGGAGGGAGAGGCAGAGCGGGTGGGAGGGCGGGGGTGGGGGTGGGGGGGGTTCTCGCTAATGAGGCAGCCACTCCAAGAGGAGCGCAGACGGACCTGCGGCCGTGTTGCTAACAAGTGCAACGGAGGAAAAAAAGGCCCAAGAGTCATGTGACATTGTGTTCAGTCAGAGGCAACTTGTTCTTCTGTTTTTCGTACACACACACACACACACACACACACACACACACACACACACACACACCATACCCCCCACCCATTCATTCCATTTCACTTTTCATTCATTCATTCATTAAAAAAAAAACAGCACTGAAACTGAAACTTTTGGAAACTCCTCCTTCCAGGGTTTGAAACATTTTTTAATGTGGGCTTGTTCTTTACATTTGACATCATTGTTTGTTTATGCTCCCCGACTCCGTGGCAACACACAGATGCCAGATGTAGCCAAACCCGTTTCAACCCTCCCCGGGCGGCTGGACCTCTTACGAGTGTCGGCAGGAACGTCGATCTGCTCTGACAGCCTGCCTGCACATCGGGTTGGACGTCAACATCGGGTCATTTTTAAAGAACCGTCAGTTTGTGCAAGGATTCCTTTCTGGAACGTGTGCCGCTTGTCTCTATGTGGCCAGGGTGGAACCCTTTAACCCTTCACATCAAGATGGCTACAATAGGGAATGGACAGATGGGTGGACGGATGGGTGGATGGATGGATGTAGACATGGGCCGGGCCCATTCGTGAATGCTCTACAAAGAGATGTATTGCAATTCTTATGTAATCTTTGCCTTCGCATCACTGGTGGAAAGTGACCCTACAACAACAACAACAACAACAACAGCGCCAACAATATAGTGCGCACCAGCATATTTTGCGGAGTCTGCACAGCTCCGGTGGGGACATCAACGGTCTCTACGGCAGGATGAGGTGAACGTGGCACGACAGTGTCAATATCAGCAGGAATGTTGCCCACATTCCGCTGTTGACATTTAGCGGAGAGCTTACACGGGCAAATCAGATCGACGCTCTGAACACGAGCGAACGCACACTGGGATACACACGGGACACACACACACACACACAACTCTCCATTAATCTGCGTAGTAACTCCCCCTTTTAATCCCGGGTCACACCAGAGTCTTCGACCGGGGGATGGACAAATCAAGGCAGAGAGAAGCGCTTCCCAGCAAAGGATTCCGATCAACTGCTTTGTTGCGGCAAAAGACAAAAACCTGCCCACAACGTAGTCTTTGTCTTTAGTTTGTCTTCTTATACCCACAAATAAAAGTCTTGGACCTGACTTGGCGACAGGTTGTCCATATATATATTTTTTTTAAAAAAACATTAAACCCACATTCTTTCATTCTCCATTGCAGTCGAAAGCCTTTCTTTGCCCCCGAAATCATCACAGTTAGCCCTCTGTTTGCGGTTCTTCAGCGAAAAAAACAACAACAAATTGCTTGCAGCTGAAACTATCCTTTCACATCCTCGAAAAGGGAGAATGCTAAATGTACATCATCAACACATGAAAATCTATACCTGATAAGTATGAATCCACCCGATATCTGCTGCCTTTTTAGCATTCAGGAATTCTTATTATTCTTGCTGGAATTTGGGGAATTCAGACCAAGCCACACAAAGTGCTGAGACTTCCCATTCAGCCACAGAGACTCCATTGTCATACAAACGGCCATGTGAAATGTAAGTCAGGACGAGGGGGGGGGGGGGGGGACTTGAGGATTTGGCAGCGGTGCGCGGGGAGATGGCCGGGGCAGCGGCTGTAAAACTCTCCCTCTCGCCCGGCACTCACCTTCCCGCGGCCGCGCCATTGATTCTCACCTGCCTTCCTTCCTGCGCAGCCTGGTACACACACAGCGCTCGCTTCTGCCTGGCCACTCGCCGCAGCCGCAGCAGCAGCAGCAGCAGCAGCATCGGGGTCGATGCATTGTTGAGGATTATTACGCGCGAGTGCACAAATGAACCGACACGCAGAGTGCGAATCTTGGAGAGGAGGTCGTGGTGGAACAAGGGCAAACACGTGACGGCGCTTTGTGAGGAGGGCCAGCGCGACAAGTTGGGTTCATTATCATCAGAATAGTTTTCCACTGGGGAATAATACTCGCACACACAGTGGGGAGTGTATCAAGGACTGTCATGCTGAGTTTTTTTTTGTTGTGTTTTTTTATTTTATTTTATTTTTTAGGGAAAAGCACATTTTTCACTAATCCAAATAGTCTCGTGCTGGGGCCACCAACCTTTTTGAACCTGGCTGCTACTTCATGGGTGCTGAGTCATACGAAGAGCAACCAAGTTTGCTACACTCTAATGAAATGACAAGTTCTCTCAGCTTGCCCTTAGTTACATATTATAGAAGAGAACAGAATAGAACAGCCTTTATTGCCATCGCACTACAAGTAGTGACAATAGAATTGCTTGTTTTGAGCTTTATTGCTCCTTTTTTTTTTTTTTTTTTTTAAATAAAAATGTCAACGAGATATAAAAGGCTTGGAGTCTTCTAAAAAGAACTGGATTTTTAAAACATTGGGCGTAAAGAACAATTTTAAAATCACAAGACGTTTCCTTCGCATCAATTGTTTGGTCCACAGGAAGTAGCTCTGGCAGTTCTAGATACATTAGGGTCACATGACAGCCCAATGTGTGTGTAAATGAATCTCCATAGACACAAGTCATAGAGAGTCAGTTAAAAGCAATATAGGGCAAGGCTTAAAAAGTGACAAGTGTGCCAGGTTTGTCCCCAGGGTTATTTTATGCTTAATGATACTCATCTATGTGAAGACTGATCACGCTAAGTTCTCACAATAATTATCAACAATGACTGAACAAGGTTGGATTCAGTTCACCTAAACATCCCTAGATTTTAGGTGAACTAAAGTATTTTATTTCATGTGCAATAATATATATATATATATATATATATATATATATATATATATATATATATATATATATATTTAAGATATTGTAATTTTCGAATCTATATAAATGCAAGTGTGATCACAAATTAACAGCAACAGAATAAAGTAACGTTTTAGATCCAGCTCACAGAGTTAGTGCTAGTGCTATTTTTAGAACAGGCCTGCGGGCGACTCATCCTTCAGGTCCTTGGGGGCGACCTGGTGTCCGCGGGTACCGTGTTGGTGACCCCCTGGTCGAGTGGATCCTGCTACTGGAAGGCAGCCGTGCCAGTGGAGTCAACCCTCTGGCCGCAGTGTCAACACTTTTTTATCCTAGCGTGGGAATCTGTGTCTGACTTCTAAACAGCACTCTCACCATTTCCCTTCACCGCACACATGCACAGACACATTGTGGGTGTGTTTGCGCCGATGTGTCCTTCCGGAGATGTAGCGGGGCGGACCGGAGGAAACGGATGCAGAGTTGGAGTTTGTAGTTCGAAACCAGCGCTAATGCGGTGATGTCAGCTGACGTCCGCAGTGCGCGGCTGCCCGGCGGGGTCGGTGGCGGGACGCGAGAAGGGCACGACTATTTGGGACGATGCAGCTGGTCTCGCAAGGGCGCCGAATGACAATGCAACGGTCTCTCAGTGCTGCAAGCTAATCTCCCTTTTACGCTAGTGAGTGAGTAAGTGAGTGACTGTGTGTCATGTGACAGGAAGTGAGGCGCGGCGGTGGGAAGGGGAAGCCTTTTGAGAGTAAAGTTGATTTTCCCCTCTTTCCTGTTTTCTGTTTCTGTCCCAGCATGTTTGGCCACCTTCTTACATCATCGCACATAATTCCAATCACTCCCACACTGTGTTTGCCCTTGTGAATCCACTTGAAGACGAATGAGGACAGACAACTTGTACATATGGAACTTGTTTCGCAAGTTTAAATACCATATTTGATTGCAAAGTTGCGTCTGGAAAGCGCCGTGAGTGGTATCTCAAGTCTTCCTGGCGTTGTTGGGAAAGCTTTTGGACGTTCCCCGAGTAGGTTTTGTGTTACTTTTTTCTTGAATTAATGGTCAACCTTTGCCTATTACTCATGCAGCTTATTAGCCCTTGAAAAAATGTGATGACACAAGGAAAGAGCTCGTAGTTTCTTTGTGGTGGAAAATGTTTTTTGTTTTTCTGAAGTCTTGCGTACATTATATGGACTTTAAAGGTCAACGGACGGCTGCTCTGATCACACCGGGCAACTTTGGGCTCTTTGTTTGCCCGTGGTACAGTTTCATGAGCGTTTCAGTTTTTAATACGTGACAATGTTAAAAAAAAATCCACACGCGGGACATTTAAAAATGGCGGTTTTGGTTTTCGTGAAACACTCCCACTCGGCTTTCGGGAAAACTCTTACCCAATCAGTGCCCTGCTCTGTGCTACGTCACCGCTATGGTACTTGGTGAGCCCGCTTGGAAACCCAAGAAAGCAGGGAGCAAAATGGCAACGGTTGGAACTGTGTTGCGGCCAATGGAAACGCGGCCTTAGCCTAGTTGTTTTTGGTTCAGTGTTCCAGTATGTTCCTCAATGCAGCCTTGACCTCAATATGGGACCACCAGGAAAAGACTGTATGACAGGGACCGCTGAGACGAACCCTCTCCAGCCAAGAAGCCTCTGGATTGTGTTTAGAACCTTGATGTTTTTGTAGCGACACGGCAAAAGATTCAAGGGGCTCCTTCATGCGTGACGCGTCATAAATTAAAAAACAGCCAGGGCTAAATACAGCATTGTAGATGAGCGAGTCAGTGAAGCCAAGTGTGAAGATCTTGTCCGAGAGGTCGACCCGCGTGTTCTGGGGGCAGCAGAGGCCCAAGTGCGCGCAAACACCACGTTCCCTTTTCTGCAGTCCAGTTTCGTTTCGCTCTGGCAGCTGAGCGACTGTTGGCTCAGCGAAAGTCCTCCGCCTTCGTTATCGGACACGATTCTCTCTGTGTATTTGCGAAGAAAGATTGTTGATCTGCGCATCAATGTCACGGCAGACTTAATGAAAGTGGAGCGCGCACTTGAAAGCTAGAAAGTCCAACGACTGTCATTATTTCCACCGGGAACGCTCTGTCTGGAATGGTAAAGTAAGTGGGGTTTCTTAAACGGCAAAGAGGAGGTAGGCGTTTAGCTTAACCGCCGACAATTTGGAGAAGATTGCCCACTGATTCGCAATCAGTCAGGTGACAAACGATTGAACCAATCAGAGGCATTCTATGAAAAAGTAAAATGGTTAATGGCCTGCACTCACGCAGCGTTTTTCTGCTAAAGACTGCATTTGCCTCACGCATGCGATGATTGTGTGTTCCCCTCATCAGAGACTAGACACATTCACGCACTGATAAACGGTCAACAAGCAGTGAAGGTTAAGTTTCTTTCCAGAGAAACATTGTCATTGAACCTCGGGCCACAAAAGTAGTCACAGCCAGGATTAAGTTGTGACAAAAATAGGGTTGTCGGTGCGATTAGTTAAATACAATCCATAACGCGTTCATTTTTTTTGTCGCATTTTGTCTCATTTACTAACCAGCAGTCGGCCCCTCTGGACGATTTCTGGTAAGAAATACTTTACGTTATGGGGTTAAAATTGCCTTGAAATGCAATTAATCACAGTTAACTATGAAGATTATGCGATTAATCGCGATTAAAAAAGAAATTGTTGGACAGCCCCCGACTAAAACAAACTGCAACGGCAACCTTGCAGCTGCAAGAAGGCGCTGCAGGATGTGACAACGTTTCATCAGTGAAAGACGGAGAAAGAGTGCATCTGCGCTACGCCACATGTGGAACCGAGCTGATTGGTCTGCACCACCTCCAGCAGACGCACCATTTATCCAAGAGCTTTTTAAAGGCCGTCCCTTTTCCATATGTTATCTATGTGCACATGCATTCCAGGGGTATGTGGGGCATTTCAAGTGGTGTGTCAAATAAATCACAAGCCACTCGTACCAACAACTGGCTTTTCCCATCAGATTCACACACGCCCATCACCCCCGGCTCCTGGGAATCTGAGACAGTCTCCCTCTGTTTCTTTTCGCCCCCAGACCTGCTCTGTTGACTCTCGCGCTCTCTGTATGCTTTACAGTTGCCAAAAAAACACACGAGAATCCTTTTGGATACTTCGCCATGATAAATGGAGGTCCAGCGCAGCAAGAAACACAAGCACTCACTCACTCAAACAAGCCCGAAGCAAAGGTGCGGGGTAAACAATGACTCAAACTCATCAGGTTAACTATGACAACGAATCTGGGAAGCAGCTAGAGGGGACAGGACATGGCGAGTAGCATCGTTCTCTGACATCAAAGAATGTTCCAGACCTTCCAGATGCGCCGCATACTCCTACCGCTCCGAACAAAGTGGTTTATGTAATCGGACTCAAAGAGCTTCTAATTTCCATCTGAATAGCTCGCACAGTTAAATAAAGCTGCTGGTGCCGCATCGCAACATTTAATAAAGTGCAATTGCAATTATTTGCTTTCATGTGCGCCTGGATGTGGCGTGGAACACTGGCGCTGCTCGGCACCCTGCTGTTAGTCATCGAGGGGCAATCCACACAGCCGCGGTCGCTGCTGCTGAGCCATTATGCGTGCGGTGTGGAAAAACAGGACAGAGTGTGAAGGATGGCTTAGTCATTCGATGCAAAAAAAGGACGGGCACATATACTTGTGTACTCCCAACGCGACTGAATTCAAACCACAACTGTGAACTGCTGCTGCAAAAAAACAAGGGCCGCAGCGGAAAGACCTCAACTATGTCCTCTGTTACCGTCGTCACGATGAAAACTTAATGGGTGGTCTCGCTCCTGCTCGACGCTAGCGTCAACACACGCGAGCCTCCCTCAGACGTTGCAGCGCACACACTGCAACGACCTTCACGCAAGCAAAATGAATGCAAAACCCATGCACACAGTCCCAGGGAGCGTTGACGACTGGTGAGGACTTAATTGCGTTACGCTTCGCTGACAATGGTTTACTGGTCTCATGCATGAGCTCGCCATGGTTGTATCCCTGACACCCACTGGTTTCAGATTACCATGTTACAGTGACTTTGCCTGATTAGCTTAAACGATATGGACTGACATCGTTTCAAACATCTACTGAAATGATACCCGTTGCCATAGAGACATTATTCTGGCCATGCAAAGTAAATGTTTACAAAAAATACCATATATAGGACCAAGGTTAATATGCACAAACTTGATATTCGTGTTACTGACACACAAACAACACAATTGCCATCGGTGAAAATCAGTAATCGCACAGTCGCTGCAACTCAATTCTGTCTGTCGTGCACACCACTTGATAGGCTGTTAATTATGGCATGGAGAAGTTCATCGCATGCATCATCATGAGTCATCAGCGGTTCAGCATTATCAAAGGGTATAATTTGCTGATTATGTCAAGAGAGATACCAGGCAAAGGCCAGAGCAGCCAAAAAGACTGGAGGATAATGCATTAAGATGCTGCAACAATATTTAATACAGTCACAACAAATGTGCAGAGAAATACCATTGTGTACGACTTTGTTACGTTTTAATAGCTATAATGTGTCTGGTATCAACAAACTCAGAAAATCTCACTTTCAGCCAGGTAACAGGGGATTCTCCGTTTGACAGCAGTTCACTCCGCTTCCCAGTGATAGAAGCTTCTAGTGCAGCTAGGGGTGGTGGCACACACGCTGACGCTGCAGTAGGCCTTTCCAAATTCTAAACCTACATGAATGCAACCAGAGGGTGAGATCATACGCGCATTTATCTGGCGGCTTGAATGGGGAGGATAGACGCCACAGAGCTCGGTCAGGATTGAAGCCCTGTCTTGGGCCACATCTGAGAAGGGTTGGTGGGGTTCAAATACCAACAACTCCATATGGGCTCCAGCTGGATTATTAAGGAGTCGATCCATTTAGACGATATACTTTTTTTTTTTTTTGATCCATATTTTCCGGGACTGGAATCTCCATAGATGCAGAGGTGACAATTTAAACTTCTGTGTTTGGTGAACACGTTTGAAATAACGATGTCAGCCAAGACCGAGCTAAACGATGTCTGTCGTCAAGTTAAGTCAATACGATCAGGTGAGAATGTTCACTGTGAACTTGAGTGAAATCGCAGCATTCTTATCACCAAATAATGAGCAACGAAAAGCCTAGCGGATGAGGACGACACAAGCTAATTCGCTTTGCGCTAAAGACAATTATTTATTCATACACGGCATGTAACGCAATTACAAGACGTGCATAATGTATGTGGCAATCCCATTTTCCTTCCTCTGTATCGCTTAAGCAGGGTCTCGATGGCTTTGCTTAATTTCTACAACCCCCGTTGAGACATTTCACTCAAGCACAAAACAGAGACTCGCCAGGGCACCATAGGCCAACGTAGCAGGGGGTACGTGAGTAACTCCAGGATGATTTTATCTCCTTGCTTGTTGGAGCAGCAGTTTATCCCAGCAGTCAATCACCAAGTGCTTCCTATCTTCCACTTTCGCCGCTGAAGAACACTTGGTCAGCTTCTGCTATCTGGACTTCCAGAGATAAGGAGGTTTGAGTAGACCGAGCGAGCCGACTGACACGATGACGGATTAAATTGGGTTGCGCTTTGTGTACATTCATTTATTTAGAGTAAAGCTGCCCTCCTGGCAAGTCTGCAGTGCATTACGGAAGCTTTGCGGGTGCCAAGGCAATTAGCTGATTGGTTGATCGACAGAATATATATCACACGACCCCGACGGTTACGAAATCACGTGTCAAGCAAAAAGGCAACCGCTGAGTTTAACGTCTCTCAGCGAAAGATTACAGGGATTCTCCGGGCCTGGGTTTTTTTTCCACCTTTTCAATTATTTGTCCCAGTACCAGAAAAACAACCAGCAACAATAATGTGAAGTTGCAATTGGCAAGACCACCAGTCTGTTTTCCCTTTTCCGCAGAAGAATGCCAAGTTTCATTCAGTTACTAAGTCTACAGAGGAGACATTGTAGCAGGTAGAACTGGTGCAAGCCAGTGAAGGACAGACGGCAACTACAGTGTCAGACAAAACTGTTTACTTAAGCCAAGGCTTGCAGCAAGCTAAATGCTGATATATTTCAATCAACAGAAACTCCATAAAGGCAACTTGGCACTGGGGAAAGAAAAAAAAAAAAAAGCGGTACACTGTCATCAACCAAGTCATCCAAAGCAGTGGAAAAGCCATAATCTGCAATTGCAGACAGTCTAAATCCAGATCCCCGGTGACCTCCAGCCTCTGTTTTCTTATGATCTACGCTCACCCAGTAGCCTGCTGGTGTTGCTTTCTCATCTTTCCCACCAGTGACTTTTCCACCTTTGGAATGTCATTCCCGTCTGTCCATGATTCCCACTCAGTTTTCCCCAGTAATTCTCCCCCCTCTCCTGCTGTTGCGAGTCTACTTCCTTCCCCACAGCTGCTGCTGCTGCTGCTGCTGCTGCTGCTTGGCCGCTTGCTCTAATAATAGGACAACAATACCCACCCCACGCCCGGACACACTGTGCAACCGCTAAGAGAAGGAAAACACCTCAAGAACAACTGCCCATAAATATGCAACATTAAAAAAATAAAATAAAAAAAAAGCATCCCCATGAATTCATTTCATTATACAAATAGCATTTGCTAACAGCAATCTGCCGCCTGCAGGGCAACTTTCTAAATAGTTGATGTTTTGTACCTCAAGAGTGTGTGTGTAATAGAAGTGCTGCATGTAAACACATGTTGGTGAAGGAATGATGATGGGGCTGCACACACTGCAAGCCTGCTGCTGCTGCTGCTGCTGCTGAGACTACAACTACCTGTGGCACAGGACTCTGAAGGGAAGGGGCAGTCTAATCAAGCCAGCAGCTGCTAAATGGAGGCTACACACTCTTGCAAGCACTTAAACACCGCCTTGTAGCTTTTGGGAATCGGATAACTCATTAATTACACACACACACACACACACACACACACACACACAAACGGGAAGGTTCAAGGCATGGTCGGGGTGCATGTCTGAGTCTGCAAACAAACAGCCTTAGAATGGAAGACGAGTGTTGTGACTTGTACTATCTTCTGCTCTCCCACTTTCTAAAAAGCTCTCGCTCCAGTTTGTGTGGACGCTTTGTATCCCCAATCCCCAAACACCCCCTTCCATTGCTCCCAGAATAAGAAAACTCCCTCTTTTATACACCCACGCGTGAAAAAATAAGAAATAAGTTCCTCTCGGCTCCGGATCAACCCCTCACCCTCCGCCATTCTACCAAAAAGGGAGCAGAGGAGAGAGAGAGAGGGGAGGAGGGGAGAAGCCCCTCGTGGATATCACAGCTACGTTTAAAAATAAATAAATAAATATATATATATATATATATATCACAAATTAGCCGGTAAGGAGACAAAACAGACAAACAAACAAACTAGTGCTCACCTCAGACAAGGTCCCGCGGCCGCAGGGAAAGCGGAGGGGATCTCATCCCTTTAATCCACACGGAGAACCGGGAGAAGCAGCGGCAGCAGCAACAAGTCGGGGCTCCAGAGATTCGTCCTCCTCCTCCCGCTGCTGCCCTCTGTCCAGCTCCGCGGCCCCACTGCTCCCTCCGCACTCATTCAGACTGCGGAGGAATGAGCAAATGTGTGTGTGTGTGTGTGTGTGTGTGTGTGTGTGTGTGTGTGTGTGCGCGCTCGCGCGCGCTAGCAGCGAGCGTGAGTGTGTGTGCCGCCGTAAACTACAGCCGGGATATTGACGACTTCGCAGGTCTCACCTTCCTCCCCCTCCGGCGCTTGGCCTCGGAGCAACTACAGACAAAACCGCCCCCCCTCCCCCAACGCGACCGACAAACGGAAAAGTAGGGACCGGAATTTTTTTTTTTTTTTTTTTTTTTTTCAACCCCGGTTTCTCTCGTGTGGTAAACTACACACACATTTCTCCGGTGTGAAATAGACAGTGTGTGTGTGTGCGCGCGCGCGGTGTGTTACTGTGTGTGAGTGTGTGCGGCGGGAGAGTTCGGTGGGGGTGAGTCGTCGTGCCCCAGCAGCAGCACCCTCCGCCGGCAGGAGCAGGAGGAGGAGGAGGAGGAGGAAAGGGAGAGGGCGGGGACTGGTGCGAATTCCTGCCTGACGCCCGCAGCCAATGGGAGGGCTCGCCGCGGTCGACCGAAAACCGCGGGGCCAAGCGGGGCCTCAGCTCTGTACCTCTACAACATACAGTGGCAGCCTCGGATTTTTTTGAATCGCCCAGCAGCAGCTCCTGCTGAGAGTTAGCACGGAGCTGATTCCGAGGCACGCTGCTTTAGCGGAAGTTAGCTTGGTTGTTAGCAAAAAAAAAAAAAAAAAAGTGTTGTTCTACAATGTTGTGATAACAATAAAGCTATTATAATATCTAATACTAAATACATGACTATGGGTTCAGTGTGGTTCTAATGGATCCAGGAACTTGTGTCTGTGTCTCTAGGGTTGTTTTTTTGTTTGTTTGTTTGTTTGTTTGTTTGTTTGTTTCTTCGCTTATAAATACACAATGTACTTCAACGCTTGCACTGGTAAAATGTTCTAATGGTGTGAACAGTGTTTTGAACTCTGGACTCTTGTTTGCAAAATTAAAAAAAAAAAAAAAAACCTACCAAAATAAAGAGTTGCCAAATGTCAGAGGTGCGAGAAATATCAGCAGTTTTAAATATTTTTCAGACCGTTTGGTATCTGGCAAGCTGCTTGTATTACTAAACCAAACAAATCAAGTCTTACAATTTATTTATTTATTTTTTGATTCTCTGTTGTAAATGAGAAGGGTGATGTCATCAAGTTGGGGGGTAATGTGATGTCCAGATGACTGGTGCCCCTCCCCTTGCACCTCCCCTTCCTCCATCTCTCCATCCCTCTGGCAGGACTCTCATGTTTCGGCTTCTGTCCTTGGCCACACATTTGTCAACCCAGGCATTTGTCCACAGAAGTGACAGACAACCATTCCCCCAACACACACACACACACACACACACACACACACACACACACACACACACACACACACACACTTAGATGTCTAATCTATATATGTATAGAATTAATTCTAATTCTGCATCTCATGATGGAGGCACGTGCACTCTGGCTCCATCTTGCTCCGGACATCACCAGAGCAAGAACCGAGCGCCTGCAGTAAAAAAAAAAAAAAAAAAAGAGTAAAAACAAACAAACACAAGAAAAAGTCTTTACGTACTGTTGCTGTGTGCTTAAAACAATTTGTCAATATTTATTTCAAAGTCATTAAACAGCGTAAGTCACCGCCTTACTCTTGAAATGTGTTCCCGTATGGAACATTAAGTGTTTTCTGTTTTGGGTAATTTGATTGATTGTGACAGATGCAACAGTTCCATTGTGTTACTTAATTTAAAATATGTCGAGTCTGTAATTAGGCCTTATTATTAGGCCTTGAGCAAGAGGGCGTGGTCATTTGAAGCGATGACAGCTAATGTTTCCTTCGCTCAGTATTCCAAAAAAAAAATAAAAAATAAAAACCTAAGTACAAACAGACCCTTTTCCGCACGCATCCGGTAAATATGAAGTGATTCTAATCGTTCTGGGCCTTTGCCAGCCTGTGACAAGGTTGACGAAATGACAAATATCCAGATTTATTGCTTTCATATGTTTTCCACATCTGAACATCCCTTGGCCCTCTCCCAGCGGTGTGTTGTGAGTTTGAGGCATGCTTGATTTTGTTGTGCGGACGAGTGTTTGACATATTTTGTCATGCGGTTACTTTGCAATATGGTGCAACATCCAAAAAAATCGTCTAAGAGCTGTCGACGGCAATACATTTTTTTTTTTTTCCTGAGGGGCGGGGGTGGAGCTTTTTGTGAAATGTCTCGACGAAAAATGTCTCCCTCCACCACCCTCCACAGCCCATTCACCCCATCCTCCGAGCTTCAAATTAGAAGCTTCCCAGTCTATAAAACATTTATAGAGCTTCAAAGAGGGTAAAAAAAAAAAAATGTTGCATAATTCCCCTTAACAATTTAAGAAGCTGAGGGCCTCCAGAAACAAATAAAAGGCTGAGGTGGTCCCTGCTGACAAGACGAGTCATGCTGTCAGTGAGTGAGGAGACGGCTTCAAAACCAGAGGAACGCACAAGGTTTGAAAGTCTGGCTTCACACCTCGTCAAGAGTTATGCTGTATGACCTTAAAAAAAGATTAAATGTAAAGACATTTTTAGCCACTTTCATGCGAGGCCTTTCATTTGTGCCCTCTATAATTTCCCTATCAAAACTGCGGCGGCTTTTTTATTTTATTTTTTTTATTGCCGCTTGAACTTCGCTTTGAAGAGCCCTCCTTGTCATGGAGCATCTCAATGTTTTGTGCCTTTCATCCCAACACACATCACACATCGCTTCATCTTTTATTACCGCCTCCCCCCCCGTCCCCCGTCACCTGTGTTTACCTCTGCATCTTCCTAATCACCTGCTTTTTCCTGCAGCGGCGCCGCAATTTGTCGCATTCCCTGCAAAGAGATTTTTATAAAAAAAAATGCCACTCTTGGACCTGAAGTGGCGTTGCGAAGGCGCGGCCCCAGCGGACAGCTTCTGGGAGCGTCCTCCTCGACAATGGGTGGCACAAAAGAGAAAGAGGCGACGGGTCTAAAAATGGGGTGAGACGGGAAGCCAAAGGCTGCAGTGACAGGGGTGAGTTAGCGCTCTGGTATGTGGGCTATAGAGTTACGGCGGGACAAAGAGCGGAGCGCTGAAGTTCTCCCCCTGCAGACAGATCCGACACGCCTCTCCTTTCATCTTCCTCTCTTGTTTGTCCCCCCCCCATCTGCATCACTAATCCTACTCAACCTCCGCCGTCACTCTGTTTATTTTCATGGCTTGATGTGTTTACGTCTGAAAACAGTGGAGGACAAAAAAAAAAAAAAGGTGCCGCGTCCTATTTTTGAACGTTTTTGTTTGTTTGTTTGTTTGTTTGTTTGTTTTACGGCGCATCTTTGCGTCAGAGCGATGCAATTCTGTTCTCGGTTCCTCACGTGGAACCCCATCGAGACGAGACATTTGTATTTCTGTTCGGGGAAAAAAGGCCCGACGGCACAAAAGAGGAGAACAGAGAGGATATTCCGGGGCACAAAGACACTTGTGTGTGGCACGTGGGGTCAGGCCGGGATTCCACGGGGAATTCACTGTGTGTAAAAGGCTGAAACGCAGGCATCCTTGGCCCGACTATTATTAGTATGTGGGCCAAGTAGCCGGCAGGAATTTTTAAGAACCATTACCACATGGTAACACCTCCATCCCCAAGTGTTTTTTTTATTTTTTCTTTGATTATGTTATCGCAAACATGTACCGTTGGCAAAGCTGGAGTTTCCACTACGAAGATGCATGCCAAGGCTGAAGAATCAGTGCCTCTTGTGACATCACAAGGAGGGTTGTGGGGGGGGTTAATTTCTACAATTTTACATCATGTTTCGTGAAAGGTGGATCTATAGGAAAAAAAGGATGGACTTTTCTCCTCTCTCGGGGGGCTCAAGACACGTGGTTAAAGTGATTTTTGCATATTATGGGTCCTTGAACATGTGACGGCTGCGATAAGACTGCATTTGCTACAACTTACTCCGACATTTAGTACAAATTCATTCACCAAACATGTCAAGACTGTCTGCAGGTGCAGCAGTTTTTGACATGCTCTTTTCTGGGGGTTTATTGGCAGATGGCGAACCAACTTCAAAGGCTCATTTCACCACCAGTTGTATTAGCGTAATCTGCAACGTTGCTAAGCTAGTCAGAGCAATTTGGGTCTATACGATCAGCTGTATTCTTTCTTTTTTTTTTTTAACTATCTGCAAGGCCAGATGATGAAATTTCCCGGTCGCTGTATCGACGGTGAGCCCGAATCCTCGCACTGCCAGAAAACCTGCCGGTGTCGCTCGCAAAGTTCTGCGACCTTCATGATTGTGCCGATTTGGCGAAAGATTAGCCCCCGCGTCAGAGCTAATCTGCTGCATATCTTCCCTGCGCGGTCCCACCTTTGGCTCGGATTGCCTCATTTTACCGCATGCAGTTTCACCCGAAACCACGGCAGGCTCGTCACCTGCGCCGAGCAGGTGAACAAGAAAGCAAGGTAAACAACAAACTGATTAGGATCAGCTTTCCTTGCCCTCCCAATGTCCTGGAGGCTGAACTGGGGGAAGGGATGAAAGAGCAGCAAAAGTCGCGGCGCTTGCCAGTTTCCCCGCTTGTTTCTCGACATTCTCACACTCTCGCCTCTCATCGTTGTCGTCGCCGCCGCCCCACTTGCAGCCTTTTGCGCATCGCGGCGCCGGCACATTTGCATACGGTCCAAGCGAGTGGCAAACATCGCCGCCGCGCGTCCCCTATCTCGCTGTGAGCGTGTAACAAGCTCAACGCCGCGCTCTGGCTCCGTTTACACCTCTCGCAGTCACTTTGGCTTAGGCTCACACACGCACGCACACAGACACACACACACACACACGTGGTTTTAGACTGCGGAGCGCGCCACACACACGGCCCGACGCCAACGCTGGGCCCGCGTTCGCAGCCACCCCAAACAAACATCCTAAACGGCTTCACGTCACACAAAAGCACAATTTGCATACATTTGCGGCGCGCTCTACAACATTTCCTGCCTATTGTCTCACAGTCGTGTCACTCCCCCTCAACCCACCCACACACACACACACACACACACACACACACACACACACACACACACTCACACACGCACCTCCCCGCCCACCAGGGAGGCCTTTTCTAGCAAATGGGGCCAAATGGAGCTGCGCCACTGGGTTTGCAGCCTTCTGAGGTTGCTGCTTTGCTGCAATCCCTCACGTTGTTATTTTTACCCGCAGTCACCTGACCACTCCGATGCTGTTTAATGAACTTTTCGCATGCCCTCCCCTGTGCAGGATCTCTGGGCCTCTGGCTCATTTAAGTGTGCAAAATCAAAAACAAAAGTAATATCCAGTGGTGACAAAGTTAGAAATAGAGTAAGCAGATGTTTAATTCTCTATGTGTGTTTTGGGATTTGGCACTAGTTCACGTTTGTATGCTTGAGCTGCCAAGTGCGTGGTTTGTGGCTTTTTCGGTGACCGGCCCCTGGCTATGCTGAGGAAATTTAACCCCGTTTTGGGTCGTAGGAAACTTGCTCGTGTTTTCGTTGACTGTCATCGGATTGTGGTGTTTTAAACACACATTTATTTTATTTTGATTGATTTGATTTTTTTTTTGCCAGAGCATGGATTTGAAGGCTGACAAGGGAGCAGAACGTCCTCTTCAGCCAGCATACGATAATGACAGTTGGGTTCACACAAGTCGGTATAAAAAAAAGGCAACAACAAAACCCCCATAACTTTCAAAGTTTGCTTTGCTGTGAGACGAATATCGCTTGATGATTTGTGCAAAAACTTTGTACGTGTTTCCAATTCTTGCAAAATTGCAAAGAGCTCTAAAAAAATGTCTTTGGATGAAAGCCTCTAAAGTGCCCTGAGGACGAATCAGAGCCTGATTGCTCCAGCCACACACATCAACGTGGTCCCGTCTCCCTGCCCTGCAATTTCATGTCTTTTTTTCGCCTCCAGCCTTTTTCTTTCTTGTTTGGAGGTTGTTTTTTTTTTTTTTTTCCCTCTCTTTCTTCCTCTTTTATACCGCCCATTGCACAAGCAGCCACCGATCGTGGAAACACGGGTTAGCACGAATGGGTGTGATTTGGTGGTTGTTTTGTCCTCTTGCTGTTTGCAGAAACATCACTGGTTTCCACCTCAGGAGAAGTCAAACGTTGACACAAAAAAATGGAGGAGCATTTTTTTTTTCAGCTCAGGGGTGAAACACAATGACCCACAGGGTGTATACACATGTCCTGTGGCCCCTTTTACCAGAAATGAAAATCTGTTTTGTGATCGACATTACGGTTACGGTTTACGGTTCTGGTTAGACCTTTTAAGTTGTTATGGAGTTGTTACTCCATGGCATGTCTTCCCTCGGCACAATGCAGCTCTAGCGCATTCTCTGCGCAGTTGTGATGCAACGTTATCCAGGTTTGTTTGGACGCAGTCGTCAGATCCAACAAAGAGCAGACGCTTAAATTCTCAGCGGCTTCATCCTCGGCTACCGCTTTCCTTCACGTCTTCCACTCCTCCTTTTGACCATGATCATTGTTCGTTTCCTCACATTGTAAAAGCCTAAATGTGATGCATGTGACATCAGGTCTGAAAAGCACTCACTAAAAGCATTTCAAAGTCGCAAACTCTGTAGATGCCAGTGTGAGCACATGAGTTGTGTCATTTAAATCTTCTCTGGAACTTCACCACCTGGCCGACTAATCCGGTGCCGCTGTCCTTGACTTCTTGGGGAGCAGGGCAGGCAGCATACCGTTCATTGTCTTTCTTACTTGTGTTAAATCCATCCTTTTTCTTCTTGGAGGGGGCTATTCATAGCCTCTATAGTTTTAAAGTATAATAATTTGCCTCCTACTTGCTCTTAAAAGTGTAAATTTTCACATTTATAAAATCTAAATTGCTGTTGATGTTGCACGAGCAGGTGTGCCAATGTATAGCAAAAGCTTGCATGAACAGCTTGACTTGAATTTCAGAGTCGAGGGACCAACACACAAGTCCTCCCTAAAAAGCCTTTCAGCTCAGTTTCTTTTTCCACAGGTATGTAAGTTGCAGTGCCGTGCGGTGAATCAGCAAGTAACAGGTTCTGCCGACACTGAAAGAGCTGTAATGAATGTATTGCGATGACAAGCAGGTTACTGTTCCAGAACAATGCACAGAGGTGTAGTTGATTGAGTCCCAGAAAGCAAATGTCATAAAATGGAGCAAAGGAGAAAAACCAGCGACAAATTTGTCCGTGCAGCTGGCGAGCCGGCCAGCAAGCCGCCCGGAATGAAAATGGAACAGGTTTCGGGCCCTACGCAGGAATACAAAGTGATCAATCATCCACGAACGCCGGGGCGAGTTGCGAAGGGTTACGAAACAAAGACAACCTTTCACCAAAGGGACAAAAAACTGCACGAACGAGAGAGGCGGCTAGCTTCTGCAGCCAGACAACAACAACAGCTCGGGTTCAGGAGTACTGAGAAGAGTTGCGGGTGGAGGATTATCTCCCGGCTGTGAAAGAAAGCAACTCCAATCCAGTCAAATTAGCTCTCAACTGCTTATTTGGCTCTACATAATCAAAGAACGCAAAAAAAAAAAAAAAAAAAATGTAGTTAAAGACTTTTGCTCTGAACTTTTTAAGGCTTTACAATGTTATACTTTCATGACGCGAAAGCCCTTGTTTGGCACTGTTAACAACCTCACCGTGCACTAGTTATGCAGCTATGCAGAGGGCTGATCAAACCTCTCAACGACGCGTTAGTCTACCTGAACCTGAATTAGGCCCAAAAGTGACCAAAATGACCTCATTTTGCCCAAATATCGTCCCGTCGAAAGGTTTAAATGGAAGCTCCCCTTGCAGACATACAAACACACACTACAATGAAGTCTCTGTGCAAAGCGTGTTTGCAAGTTTGCGAATACACTACAACAGGACACACCATGCGCACAGCCCTCCAGTCAACATTAACAGAGCAAAAAATACATGTATGGGGCTGGGGGGGGGGGGGAGTGTCTTGAACGAGGCCTGACGGCAGGAAGTGTTTCCTCCCTGGGAATTAGATTTAAATGTATGGCAGAATATGCTGTGAAGTATGCACATCCTGCAGCACGCGGCCCCTGCGTCTGGCTAACTTTTAGCACATGACGGCACGGGCAAGAATAAATCTTTTATTTAAAGCCGAACCTTCCCGGAGACAAAAGCCCCGCAGCGCAGCCACAAGACCGCACTTTCATCTGGATAAAATCTAATGGCAATTTTTCGAAGCGGAGTGAAATGAAACCCTGGTTCACCCCAAGACGGGGGAAGAACAGCGGGGGAAGGACGGGACGGGGAGGAGGGGGCACTGCTATCCACAAATATGCCTCGTAGAGAAAAGGACGCAGCCGTAACAAGTTTAATTCCACTTTCTCATAAAAGTTTGGCTCCAACACCAAATACAGCCCTGCGCTTTCCCATTCGCCACACGAGCAGCGATCTCTCTCAACGAGGGCAAAAAAAAAACCCCCCAACACAAAAATAGGTTTTTGTGTTGAAAGGCCTGTGGAGCACTTTTTGCAGCCTCTCCAATTTTTTTCAACCCCCTCCCCAGTTACGCTCTTTTACTTTGACGGCCGTGCACAGGCCAGTAAGCGGCTACGAGGAGGAATACTTGCTGGGCTCGTTGGTGCACCGCAACTGGGCACGCGTGTTGCAGGGCTCGAGATAAAGACTGCGTTTGACCGTCTCATTGTTTCAATCGCTCAGGCCAACCGCAGATCACGTTGCAATCCCTTGCAAGCCAGTTATTCATAGCAACACAATGTAGCGTTTCTACCCATAAATGATAGTTTCACAGTCGTTTTTTCTTTTTTCACGACCCGGGGACTTTGCGCCAGGACGAGCGGCACCCGTGCCAATTGACACGCCGCCCCCTGGTGAAGGACCGCACGACTGCGGTGGTTTGCAAAGACACGCTTCACTCTACAGCAGGCACCAGTCTCTACGACTTTTTCCTGGCGAGCTAACTCTGTAGTCTCATTATGTTTGTCATGGCTGAGGTGCCAAAGACACCAGAAAAGACATCGGAGGAGAGAGAGAGGGGGAGGGGGGGAGGGGGAGGCTGAGCCAGGGAGTGAAGACATGGCATGCAAGGGCCAAGGCATCCAAAGGTATGCAGTCCTGTGCAAGGCCAATTGGGGGCAGAGTGTCATTCATTTGCAGGTGTGGCATTCTCACTGTTGCAAGTCCATATGTGGTGGAAAATAAATTCCAACCAACTTTTTTCAGTCTGAGCCGCTGCAGTGGCATTATAGCCACCCCGGTGAACTTCGACACATGGGCAGCCAGCAGCTCCAATTGAATTTGCACTGGCATTGTTAAATCAAGTGATGGGGAAAGTGGGAAGCTGCTGCTTGCGCTGACATGTGATCTGTATTATGTGGCGCAGTCCAGCAAACGGTTGTCCTTTCCTCTGGGTGTTCGTGAGAGACTGCGAAGCGTGAACTCCCTTTCGTCTGCATGTAATTGGATGTTATCAGATTATTGCCCTCTTCTCTTACTCCTCCCATTTATGTCCTCCCTGATGTTTTCTGAGGTTCAGACGGAGACAGTTCAATCGTTTACCAGTTGTTTTTTTTCCCCCTCCTAAAGGAAATATCAGTTGCTCTCACCAACTTTTGCCTACTCACTAGACAAAAGTGAAAAGTCTTCAGGAGGTGGAGCAAAGTGGCCTCCTTTCCGCCGCCTCGCCATCTCTTCCCCGTGGCAGACGGCCCAGCGCACAAAGCTGCGTGGCTGCCGAGCTCCTGGAAACGTCCTCTGTTGACTCACCCCGTTAACCGCATTCTTCATCAGCAGCACGCAGCCACAGAGCCACCGCCATCGCTTTCGTGAAGACAAAACATCGTTTTGCTTTGGGGGAGGAGGCGGGGCTGGTTCACTACGCATCCAGTAGAAAAAAAACATCTTTAACGTTTGCAGCAGCGGCGGCGGAGAGGTTTTGTTGTTTTTTTTTTCTCTCTCTCTCTCTTTTTTAAAAGAGTCAGTGGAAAATGAGGGGGAAGAAAATGCACGAACACTCGCGGCAGGCCCGCCGTCCAGATCCCGCTGGATTTATTTTGTGTACATAACTCCCTCTCTTGCGTACTCCCCCCTTTTCTCTCCTCTGCCTCTTCCCCTTCCATTCTCCCTGCTCGCGCCTCCAACACGAACGCCCACACATGCCTTGTCAGTGCTCCACACGGGGCAAACTAACCCGCAGATTTGGCTCTGCCGTCAAAAACCATCTCGCCCGCTCGTTTTGAACGGAGGCGCTGCACCCACGGCCCACCCTCGCACGTGTCACACTTGATCGCGGCGACGCCGAGGAAGCCGCGAGATGCTCAGACACAAGGCAAGGACGGAGCAGAAGACAAATTCCGCGTAAAATTCCATGTATCCCAAAATCCATTCTCATCTGATCGCGTCAAGGCCTCTCTTTTTCATCTGCAGGCTTTTTATTTCAACCTTCTTCTTTTTTTTTTTAACCTATACCAAACTCTTAGCCTGGAGGTCAGACTGAAGTTCCATTCATCTGACAGCGAGGCTTCTAATGTTGCACAGTTACAGAGCCAAGTCCTTAAAAGCCAGCCAGCAGGGAAGTCATGTGACCGGACATCTCTGCGCTTCAACTTCACCCTATTGCTGTATCACCCCAGGTCTCCCACTCACCATGCTCTCCCTCCGGACGGGTGCCGGTGTCGGTCTCCATGTTCCAGTCACAGGGTGGCCAGCGCCAGGATCAACACTCCCATATCCCCGAAGGCAAAGTTGTCTCTGTCGCTGAAACTGTATCGACGTGCCGTCTGCTCTCCGCTTGTACTCTTCTCTTCTGGCCGAGCACCCGGCCAACCCACCCCTCCCTCGCCCCCAACTCCTCGACTTCTGCGAGCGGCTGGCTCCGATTCCCGGGCCCTGCGAGAAAAAAAAAAAAAAAAAAAAAAAGCCTGCCAGCTCAGCTCGGCTCGGCTCAGCTCGGCTCAGTCCAGCCTTTCTCTTATACCCGCCCGACGTTACATCTGTGTGAATGAGCCCTGCTCTGCAAATGAGAGAGGAGAGGCAGTGGGTGAGAGAGCACAGTGGAGCGCAGGATGGGAGGGAGGAGAGACAGAGAGAGAGAGGGAGGGAGGGAGAGACCACATTGTGGTGTTGGAGAGGGAGAGAGAGAGAGAGAGAGAGAGAGAGAGAGAGAGAGAGAGAGAGAGAGAGAGAGAGAGAGAGAGAGAGAGAGAGCGAGCGCGAGAGACAAGGGTTGTAGCAGTGCTGACTCTTTCCACTTTGATCAGTTTCAAACTCGCCATATTATCTTTTCTTCCAATAAAGAAAGAAGCTTATATCGTGATGGTGCTACGTATATGTTAAAAAAGCAATATAAGAGCTTTTCCAGCCTGCAAGTGTGTTCACTGACATGGAATTAATGGGGTCATTGAAGGGAGAGATGACGAACACATGCAGAGAGACACACAGCCAACCCTTGTTAGTCTAACTAAGTTAGTTCATTTGCTGGTGGACAGTTGCCAGCGAGAAGTTTGCAGGTTTTATTCCCACCCCGGGGTTTGTTTTTTTTGTTGTTGTTGTGAAGTTTGCATGTTCTCACTGATGTCTGCGCGGGTTCTCCGCTGTTTCCTCCCACCCCTCTCTCAACCTGGGTAAATAAATGATTGGATTTGATCGGAATGCTGAGAGACTTCAGGACAACGTTGATCACGGCACACAGGCGCACACGCAAAGACGTGTTGTGTTTTCCATCTGTTCCCCCCTCTTTTTTTTTTTTTTTTTCCACGTTTGAGTGCATGGTCACACAGTTGGCTTCCGTTGTATTAGCATTGGGTGAAATTCTTTCCCCCTGTGAAACGCCAGAACGGTTGTGAGGATCAGAAAATGTCACCTGAGCCTCTGTCAATATAGACGGTTGAAATTTTGATTTTCCCTTTAATCCGGGGTCAGGACGTGCAAGCTGGGCATTGTTTATATTCTTATTTAAATTTGGATCCCACGAGCTACCTGATCCAACCTGAACGGTACCAGGCTGTGCGGTCAGAACATTAGTGATGCAGCTACTTATATTTCCATTAGAAATGCCAAGGGATATGTAACAGGAGACGTTCTTGACTTCCAAAATGCTGATTCAAATGTACATAATTACAGCGCGGCTGTCAGGTTTGATTGGCCAATGAAAGAACATAAACAGTCATAAAACCATATCACAGTTGACTCCCCCTGCAGTTTTTTTTTTTTTTTTTTGCCATATTAGAAAAATACTTGCGCCCCCAACACCACCATCTTTTTTTGCTGACTGTTGGCTCAATGACAGTCTGTCGCTTGAACAAATATCATCAAGAAAAGCTGTAATCAAACTTAACTTCATTAAGTTTAAGATTGCCCACTTTTAGATAATTAGTATTTCCACCACAACAATATGATGAAATGCAATCCAAGCAATATGTTTTAATGACTGCACTCCTTTTTGTTCTTTTGCGGTGCAGCGTGGCCGAAAGGAGTCAAAACAGCCTTGAAGACATTTCAGTCTGAGCCAGACAAGGTTCCCAGATAAGTCTTTCATATTTTAGATAATTGGAATCACTCTGGGATTGCGAGACAGTGGCGAGGTTGACAAGGCCCAGCAAACTGATTATTTAGTGGTGTGCCTGCAGGATAAAGTGAAGGGACTGGCAAAAAGTCAACACACACGACGCGCGGCAAGCGACGGTCCAAATTATCAAATTTATCGCAGGGACCGACTCTCAATATTCATGAGAGGCGGCATTTTGGCTGCAAGGCATGCGGAAAGCTCTCCGCAGCCTTCGGTCAGTCATTCAGCTCGGTTTAATCCCATCGCAAAGTGTTACGGCTGCTGAGAAAATATTTATAGAGGCAGTGAAAAGGGGGAAAATAGGACAGCATACACCCCAGCGTCTTTATAGTACAGGCGGATGAAAAGTCTCCCAGCGCGGCATTGAGGAAGACCAAAACAAACACCGATTGAGAAAAAAATACCCTGGTGACACTTCAGAGGCGTGAAAGGCGGCTGTTTGGTCGGGAACGTGGTGCGTTTCTCGCCGTCTACTGCACATTTTTGGAAAAAAAAAAAAAAATCTCCACTTCATAGGACCAAAGGAAGCATGTGCTCTTAAGTTGGACGAAGAGAAGAGATGAAAGGCGTGTCTGTGGGTCCCACTTCGTAGGTCTCTATTCATCGTCCTGCTCATTTGAGCATTGGTCTCACACCAGGACAAGAGCAGGTGGGCCAACCTGCCAATGAATAATTTAGCACAACACAGCCTGTGTGTTTGTGTAGTGCTGCGACGACTGAAAACCACTTGCAGTTTCCAGTTTATGCAATTGAATGATTGTTGCTCTTTAAAATGAAAAGACGTTTCGTGAGTCTCTAAGTTGTTAGACGACAAGATTTGTCCTCTTGGGAGTCTTACTAGCGCAGTGTCATCTGCATACTTAATGCAAAAGCTGTTGTCAGAAGTACTGGTACAGGAGATGGTGGACGGGATAAAGAATAAATGGGACTACAATGGACAGCAGACAAAACCTTCATCATCTTCATGTTCACCAAATGGCAACCCTCCCACTGCTTGTAAAGCCGCGTGTGTCTCACACATGTCCACATTAAACCTTCCCCGAGGCATATGGTAATGCATTCCATCTATCAAGAAGCCTAAGAGTAGCCTGCGCGTGGAAACCTGGATCAGCAATTCAGAGATTGTTTTGCATCATCATCATGGAAAAGTTTCAAATGTTATTGGCAGCTCTGCAGAGGCACCGTGTAATTAGCGAAGTAGCTGGCAGACATTTGTTGTGCTTTTTTTTTTTTTTTTTATTCTTCTCCACCCCACTTTCGTCCTTGTCTCTTGTCGGGAAAACAAAATCAGTCTAATCGCAGAGCCAGCGTAACAATGCATCTGCTGCTCTTTCATTATCAGCCTGGCGTCGCTTGTGTCGGTGAAGCTGTGTTATGAAACTGGATGCGAGTGTCAAAACCCGACTTTGTTGTTGTAGTTGGAGCTGCAGTGACTTAACTATGCCAAGCAGCCTCGCTCTTCTGCAGTCTTCATCACAAACCCTTAAAAATATGAGGGCAAAGGATACAAGATAGTGGAAAAAAAAAAAATAAGAAGAAGAAACTGCTGAACTTGGACCAAATCAAACCCAGTGCTCTGCACTGCTTTGAAAGACAATCGCACAGCGAGTTCAAGTGGGCTCCCGCTGCAGCCAGTGATTTAAAGGTGAGACATATTAGCTTGCATGCCAGCTCAAATACCCAGCAACGGTAACTGCGGGTAACCAACTTCTGAATGTCAAACCTCAATGCCACCTAGTCCCTCATTCTGACTGACTCCATACTGACACACACAACCGCACTCCACCAGCTTTAAATGAGCTGCTGGCACACATGCATGCGAAGGCAACTTTTTAGAAGCAGGGCTATTACTTTCAACTGCAACATGACACTCGAAGTATCCCCCCCCACCCACTTCCACGGTTATGTGTTAGTGGTCAAGATGAATTCCTCATAGTGCCATGAAGTGCCAATGTCTCCACCTAGTGTTTAATGTTGGGTAAGTGGTCACTGTCGACACTGTACCCAAAACGTTTATCCGTCAGAATCTGATTTTAGCATCTTTTCTCTGGACTAAACGGCCATAATGTCGAGATACACAGCACTGTACGTCCTCAATCGTAATTCAAAGTTTAACTTTTGTTGTTATGTCATTTATATCTACGCGTTTGGTATGCTTGATGTCTGTTTATGCCGATCTAAGGAAATTAGACTGTAATGAATGGGATGCCGTAGGTGCTTTAGTGGCCGGAAATCACAATTCAAAATATCACCCCCCTCCTCGAAATATTATTTGAAACCAATTTCTAAAATAAATTGAATGAATTACAGTCTCAAAATAAGCGTACTTTAAAGAAGCATATATAACGTCAATGGAGATTTAGTTTAGTTTAGGTGTAATTCAATATTCGTTTGTTTTTTTTCCCCCTGAAAAGGTTTTCGAAGGCTCTACCGGAAGTTACCCACAGTCCTGTTCGCAGACCTGATTTTATTTTATTTTATTTACTATCCAAGGAGACGCTAATAATAGCTGTTTTTATGTCCTGATTAGATCGAGGATCAGTAAATTGTTATTTTAACGCTATAAACAAACGGTGCATCAGCTGTCACAAACCGAGTGTCGTGATTGTCCTGAAGCGAAAGGTTAAAGTTCACAGACGGCGGCGCGCTCAAACACAAACAATTACGGAAGAACAAGGTGTCTTTATAGTCAGAGAGTGACGCCGTCGCGTGGAGCAAACATGCTGCTAATTAGAGCAAGACAGGAAGCGCGACAGCGGTGAGCGTGGATCTGTGTAACCTGCACGAGCTCAGGTAAGGCGCAGAGGTTTATTTCTAAACTAGCTTATCGGCTGTAGCATCGCTGCTGATCGGGTCCGTGTTTCGGGTTTCAGGCGTGGCGTGTCAAGTGATGATCGGGTCCTGGTCTTTTGCCATTCATTTGTTTTGACGTGTTGGATGGCGGAAGTCGGGTAATCTGGGTGAGTACCAGTACGTCTGATTTTTAAATGTTAAGAGCCACGAAGAACTCTAGTTTGTTTGAAACTTAGAGCAAAAATGCACAACAAAAACAAAGTTGCAGCAGCGCACCCCCCCCCCCCCCACCACCACCACCACCACACACACACACACACACACACACACACACTATTAAAAACTATCCTGGTGGGACGATCTGTCTTACAATAAATTATACTTTACAGAACAACGACCGCTGCAAATTCAATATTGTACATTTAATAAAATACCAGATTCGTCCTTATTACCTAGGTATGTTCAGAAAGTGCACAACCAACAAACCAAACAACACAATCAAAGAAACTGAAAACACATGGGTAAAACCCATGACTCTAGATGTTACGATACCATAAGTCAATAACAATAACAACAAGAACAACAAAAAAAGTATAATCTCATCAATCGTGTTTCTTTTATTAATTCTTATTCCCGTTGAATTATATCAGTTAGATTAGAGGAAGACTTTTCAAGCTCCTGCACAGGATGAGGTAATCGTCTGGCCGTGCGTGTGCATGTGTGCGTGTGTGTAAAATCGCTGCAGAGTTGTGTCCTCAGGCTTACACTGACCGCTCTCGGTGGACAGCTGGCTGTGGAATTCTGGAAAATGTGTCTCCACCGGGACGCTGATGGTGCGTCGAAGGAGGTGGACCCTGCATGACGCAGATCGCCTCTCCTGCAAAAACAAGGGACGGCCCTGTTGGAGGCAAGGAGAGACACAAGGAGGCAGGGATTTTTTTATTTTTATTTCCTTAGGACAGATAAGCGGCCAAACAAAATCTGACAGAGACACGAAAAAGCAAGCACAAAGAGAAGATAGAGGCATGAGTGAGGAAGAGGGATGGTGTCTGCCATAAACACAACAGGGCCTGCAGCGCCCTTATCTGTGTTGTTGTGGTTATTCTGGTCACTGTGTTGGGCCTTCAAAGCACACAATAGGCGTGGAGCTCCTGATAAACGAGGACTCGGCCGAGACATTAAAGACACGTCAGTTATCTCCGCGCAGCTTTAATTCTATACCTGTTTGGCTCCGAAAGATTAAGCAGGTGACAGAAGAAGAGGCGCAGCTTGTAAGACATCGTGGACTGAAAGAGTGAAAAACGGACAGGAGGGCCCGATGTCCTCCAAGAAGGAGCGATAATGACTTATCAAAACGTCCTCGCACTTCTCTGCGCCGTGCCCGGTCCCTCTTGGTCTCTTCGCGGTGGCCTGTTTATCTCGCCGCGTGTTTTGATCGCCTCACGGAGTCACCTCTGTGCGTGTCTCTAGCGGGAGCCGGGCTTAAGGCGTAATGACTAAGCAACGGGAGCTGTAATTCGAGTCCCAGTGCTGACGGAAACGGTTCGGTTTGGGAGACGGCGAAGCGTCGCAGGAAGCCGGGAATCCGCCTTCCTGGAACGCTACTGTACGAGCTGGGGATTTGTGCAGGATCCGTTGGACTTTTCTGCCTGTTAATCCAGTTGTTTTCTCACTCACCCATTCATAAATGGAGTTGTTAGTTTTGCGGACGAACGCTCGTCCGGTCATTTTCAAATATGGAACGAGCTGCTGAAATGTCAGGGCGAAGCAGGGAGAAGCAGCGGCCGTGCGACGGCCGTGCACCTTTCCTAATTCAATCAAGGTAATTGCTTTTGCCACGGACGCAAACGCTGATTGGATTATTCCATTAAAGCAAATGGCAAATACCAATAGAGCTGTAAAGCTCAAGTAAACCACTGCTGTAGAACTATGGGACTTCTTGACATGTTTAGTCTAATACACCTTCCGGAGAGTGTCAGAGGTGGAAATAAAATGTCAGGCATCAGAGGAGGAGAAAGTTGGGACAGGGGCAGGAGGCCACACCCCTCAAAGGGATGGCGCTGGCGTCATGGGAGCAACGAATTAAGTAATAAAAAGAGGGAAAAGTGGAGAAACTGGACACCCAGAACATTTAGTTTAGTTTTTGTTTTGTAGTTGAAATTGAGTAGGTATCATTATGGGTTTTTGTTTTTTCCCCCGAGCTTAAATAGGAAATAATGATTTGTAATAATAGTTATATAATGGATTGATTCTCAAGATCAACTCTTAATGATTATAATTCACTCTATTTGCTCTGCCAGGTGCATGTAGCCATCATTAATACCAAATAAAACCTAATCATAAACACACAAACTACAGAAGGAAGGAAGCCCTTCCAGCCAACACAGGACACAAACTTGTATGTGCAATGTGAGACATTCCATTTACATTGCTCAACTACTGCCCTCTACTGGACTCTGTATCTGCTACTTTGTGCTGATCATGGTCAATGAAAAAAATGTACATATGTAAGTCATGTAAACTACAGAATTTAGCATCTTTTTGGACAAACAAAGGCAAACATTAGGTAGTGGCTGACACTTATTCTGAAAATGATCAAAATATCGTCATATACCACGGATTTGGAGACTAATTCTAACCTGATGTTTTAGAATTCGCTTCATAACAATATTTTTTGCAGCTTAATCAAAAATTCCTTGAAGATATCATACAAATTCCCCGTAATTGTTAAATATGCCGTTTTTGATATTTTTACATCATAATCCTTTAATCCGTGTGTTGTTGGCCTAATGTGTTTAGTATGGAGGATACGGGTGGCGATGAAAACGTCTAATCTCACAGAGGCGTGCGTTATCCAATGTGACACCAATCACCAAACAATGGGCACCACAGTCCGACTCATCGGGCTGCGCACGGCAACCGACCCTCTCCCTTGAGGGGACTTTGAATGAGAGCTGAATCCCGCTGACACTGTCCGGTTGTCGCAGTAATAAAGGGCCAAATTACTGCGTGTGTTCAAAGGGCTTGAAAGTTCAGCCTGTCACCCATCATACTGACCAGTTTAGCTTATGTGCAGCATCATTATTTATCTACGCCCATATAATCAACTCCAACCAACCCGTCCCTAAAGCATCTATAACAAACATTCTACATAGAGCAGCTATACAACCCCACCACTTAACATTTAAGCATATTTAAATTTTAGAATAATTTGATGTATACGACGCAACCACATATATGTATATACATCTCCATGTTTCTACTGACACACCTCACATATTTATGTGTCTTTCTGTATTCCTATATTTGATTTTTCTTTCCCCTATCTAAATCTATATTGTGAGAGCTTTGTTGTTACTCTGGCCTGTCTGCCACTCTAGCTACTTCCATTTTTCTCTCTCTCTTTCTCTCTCTCTCTACATTTTTTGTATTTCCTTCTCACCCCAACTGGTCATAGGCAGATGACGGCCCTCTAGAGTCTGGATCTGCTCTCGGTTTCTTCCCACATGGGAAGTTTTTCCTGGCCACTGTTGCCACCTTGCTTGCTCTGGGGGCCCAGTTGGTTTTTCCTCTGAATGTACAAAGTGCTTTGAGACGCCTTTGAATGTGATTTAACGCTGTACAAATATAAGTCGACTGATTCATTGATTGATCTGCAATCAGATCCGACTGTCACTAAAATTGCGTCTTTGCTGGTATCTTATTGGGATGATTTGTCACTGAGGACCGAAGTCTCGAACACTAGCTGCGAAGACGCTTGCGGAGGCTTCCACCTCCGCTGACTGGGAGCAGTAGTAAGGAAGACGAGCAGACGATGGGGAGACAATGGTGACACAGAAGGACGTTCCGGACAACAGCGGGGTGTTGTTGTCAGCTCTCACCACTTCCTCCTCCTCGTCATTCAGGAGCAGCAGCTGACAGTCGGCACCCACACAGTACTTTGGGTTCCACGCGGTCTGCTCCTCGTACGAGTGACCACGTGACGGCCATCGTCTCGATGGAAACCTCACATCTAGGCGGGGAGGCGGGGGCAGGGGAAAACAATTGCACATAGAGAGAGAGAGAGAGAGAGAAGGAGAGCTTGTGAGAGATATCAGCCACATGCAGAATGTTTGCAAAAAGATAACATGAGCAGAAGCAGGAACTCCGGCTTTTTTCATTCATATCCATTTCAAAATGTGCAAACCATCTGGCTGGAGAGGTCACGGATGACCACCGTCACTCCTAGCTCCCCCCCCCCCCCTCCCAAGGGTTTCTGTTGACACAAATGTATAAATTCAAACGTCTTTGACAGACAAGAGATTGGATTCTCCTCTTCTGCTGACACCTCCAGCGCCGACGTCGGCATTAAATCTCTCACAGCGATACATATGCAATTTTTCCTAGTGGGAAACGTAGCCTGTCAAATCTCACGCTGTCACGCGGAGGGAGCCGCCGCCTCATTGATGTGATCCAATTCCATCCATCCATCCATTTTTGATACCCGCTTACTCCTGTGCTCGGGGTCACGGGGGTCTGCTGGAGCCTATCCCAGCTGTCATAGGGCGAAGGCAGGGCGACACCCTGGACAAGTCGGCAGTTCAAAGACAACCGTTCGCACTCATATACACACCTACGGACAATTTAGAGTTTCCAATTCACCTGACATGCATGTCTTTGGACTGTGGGAGGAAGCCGGAGAACCCGGGGAGAACCCATGCAGACACGGGGAGAGCAGCCAAACTTCCCACAGAAAGGTCCCAGGCCCGGAATCGAACCCACGACCTTCTTGCTATGAGGCGGCATCGCTGGGACAAAGCGGGCTTGTTTGGTCACTGGCTAACATGCACAACACCTGGGTTAAAGTTTTGCTGAGGTGATGCGGGAAATAACTAGCGAATGTCATTCTTGGAGTACCCACTTGGTGAACAGACGGCGTTGGCGCTGCGCTCGTAGCCGAAAAACATCGGCTGCAAAATTGCAGCCGACGCCACCGTTTCAAGTCGAACCGTGCCGCCAGACTGCCTTCCACACACTTGGATGACATCACATGAACAGTCTGAACATGTGTCTGGTTTACCTTGATGTTTGTTTCTTTCACCCCGGATGCATTTCAAGGCACGGATCGAAAAAGCCTCGTCAAGGTGATTCACCTTGCTGGGTGAAACTGTCCCTTTAATACAAGAGCTCTAGCCTTTCTTTTTTCAAAAGAGAATGAATTGCAGAGGCAGCATCCGGTTTATTTTATGCAATGCATTTCCATCTTTTTGTGCTGATGGCAGCCACTTTGAAAATAGAAGGTTTTCTTCTCATCGCCGCCACAGAATATAAATACAAAAAAATAAAATAAATAAATAAGTAAAATAACTGTCAGAGCGCTTCCGGGACCTCTCTTTTTCAGTTTCACAATGAATATTCGATGTAATGAATTTCATATTATTCATACTCCACATTGGGAGCGGCTCTTGCTATGTGTTTTTTAATGATGTAATTCAGGACCGGATGGATTTGCCAGCGCTGTGCCCAGGACAGGACCCCAGCCTGCGAAATACACGCAAAGTGCAAATGTTGCATTCTTTGTTTCAGCCGTTTGGCTTTGATCAGTCTGTCTGAGCAGCTGGCTGTTTCATATTTTACCTGCCCCTAACTACTTCTTCATCATCATCATCATCATCATCATCATCAACAAACGCCACCCACCCCACCCCCGCCCCGTCATCCTCATCCCATTAGACGAAGGCACAAGTGCACAGTCACATTAATGTGCCAGCAGAGTTTTTGCGGCTGTCTGATTAGCTCACAGCAGCACGGCGGACGGGAGCAGGTCACGCACGTTTAGCGGGAGCAGCTTTCGGAGACACGTTTCTCCACTTGGAACTTTTATCAAATTATGCAGCCGTGCGTAACTGCAGGAGGCTGTGAAATCGAGGGTAGGAAACGAGGGGGAAGGAGGCAAACGACAAAAAGGCAAAAACGAGCGGCGTCGTTGACTTGCTGTGTCCCCCCCCACCCCGCCCCTCCCTCTTCTTCTTGTAAAAATCTAGTCTCGCTTTCCTCGAGCGGTGGGGTGGTGGGGTGGTGGTGGTGGTGGTGGTATCATCTGGGACGCAGCCGAGCTCGGCATCTTTTATCGTCGGTGTGTAAATCTCTCAGCCAACACGGCTGCTCGGCTCCCGGAACGACGGAACAGTGGGAGAAAATGGAAAAAAGAAAAGAAGAAAAAAAAGCGACAGGCCGGCTGCGTGAGAAGACGCAATGTTACTCGAGTGGAACCTGGTAACTCAGGATGACTGGCAGCTCCAAGGGCGACTCCCTGATCTCACATAAATCATGTGATTTATGTTGCGGCCTCGATTTATCGATCAGGGATATGACATTGACTTATTCTGCTCAAAATCAATATTTTGCAGGCATTAGCGTTTCCTGGGTGCACAGGCACACTCACACTGGCGGACTGCACTCGTTTTCCGACACACTGAGCTCAATGGTCGCAGATTGCTTTGCTAAATGTTTAAACAGCTGCCTTGGAATATAAAAAAAGAATATGGGCTGATTTTTAGTCCTTTTTCTAAAAAAACGCTTTGTGTTATTTAAGGAATATTTGTAATGCACACACAAGTTAGAAGCGATAGAATACAAACTTGCCACTTCTGCTAACCTTTTAATTTCCGGATGATAAATTGAAAGTTTTTTTTTTGTTGCTTTTTTCAAATGCTATTTGATTTTTTTGTGATACTGCTAGCCCACTTTTATTTTATTTTTTTTTACATTTTTTTTCAGAAAAGCGAACAAGAGCACTTAAGCTTATGTTCGTTATGATGCCACCTCCAGCGGTTACATCATCAAGCGCACTGCGATGAGGCTTTAATAAATAAAGAAGGGCAAAGACACAACAGGTCGTGATTATATTCACTGGGCTCTGTGCGTGTTCGCAGGCGCAAGCGTCGCATCGCGAATAAGTGCATCTCTCCCAGTGCGTTCCCATCAGCTCGGCTCTCTAATCCACTTCCGTGGCCTTCTCACTTTGCATTTACATAAAGCTGCGCCGTGTGTTTTTACGTATTAGCGGCCGACGGAGACGATGGCGCGGGCGCAGGGGGCGGGGGTCCATGAAGTAAAGACCACCCTTCAGCAGACTCCATATCCGTTGATGGTTGGAGTGTGGAGGTATTATTAGCGACATTCGGTGGTGGCGAGAGACTGAAGACGGGACGCTGCGAAACACAAACTTCTCAGTGACGCGCAAAGACAAGAATGGCAGGATTGTGTAGGCCGCGTGGCTTCTCTGCGCGGCGTTTTATAAATGGAACCGGCTTTAGACGATATTTTAGGCTTTCTTCCCAGGTATCACCGCGAGCGCCGCGCAAATAAACCCGATATTGACTTTTCATCACAGAGAAGGTTCTCTGGGTCCCACGCGATATGGATTTCAACCCCCCTCCCCCAGCTGCCTCAGAGAGGCTTGCAGCATCGAGCAGAAGATGCAGCGATGCCAGATTTAGGGTTAGTGGTGTATATTTATTTATTTTTCCAATTTTTTTCTGGGGATGAAATTGAGGAATATTTTTTAATGTCCTCATCGGTCAATCTGTTGTTGTTGTTTTTGCGATCATGTCATATAAACTGGACATTGCATAAGTTTAGTATTTGTTACGTGCAACTACAATCCATTTCAGCTCATTCGCAGAATTCCATCTTCCAATTTGCATATTTGCCGCCGGGTTAAAACCCACCTTGCGGGAGCATAAAGACTCGAGAGCCTCCTTTGAAGAAGCTTGCGGCTTCTTTGGCATTTCGAGACGCCGTTGATGTGTAGGATTGGATGTACGTATATGCGCTTGTGAGCGAGGGATTTTATGAAGGATGCGATTCCACAAATATTGCAAGTAGCTGTTGAAAAGGTCAGGCGGCCGTTGCTGACAGCGGCTTATTAAGACTCGTGCACACCTCGCTGGGGTCCGGCTGTCGGTGAACATGTGGAAGGGGGCAGCGGTACTAAATGCGCTCCAGCAGCTTGAAGACAACGAAAACGCTTCATCCGTCAGCTGAACGAGTCGAAGAAGCGGAAAAAAAAAAAATGCTCCTCTCGATGCAGCCGAGTTTGATTGCTTTGACGTGAGGCAGCCGCTTGAGACCGAAATACAATTTAAAGCGCAGATTTGAGACGTGACTTTAAACTAAGATGAATCGCTATCATTGGACTTGGACGTAAGGCTTCGAAACCTTTCCCACCGTGCTCTCCTTCAGCAGCTCCCAGTTCACTGAGCAAGAAGTGCTCTCAAGGGGGGCGGTCTTGATAGCCAATTAAACCTTACTTAGCGACAGGCTTTGCGTTGGTGCACGGACGTGTTGTGTTTAACTAATCTCTATAGGCGAAAGCAGTCGGGGGTAGAAAAAAAGCCTTGAGCGCTCTTTATTGCTCTTCCTTTAATGAGGAAACATTGTCTAATTGAGGCCACCGTTGTTCACAAGCCGGCTGCGTTTGCCCTGTTTTTGTCCCAACTACACCTGGGCCGCAGCTCCTGCCCTTTTCTCGTCTAAGGATGCTGATTGGTTGGGTAATCTAATCCTCCGACCGTCCAAAAAAACGACCACCACTTTTCAAGATGGATCCGCAACAAGTTCGCACTCCTTTGAATCCTCAGAGAGAATAGCTGCTAGTTCCACATGTCTGGCAAAGCAGCTTATGAAAGCTGTGGCCGGAGTGGCAGCTGCAAAGATTGAAGCCGGATGTGTTGTTGACCTTTCCGTTCTTCCTCTCAAGCGCATTATTTTTCCTCGGCCGCCGAACACCTTCCCCGGCTTTTGACACCGTGTGAACTTTAACGTGTGCCTCTCGCCATCGCACGTGTTGCGTAATTGCGACCTGCCCTCACCGCTGCCGCCGTCAAACCTTTGCGTGTGTCGATTGTCCGCACACCTGCCCGTATCTTGCGAAACACGTTTTCTTTATCCACAAAATATCGCTTGTAAAACACAGAGACTCCACACTCGGGTGTTTCCGTGTAGAACTTGCAGCTATGCTTGGATTTGGAAAAGCAAGACATCATTGACTTTTCTCTCTTTTTATTACATCCTTGCAACAGTTGTGGTCTTTTCGCATCGTGAGCTTATTAGTTTTTGCAATCCAAGCGTTGCCAAATTGTGGTCCAACATTATCTAAGCATTAGTAATCACTGTTAAATTTCATCCAAGAAAGGGAATTTTGGTTTGAATTAATCTTCCTTTTGCCGCTGAAAAACATTGTAAATATTTTTTTTTGGGAACAGTCATCTTGCAGTTGTGCAGCTGTGTAGTTGGTGTTTTGTTAGAGAAAAAGCAGGCTAGAGTGATGACTTGAATCAACTGGTAGTGGAAGGTATATGAATGATAACGAGTGCACCGAGATGAAAGACGAGACAGGCGAGGCGCCAGACAAAGAGTGATGCAGGAAGCGGGAAGCGCAAAATTTGAGTGTTGATTTTTCTCCCCCCCCCTCACAAGTCGCTGTTCCACCGGCAGCCTCAGTCTGCCAATCAGTATTTTTTCCTCTTCCTCTTTTCCTTTCCTCTGCACGAACCAGGCATCGCTCTCTGACGTTCTGTCTTTTTTAAACCACGACAAAACTTTGATTAAGTTTTGCAGTTCCCAGAAAGGATCTGCTTTGTTTTTTTTTCTAAGAAAACCCTGGAGCTTTTCTTGATTGCCACTGAATAAGATACCTGCCACAAAAAAGATTTCCATAAGATTTGTTGGATTGGTGCAAATGGCCTCGAATGCTCGCAATTTCCAAAAACAAAATAAAAAATCTGCTTCATTTTGGTGAATAATTAGACTCTTATCAGTCTTCTTCTGTTTGACAACAAAAGACACTAGTTAGGATGGGCTCGCAAAAATAAAATTCCTGTCAACAAATTGAAGACTGGAAATTCTAATTCGGCAAAACTGAATTGACTGCGAATCTGAAATCTCAGTTTGATTTGGAAGCCTATCCGGTCCATGCGAGGACAGAGAATGTCCATCTTGTGTTTGGCACGAACTGGCTGTGTGGCTCGTGCCGCACTAATTAACTCCCAAGAAAAATAAACAATGCTGCCAAATACATGAAGACATGATAAGACATTAGCATAAGAACTACTATTATTTCTTTCCAAATTCCTCTTCCAACCCTAAATCTCACCGTCTATAATTACTTGACTTTCCCTTTGTCCCTCGGCTTTTGGTGGCGGTACAAACAAAACAAAAAGAGGGGGGGCGGGGGGGATATCATTTGAATTATTTAGTCGCAGTCCTCGGCTCCTGACTAATGCAAAACCAAGACAAACGCAGAAGTGCCGCCCCGGAGGTTCACATCTCTCTGGCTCCGGCTCCAAAAGACTTACATAACTAATCAAAGAAGTGAGCGCGCTCGCCAGCTTCGATCCCCAGCAGGGTCCTCGTGGTGGCAGGGGAGTCCCATCAGCCCTCCGCGGGCGAGGAAAGGCACATCCCGGCCCCCAAAAAAATACCCGTTTGAATAGCCGAGACTCTTCTTATGTCTGTTTTTTTTGGGGGGATTTTTCCTTCAGGAGCAGAGTGAGCGTACAGATCTGGCACTCTCACCACAGTTAAAAACAGACAACCAAACAAACGACACAACAGCTAATGTTTTGGCAGTCACCTGGAAGCTGCTGCACGTTAATATTATTATTATTATTATTTTTTTTTTTAGAGTAAAACAACCATTGGGTGCAGCACCAGCCCTGTCGTTGTATCTGGGTCAGAACAAGGCAATCTCCTGCAGTCTGCATGCACTTTCACAGCTGTTTCACTCAGACACACTCTTCTTAGTAGTGCCATATGGGCGCAGAAGCTACTCTCTTTAGTCCCCAGTCCCCCCCCCCCCCCCTTCCTTGCATAAACAGTCATTATCACCTCTTGTAAATGAACATATGCACCTATGGGCATGCACGGGGAGGGGGAGTGGGGTAGGGGGAAGGAAGCAGGATAAAATGAAAATGGACAGATGGGTACAGGGAGCTGGAATGAGAGCGAGAAACCAGGGAAACAAGACGGAAGGAGAGAAGAATGTGTCATTTTGAAAACACAGCGTTGAGGGAGGGTGGTGAAACAAGATGGAACGGTGATGCCGGAGGACGGTGGTGGGGAGACGAAACAAAACGCAACAGTGGCACGAGACGTTTAATTTTGCATTTACCTGACAGGGAATCGGAGGAAAGGCTCCCTTGCTGCTGCATCTTGGAGCTCTGCGTGTGTGTGTGTGTGTGTGAGCGCGCGTGTGTCCACGAGCCACTGAGAGTGAGTGAGCGCGGCACGCCTCGCTGTGTTTTGATGACGGAGTCCTCGTAGCGGCTCTGGGAGGAGGTGGGGGGAGTCAGCGAGCGTGAGAAATGAGTCCCATTTTCTTTCTTTCTTTTGTTTGTTCTTTCTTTCTTTCTTTCTTTCCTTCTTTCTTTCTTTCTTGTTTCTTATTGCCCTCTCTGAGATTCCCTCACCTCCATCTTCCGCTCGCCTCACTCTTGTCTTCAGCCCGGCGTGCACTGTGACCACACTGCTGATGGTGATTTACGAGGCGCACTCAGCGAGGGGAGGTGGGTGGGAGGAGCCTGTATATGTGTTTGTGTGTGTGTGAGAGAGAGCTTGGGTTGGTTGGTTGGATGGATTACTGGGTGGAGGAGGTTCTTGGAGAAGAGGAGAAAACAATCGCCTATAGTGCACGTACGGTGTGCTCGTGGTGCCGCCGGGTCGCTGTTCTACGTTTCCCACTGCATGACAAGAGGGCGTCGCCGTGCGTTATCGGCAAGCTAACCTTGACCCGCCCGCTGGACCGTCTATCTTCCGAAAACCAGCCGAACAGCGTTTGAATCGCCGCAAAGGCTGCAGTAACAAATCTCACGGTTTAAATTGGAAACCTTGGAATGGCGACTGCGAGCTGCCTCCAAGAAGAAGAAGTGGAGAACCAGCCGGCGTTTCGAAGAGCTTGCTGACGTCCCACTTGCTTGTGTTCAATTTGATTTAAATGGAATGTTCAGAGGTAAAGAAATGCAGAAAATGCTTTTTTGCATCAGCCTTGGCTAGCTTTGGCGAGCTCGGCGTTGCAGCGTGGGAGGGGCGCCGGGTGGGAAAGTGAGGCCGGTGTCGCCCCCTCCACCAGTCGGAAACCTCGAGGTTCAGCGTCCTGGCAAAACTGGCTGTGTCAAATTTAACAGTTCTGCTTGAATGTGATAGAAAGTGTCTCCAATCACCTTCCATTCTTTCCCAAGCCATTGAAAATGCTTTCTGTGGGCTTTTTGTTTTACTATGGATGTGTGAGATGACTTCAGTGGATCTCGGAAACATTCCTTCCGGTTTTGCTGAAAAACTGCGACAGCTCTCTGCTTAACCAGCACGAGGAAGATGCTTCCTCTCCAGTGGATTAAAACTGACCCAAAGGGCTAGGTAAAAACATCTCACAAATCCATGTGGTTAATTCCTTCCTAATAGCTAGAGAAAGCTCAGAGACTTTTTAAAAAAAAAGAAAAAGAAAAGAAAATTAAAGAAAATATGTTTTCACCTTGTCCCTCCGTGCAGTTCCTGTCTTTGTTGCTAGCCTTCTGTTTGTCAATAATTCATCAGTTTGTTGCTGGTGTTGCCCTGTTTGCCTTTGCTCCTGCCTGTTTCTTAGAGTGTGAAAGTTGTTTATGCCCCCTTGGTTTTTTTCCCGTCTAATTTAGTCTTTTCCTGTGTCTATATCCTACCACCCGAAGCCTTTTGGTACTAATAGATGCGCTGGATGAAACATCTCTCTGACAGCGGTGTCGTTTCTTGGATGCAGAAGCCCAGTTTCTTGTGCATTTGCCTCCGAATGTGTGAAAAAATGCGCATTTCTGAAACAAAAGTAGATCAACCGTCCCTAAAAACCAAATTTGGGTTGCTGAATAATCGATTTGCATTTCACCCTGGGGGAGTCCAGTGAGTGCCGGGGCCAGTCTAGTCACTCTGCTCCCACCCCGTTTTTTTGTAATTGTGCCACTCCAAATTCTGGTCACTAAAACTTGCAGTCGGAGCAGTTCATTCTTTTGTATGTGGTCACGGGCGCAGAGGGCTGAAAATAAGAGAGGAGGAGGAAAATTAGCATTTTGAGTCGGCCCATAAACTGCTGGAAAAATAAGCCAACTTTGACAATTGGCATTCCAGACCTCTATTAAATCGAAGCCAAAAACTTAATACAATGAGACAGTCATGCATTTGCAATAAAGATAATTTATTAGCGTTTGCTAGCTTGCACAATTGCACACTTTTAATTCCACTCTGTGTTGTTGTTGAAAAACATTTTCAGTATTATTAATGTCTGAGCATTCGGCCCTACCAGGATGTGGTTTTGGTCAAACGAAACACTCCCATCTAGTGGTTAGTATGTGGAATTGCAAGACCCTTTTCTTTTTCTGAGATTTATCCAGCAGAGTGCTTGCAAGCCACCCAGTACATATGCTGAAACGTTGCACACACACTCACTACATACACATTTAGATGCGTGCAAGCATTAATGCATGCCAGAATGCACAAAACGTGCATGCTGCCTGTGACGCCGAATGGCCTGATCTTCAGGCCTGGCGGTATTTTGGATGCACGTGCACCCGACACCCGACCAAACTGAGTCGGCATTTCCTTTGTTGGGGCTTTGCAGCGGAAACATTTCCTGCAGACCGAGGCTTAACTGTGTATTTTTGCCTAATGAGGAGAGCATGCATGACTGACCTGTGCAACGACGAAAAAGAAATTGCACGTCATGACTGGCGTGCTTGAACCCCCCCCCCCCCCCCCCCACGCCCTTTATTTTATATTTAAACTTTAGGCTAAAGAAAATCCACAGTACATTCACAGCAATGTGCAACTCCCAATTCCGATCACGAGTCTCCACTGCATCCAGATAAACAAACTCTGACCTGTGATGCTCCTGAGGTGTGCGAGCGCAGATGGATCTGATTACAAAAAGTGGTTTTGGCAATTTAATCAGGGTCTTAATCAAAGCCTCCTCCGCCGGGACGGAGAGGATGAGTAATGCAGGGGAGACCCGCTCGGTTTGGCTCGCGCAAACAAAAGCCGTGGAATTTAGCTATTGGAAAGTCATTAGACAAACAAGGGAGTGTGAACACAAGCTGCACTAAGTCGTCAAGATCTGTTACGCAGATGTGTTGGTTTTTGCTTGGCGGCCCTGTGTTTTCTTGATGAAAGCCACCCAACAGACGCTAAGATGATGCAGTGTGGCCTTTAACGCCGCGTATGCATTGTGTTTGCCGGTGACATTTGCATCGACGCATGAAAGGCCGCGGGGTTAACGATGCGTTTGAGCGCAGGTACATTTTCTCCAAACTTTTCTCATTATGGAAATCTTTGCAACAGATTTTTGTAGCGCTGAAAATATTTCAAAGCAATGTTTACCGTCCGGGAAATGTTATGTGCGAGGCTGCTACATTGTACCCATCTTTATCTTGTTCTAGACTTCAGTGGAGTCTTGCAATTAGTCAGCCAAAGCAAGCTCTACAGCATTTTTAGCCCGCTGTTTACGCACAAAAAAAGTTTTAGCTAAAGTTTTATCTTCCTAGGCATGCATTAAAAAAAAAAAAAAAAAAAAAAAAAAATCTGCACTTAATGTAGCTTTGAAGTAATTATTTCAGTTTTTCTTTGTTCCATTTTCTACGGCTATAGTTGCAATCTCTGTTAAAAACTGAAATTTGATGTGAGGTCGCTTACAGCGAAAAGGTCAGAGCAACCAAACAGTATAAATCTATTAAGATGTCGTGCTGAGCCCCTCCATCCAAAGCCTTTCAATGAAAGCCAGCGTGCACACACACACACGCACACGCTGCCTCCCTCCCTCCCTCCCTTCCTGGTGACCTTGTTGCTCTTGAGCTCCGTTTGGAGGTTTGCTTTTAAACGAAGCATCAGTCGCTTCTGGAATGGCATCATCCATCCACTTCACACACGCGCCACATTGCTGCACTCGGCCGGGAAGCTGAGGACCTGTGGGGCTGAACGGGCCTGCGCAGACCTCGAAGGGGATCCACTCTGTCACAACGCACACATTGGATAAGGTTAAAAGATATTTATACATCAACGTATATATTTATATGTTGGGTAGGAAGAAACTTGTACGGGGAGAAATGGCACTTGTTCATTTATATGACAAAACCCAGCGGCAGCTTGGGAATAACGGACAGCCTTCAAGAGCATCATTTAACTCTTACGAGTTGATTAGTCTTCTCCTGTGGCAGCGGAGTGCTTTTGCAGTGGAGTCCAGCGGGTGTCAACGGTGTCACGAGAGGTCATTCCCACAACGGTGATGTCACTCGTATTCGATGCACACGCGGCGGTGGATTGCGCAGTGCCGTGCGTAAAGCCCCCGCGTTGCACGCTTTTCAGTGACGGGGAAAGGAAACATCGCGACGGAGAAAGCGGATCACCTCCTGCGACTCGTTGGGTTCCCGGAGGTCTCTTGTTTTCCGACAGCCGCAACATCAGAGACGTCTCATCCACGAAGTCTGCTGTCTGTCTCGGCGGGCGCCTCCAGAACACTCCTTAAGCAAATGAAAAAAAGCCCGAGTGTTCTCGCCATATGAGAGTTTCATGCAGCACCCTAGATTTTGCCGTTCCAATAATAACTTTGCACCAGAAAAACAAGAGCTGCCAGCGCGTGAAAAACGAGGCGGCGCAAATTGAAATTATGACGCGCGTCACATGCGACACTCAAAACTGGAAGATGCTTTGGGAAAAAAAAAAACAAAAAAAAACTGTCTCATTTGATACAGACAAATTAGATTTATATTGCAGGCTGAGCCAGGCAGCAACAGCTCGAGGCATCCTGCAAAGGATGACATGAGACCAGCTGGGATTTGGGACCTCGTGGCTGAGCCCTGATGTGGTGTTGGATTATATTCTTGTCAAAGCCAATCAGGAGTGGACATCTTTCCCCCCCCGAGGACACCGCCCAATCTGATCAAACAGTTTCTACTGCAGTGTTGATGCAAATTTCCCAAGCATCGGCATGGCTAGCAGATAGCTCTTCCTGTTTTTCCTCTTGCTGTCGCTGCAGCGTTAAAGGACAATGATTATTTTGTCGCAGCACTGAAACTGAACAGAACTTTAACTAAAGCTCACACACGTAAATCATCATCCCTCCATGCCGTTGCCCGGAAACCAATTCCACCAAATTTGCCATTTCAGGGCTAAACTTCTGTTTGTGTGACAGATTTTATCTGCGCACTGATCCCTGTTCCTTTCATGGTTATGCATTAACAGGGACTCTAGTCCATGCATACTGAGGCTAACTGAGGTTTTGAAGGCTAACGGTCGCATGGTTTCACTCTGGCAATGGAAAAAAAAAAAGTTGTGTTTGGAGCGTTCAAACAGCATCATTTTGACCTTGGTGGCTGTAGCGGCTCGGTAGCAGAGAGATAAAAAAAAAAAAAAAAAAAAAGGGGGATATTTGCGTAGATGGTTGTGCAAAAGGCGTCGAAACCAGCAAAGTTACAAAGTCGAGTCAAGGTTGACAGGCCGGCTTTCATTGTGGCGCCCCTGTGGAGAACGTTGACTCGGTACGAGCTGCCTCTCCATTGTGCCGTGGAAAAGTCTGGGAATTGGTGGAAACGGGAGAATAATGAAAAATTCAACAACCGGATGAGTTTTTAATCGTGCTGCCGCTCAAATAGGAAGTAGGTGGGACTTCTGATGCAGTTATTATTTTATTTATCTCCTTTTTTTTTTTTTTTACATTGTTGTTTTGGCAAACGTCTTAGAAGCCCCCTGGTGGGCTGTTAATGCTATGCATGAGGGTCACTGACAATAAATACGTGCAAGCATTTGGTTTTGTATTTCAGTTTCAAATTATTTCTAAGGAAGTTTAATGTGTATGTTTCCAGTGATGACAACTGACAAATTACAACTGTCAGGTTATTTATTTGATTTATGTTTATCTCGCTATGTCTCATGCTATCTCTTTTCAAATGGCTGGGTTGGACCAGCTTCTCCTCATTTCAGCCTCATTGATTAAATTTGGCATATATCGCTCAGTCCCGGTACAAATTACCGATAAGCAATCTGCATTGGCTTCCAGATTTTCCTCAGGCCTCCTTTTCGAAACAATGTGGCACTGCGACATGGACTGCAAAGTGCGATTCATTACCTGCCAGTGGTCCTTGGCTGTCTGCTCGTTGGGACTGTTGATGAGGGGGGAGCAGACAGAGCAGCGCCCTGGCAGGTAGCTCAGCCTGAAGGTGGACCCCTATGGACCACAACTCTGGGGCTGGACAGGAAACCAGGAACTGTAGGATGGGTGGATTCAGCCTTTCTTTATGAGGCCGCTTGGCTGCTGGAGGTCCGAATCTGCCCGTAAAAAAATATCTGTGCACTGGGCTGTTTCACGGCTGTCTATGTTGGAACGAGTCAAGGCTTTGGCTCGATTTAATTATCTTCCTTTCACCCCACAACCCCCCCCCCACCCGGAGAGGCTTGCCACGTTTGGATTGGATTCCGTATTTATCCTCTTATTATTTAACACTGCCTGTCACAGATAAATGAAGCATATCAGCCACAGATGGGACACGGTGACCAAAATAATTATCTATTTATTTATTGTAAATCCACCCAACTTCCTCCTCAGCTCTGTAGAGCATCTTCAGTTCAGGGATGCAATCAAATAACACATGTCCTTTAATGAAGGACAACTTCAGATTCCGTCTTCTCTTTTCTCGCAAAGAATGAGCTGCGCCGATTGAACCGAGGAGGATGCAGTCTTCACTGGGAATCGCTGGAGCGTCGAGCAACTTCATCCTCTTCATGCGAAGAAAGAATCTCACGGAATCTGCGAGATAATGAGGGAGTTCTGGGCAGGGCTCTTAAGTTTTCTAATTGGCTCGGAAGCGTTTAAATCGGTGTGACACGCTTGGCCCAGATACACTTAATTACTTACTTATAATCAACAGAAACACAAATCAGCAGCCTCATCGCAAAAATTTCTTATTAGGAGTGCACTGACTTTAAACAACGAAAACCTGGAGCCCAGATGGCTATTTTTCCACCCCGCTATACAGTTTATGTTAATGACAATAAAAGTTCTGGACCGCTGCAATGGAACTCGGATGCAGAAAACTGAAATTGATTGATGCAGGGCTAGATGGAAGAATGCTAATCTTTCACCCAAGGTTCTATTAACCCGTGATGCCGGTATAAGAAAATGTATGGCGCATACAATAAACAGACAAGGACGCACGCTCTCAGATAAACATAAAGGCAGAATAATAGACTGTTAGAGCCAGGCTGCAGAAAAACAGATACACAAATGTCAGGCGTCTGACAAAATCAGAGACGTGTGAATGTAAAAACATGGGCTGCTTGGCCTTTCGGTGTACGGTGAAGAGAACCGTGGCAGTAGCGTAGACACTGGAAAACAGTCTGGTGAAAAAACAGCTTGTAGAAATATTAAGTTTCAGCATTGGATTTTTTTTTTCCCCCACCCGTTTGACCACATGGGGGAGCTGTGGGGCCACGCACATCTCTCCACGTTTTCTTCCCCGACGTGGATAAATGGCGCAGGGCAAGTTCACTTTGCATGTGTAAAACTCTCCACAGAAATGGAATGTAAATGCTCTGTAGGAACAAGTGGCATGACTCATCCCACTCCAGTTTAATATTTTTTTGTTTGAATAAACCCCTCCCCTCTTGCGTCCCCTCCTGACCTCTTCCCCGCCTGCCCTTATGTACTTTTGCTTTCGGTTTTATTTATTTATTTTTTTGCCTCCTCCTTTCCCCGCCGCAAAGACCAGGTGACGGGCAGCAGGGGGCGGCAAAAAGGATTCGCAGCCTTTGGAGAACAAACCAATTTATTTCCCCGAGCTCAACACAGGCTTCATTTGAGAGCCCATCACAGAGCTCCACTAGAGCCACTTAAGCCAGTGTTCCCCGACATGAAAGAAGGCAAACCAAAATAGAGAGAGAGATGCGGCGGAAGGCGGGAAGCCGCGGGGAGGGGGCGTTTGATCCGCCTGTTCTGGGGCATCACTCGGAGGGGTTTCTTCCTGGAGGACCGCAGAGTCCTGTTTGTCCCTCAGAGGTCTGATGTGCAAAAAGAAGGGCGGGGGGGGGGTTCTTTATTTTATTGCCGTTATTTCTCTACGGGCTTCTTCTTTGTCGGCACATAACTAGACTACAAGGCCTGTGAGAGAAGAAATGAGGGATGAGGAGGACACAAAAGCATCTGGCGAGAGCCGGCGCGGTTAATATGGCAATGAAACCGTCACGGTCGTTGGGCGAGGACGCTGGTTTTTGCTTTTTGCCGCGGAACGTCCTGCGGTGCGCGCGGATCTCATCAGATGCAGAGATTAGAGTGAATTATATCAAAATGTAACAATATGATAATAGCTCTGCTACAGCTAAATGGTACCGTGCTTATTCCATCTGTTCGTTTTCCATCACTGGTCTCCGTGCACTCGGTAGTGCTAGAGTCCATCCCAGCAGTGTCGGGGTGAAGGCGGGCTAGCAGCCTGGACGATTCGCTGCTTCATCGCAAACTCATTATCGTACCTACAGACAATTTTGAGTTGGCAGTTTAAAATGTGGGAGAAAGCCAGAGCACCTGGAGGGAAGCCAGGCACGCACAGATTGGCCCCGGGCCTGAACTGAGCCCACAATACCTTTGCTGTCAGTCGTCAGTGCCTGAAGATATGCATTACTTTTCTCTTCACCGGTGTAACGCCGGGATGAGATCCAGCCCGGCAACCGCCGAGTGCAGGATCAGATGTGATAGGAAACAGACGGACGGACGGACGGAGCCTCCCTTGTTTCTTAAAACTTTATACTTTGGTTCTCCCGTGCCCACCTGGGGGTCCATTATTTTCACTGGGCAACCGGATGGGTTGGAACTGTGTACAGAGCTCACTGCAACAGAACCCCCCCCCCCCCAAAAAAAAAGCCCACCAGAACTAATCCTTTTGCCTAGAAAACCCTCCATCATTGGAGAGAGTTTTGTTGGCCAGCAAGAGAATTTCACATCGTGGGATGCATCCGGAAACAGCCGCTGCTTTTTTCCTCTGACTTGTGCGGCCACACCTGAGCTGCGCGGGGGTTCCAGGCGTGGGGGAAGAGAAGCGTGCGGAAGCTGTCGGGACTCGCAGAGGTCAGATGAGTCCTAATGACTGGACTTTCTGGTCTGGGAGCACCTCTAAAGCCAGAGACTGCTCCTCCCAGAGAGGTTAATTAAAAGGAAGAAGTCACGAGGCCGGAGCAGGGAAGTATCTCCATCAGCACTTTGATCTCTGCTGACCCCGTCCATCCTCCAGGACACAGGGATCCATCCATCACGGCGTGCTTCTTCGTCTGCCACCTCCTGTTGGTGCCACAGAAATCCCCACTCGGGCATAGAAATGGTGAAGTTTGTGTTGCGGTGCCACGTCTCCGACGAGCAGCAGGGGGAGGGGGGGGGGGGGGGAGAAGAAGAAGAAGAAGAAAAGAAAACCCTGCTCCCCCAGGTAATGAAACCTCTCCCCTCTTAAGGATCAGACAAGTGCTACATCTTACCAGTTTTGTTGCATTCTGTTCGGAGATCCTCCTTTTCTTTTTTTCCCTCACCCTCCGTGTCGAACCGTCAACTTTCTCTGCTTGCTTTTGAGTGCGGTTTCTTGTTTGCTAACCTGAGACACGCGGCAACGGCGCTACGAACCCACCCCGGCAACAAGTGAAATGTACGCGGGAGAGACGAAACGTGTGAGCCGAGTCTTCGCCATGTCAGTGTTCACAGACGAACTGCGTCATCATTTACATTTTCTCAATAATTGACACGCTCATTGCGGCTTTTGATATTTGATGATGATGATGATGGTCCTTTTCCTAGATGCTGAGCGGCAGGAACAGGCCTGTCTTCGCATTGGCTGAATTACAAGCTTAAACCAATTCAACAGGTTGCCTGGGGGACCAGTGTTGCCATTTATAGCTATTGATTGGGATGTGGCATTATGCTTAAAATGGATTGTGAAAGTCCCCCACGGTTTCATAGGTACTGCATATATTTCCACTCCTTGCTCTTGCTCGCCTTCATGGCCTGTTGCTCCCCTTCTGCATTACTATTTCTGCACTTGCGCTTCAGCTCTCAGGCCGATTCAACTGCCAAAGTGACAAATTTAAAAATGGAGGGAAAAGAAATCTGAAATATCTTTATTCTTCCTTTCGACACTTGACCTGTTAAACAAGAGGCAGTGTTAATTTCTAGCTGTTCCCGGCGTTGGCAACAAGAAGACTTCCCACAGAGTCGCAGCGGAGTCCGGACTTGGGCATCTTGGAATTTTGTCACCAGCCTCATCAGTAACAGACGCACAAAGCCTGTGTCACGTCTGCTCAAACCGAGACTCTGGAGAGTTTGTCTTTAGAGATTCTTGATTTGGATCCAGAAAGAACAGAGTGTGGAGCCTGCAGAGGAGGCATGACGATGTTCTTTTGGACAAACACAGGTTAGTGAGAGACAAATTGTTCGATGTTTACGGTAAAAAAAATCCAGTATCAGCATTTCAGAGGTGGTTATTATTCTAGTGGTAGATCATCGTCTGGGAACTGAACCAGTTTGATAGCCCATTTTTCTCTTACAAATAGGTCTGGCCACGCTCCCATTCAAAATGATTTCCACTCTGCCACTTGTTTTTTTTTATTTTTTTTCTTCTCCCCCTGCCAGCCCAATCACAGCACTTTCGCCGATATGGGGCCTGATTTGTAGGATAACTGACTTCCTGCTATTGAAAGTTCAAACAGTCAAGATGCAAGAGGCTCTACTTGTCTTTCCTCAAAAAAATGGAACATTCTTTGTGAAGAGACATCAAAATATACACATTTCTTTTGTAGATGACACTCATCCACGGCAATGCTAAACGATTGATGATTGATGGACATGTTTATTCATTTGCATGCTATCCAATGCCGTCTTGCCCATTGAATGTGGTACATTCTGGCAGCTGTGTTGTGCTACGAGAGACTCGACTGTTCCAATTTGTGTGCAGGTACAGCAGTGTCAGACTTCCTGAAAGGCTTCTTTTCTTTTTTTAATTTGACATTTAAATACTACGTCGTTAAGAAATAGTGTTTACACCTTCCAAAGGGAAGGTATTCGGCAGAGGTGAATTACCCAGCGAAGCCATCGGACTTCATTGGCATGCTATTTTAAATGTTACGGCACGTCCTTTCAGAGTCACATGGACTGCGGCGTGTTTGAGGTCAGCAGAGAAAGGACCCTGTGGCTGGTGAGCTATTTATAACAACGGGACACTAGCTTGTTGCTAACTGTGTTTGTTTTTTTTGTTTTTTTTGTTTTTACTTTTCAGCTCAGCGCTAGACAGGGTTGCAGGGTCCAGAGTTGTTTGGGGTTGTAATTTTCTCTACCAGGGTTTTGCTGAGACGAACCCTCTCTTTTGCAAGCTCACGCTGAACTTGTTCCCACAGCGTCAGGCCTCCCAGTGCAACCACAGTCTAATCTGCTGGTGGCTAAGCAGCTCCAGTGGGGCAGATGGGGTTGCTGGCCTTTCTCTGGGTCACCTCAGCCGCTGCAGTGATGGAGCGGCGGGGGCCGCCTTTTCAGCTTCTTGCCCACATTTGTCACTGAAATGGAATCGGCAATTCCGCTGCTAGCTCTGCGCTCTAACCTTTTAGGCGGACACTTCTTCCCCCCCCCGAAGAGCTTCCCCCGAAACCTTATCGAGAAAAATGCTGCAGTTGCAAATGATTTAGATTCGGACCCATAGTTTCCTCAGCACTCTGCATATTCTCCGTGGTGAAAACAATCATTGTACCATTTCAGAGGAATGCATTTCGATGAAACAAACTTTCTGCTCTGCGTACAGGACTGCTAGCTTCAGCATTAAAGTTGTAATGGGGCGTGCAGTGGTGGTGCGTCTCTGCCCTACTTTTGGGAAGCAACCAAGACTCCTTAATTGCTCCGGAGGATGCCGATAAACTCGTGTAAATTTGTTCAACAATGGGCAACAGGAACTGCTCTGTCCACCCTTTATGACTAGCGGCTTCTTAAAAGCATTTGCACGACTCATGGAACCATCCTGAAATCTGATTAATTTATCTGTGGTTTATCTATGACATAGAGCTCATTTAAGCCATTAGTAAAAGGAGAGGCTAACCATCTGAAATCAGATTCTGAAAGATTTGTCACGGCTGATGTAGCTGGGAGCTACAGTTCAAGTCGAATCGTGTTTGGGGCCAAGGTTTAATGCTGCAGCTTCATGGCCAGTTGTTCAACCTAACTCTTGCCATAGATCGATAGATATACTTTATTGATCCCAAGCTTGGAAATCAAAACTGTGACTGAAGCAAGTTGTCCATAAAGAAAAGCATTCGGCCTTTGTACACTGAGCTTTGAGAGGATGTCTCCTTCTATCTGATTGGTTATGGTTGTCTCACTCACTTATGTGCCGATACAAGAAGGAAACAAAACAGCAATATTCTGATGAGACCACGCAGAGCAAAGCTTCCGCTATGCATGGAGGCAAAAACCTGGCTGGGATTCTGACTTACACATGTGGCTTGGGGTTTATTCAGACACCAAGCCAGCGAGTTAATTTGTGTTGGGAGTGTGAAACGAAGAAGAGAGGCTCATTTCATCAGAAGCTGTCAAGAAACCCCTCTGAAAAATGGACTTGGAGACTCCGTAGATTTACGGAACTTCCAACAATGCGCCCCAGTTATTATTAAGTGAACCCAAGTAGTTTTGCTCTGCTTTGGAAAATGTTTAGGCGCATTTTTGAAATTCTGGTAGAAATTCTGGCTCTGTCCTCTTCTTTCTTCTATCCCAGAAGCTGCTCTTGCTTGTCTTCGCTGCTCCCAGGTAGAGCAGATAACTGATGCAACTGCTTTCTCCACAGACTTTAGCAAAGTTATGTCTCCAGGCAAAGATATCACGAGCATTCTCTTTATGCTGTGCAGAAATTTTTTTTTTCTTCATTCCCAGGATGGCAGCAGCCTCCTTTGAACCGTAAACTTCTGGATGCCCTATGAAACTTTCGGGAAACTCAAAGACGGCGTCGTCGAATACGTATGTGAGCATGCAAAGTGCTCTTGATTGCGGATTTGACGCCCACGTGCTGCATGTATGTCATTGTGGATGTGTCGCTCTGTGTGCAACGTATTCTTGGCAACGGCAATTTTAAGAATTGATGACCCCAAAAAAAAGCTCATTGGCCGTGATCGTATTTTGCCGTTGGGGATTGTCGCTCCATTGTTGGAAAATCCAGTCATGGCAAATTGTATTTTGACTTCAGTAGCTATAAAATGTGCCCAACCGTTGAACATAAAATTGTTCATATTGCAATCTTTTTTTAAACTAAATTCTGACCAGTGGAAGTATTGTGGTTTGTTGGCTCCTGTGAGTCTGTGATACAGGAGGAACGGTGTAATGATTTGCCGACTCATTTCGTCTGTAGAGTGGTTTCTTTCAGCTCCTCCACCCTCAGCCTGCCACCCATTCAAATGTCAGACGGCGGCTGCCTGCTGCAAGACGCCGCCTCTTGGGTAGCATTTGTGTTTTTCCATCTAAAGCTAATAATAACGAGACAGGCCCTCAGAGACGCTTTGTAATTTTTCTTTCCGTCTTCCCTTCCCCCCCGACCCCCCCCTTCAGATCACTACGTTTCTTTTTATACCGCTGCACATTAAAACCCTATTATGGGCCAGTCAGGGAGTACTGCCATCTCTAATTTTTACTTGGATAGTGAATGTTCTTGCAGTTTCATGTCATGATATTCATTACAAAAGACTATATATTAATTTATTTAGTTATGCTTTTTTTTTTCTCTCTCTTTCTGGGAGTTCTGTGCCCAGCTTTGTGACAAGATTGAAGTTTAGTCAGTGATAGTACACCGAGGATTTTACTGTTTATTCCATGCTTTGGACCTTGACTAGGGTTGTAAATGTTCTTGTGTGTGTGTGTTTTTTTTTCCGGAGATATTTAATTTAGTCAAGCATTTATAGTAGCGTAGGTCAGACCTGTTCAGACACCATAAAGAACCACCAGTGTGTGTGACACTGGGTCAGAATATCTGCACAGCAAAACTACTCAACTGACACCAGGGATCGCGGTGCTTTTTTTTTTTTTTATTAAAGACATTGATTTTCAATATACGCAAGGCTGATAACGAGCAGTTGCCATCAAATCCTTCGCTCCACTTGATGTTATTAAGCGCGTCTCAGCACAGCAGTTATTACGCCAACCACCGCAGTCAGCAAAAGGTTCAGACAAGTGATGAGATGGAGTGGGTGGAACAGGGCCACTGATGGACGCATCTTAAAGAGTCGAGTGGGGGAATGAAACGACGTTGATGCAATCTGCTTGTCTTCACAGGCAAAGATTTTCAGGGATTATTGTACAGCATAAATGGAAATCAATAGGCTCATATCGGAATAGATACCGTGTGTGTTTATCAGAAGTCCATATATCTAAACAAGGGCGAAATTGGAAAAGCAATATGCTCCCCATGTAGCAAAGTCTCCTGTGCGATGCAGTTAGCAATGACAACAAAACTAATGGTCCTCTGAAGTCGGTCCCAATGGGTCTGCAATAGGCCAGATGCATGAATCAAATTCAACACTTGCTGTCCTGCTATTTCCTCGTAGTGGGAACTACTTCCTCGCTCCATTAGTCAAAGCCAACGAGTTGCAGGCATTCATTATGTGTCCTAAACTACGGGGCCGGTTTCCGGAGATATTAACAGCACGAGGACGGATAGAACCAAAATACAATCACATCATTTAATTTCTGTTGGCTGACAGCGAACAGACGTGTGTGTTTTCATTCCACGTGCATGTTTGATGCCACATTAATGCCCCCTCCGAAAACACCCAATAAAAAAAAAAAACCTGCAGTAACTGCGGGCTACCCGTGGAAACCTTTTTGAGCAAGTGGACAGTCAGCCAAGTTTGTCAGTATAACAGGAGCTGCTTCTCAACCTGTCGTCAAACCTTTTCATGGGCAGATATCGGAATCTCTCAGTAAAATGATATCACACTGACCCTTCCTGCAGTCTCCTGCTACTCTTTGAAGACCCAGGACTTCAACTGGGAGCAATCTAGACCTAACAAAGGCTACAAAAAAAAAAAAGCTGACCCACTTAAATGTCTTGCAGGTGACCCATAATCTATTTTGGCACTCTTAAACTTGGCTTGACGGGTAGAACGCAGCTGAAGCTGATGAAGAGTTACCGGTTGTGTCTCCAGGCAGACCTTGTGCTCCTCTGTCAGCTGTGCTGACTGAAGCCCGCGCACGGAAAACCCTTCAGCACGAGCACTCAGGAAGAGGCTCATTTAAGATTCCAGGCAGGTTCGTGGCAATCGTGAAAGCGTTGGAGGGAGGATAAACAGATGCTGCAAAAGCACAGGCAGCATATCTCTGAGCAGTTTGTATGTCTTCATCAAGCCAAATAGGCGAAGCAGGAACGGTGGTGGACAGTGGTGGAAGAGGAAAAAATAAATAAAAATCCACCTATTCTGAATTTTACTCGAAAAACCTCCCGGCTTTTTCTTTTTGTTCCAGCTGTTATTGTGCGTCTCACCCCCACACCAATATGAACTAAATGCTCTAATAGGAAAACCTTTTAAGACTTCTCTTTCCCTTCGTCTCTCTGCTTCCCATGCAGTTACACTCACTAATGGATCTATTTTTCAGCTAAGAGCATATCCTACCTTACTACTACCAAGGCAGTGCTAATAAAAAATGTATGACTGTCAGTCTTCAGAAAGACTGATGGGCAGATTTCATGCTGGACGTTGGAGCGTGTTGGAAATTAAACGGCAAAATTCAACCAACTTGCAGTACGCCCCGTTTTGTTGTATTGTACAACTATACGCTAGTTAGTTGTCGCAATGCCAATCTTGTTTCTCTGAAGTACATCACCAGATCGTGTTCAATTTGGAGCCACATCATCAACAGCTTTAGTGGTTTTCTTCCTATTAGATCATAAATGTCCTGAAATTTAATGCAGAACTACACCGGAGATTGAAACGCTGACGTCATTTTAAAATAAGCTAATGGATTATGCTGTATTTGCGAGCCAGTGGGGGGTTTTCTAGTTTAATTTGTGGCATTTGAAGATTAATATGTGTGAAACACACTTTATTTTTCCCCCCTCTTTACCAACAGCGTCGACGATGCTGGAGATCAAACAGGAGGCTTATGGAGAGATTAAATCCTTGGGCAACTTTTACCGTCGGCAATGTCAGCTGTGAAGACATTGCGGAGAACTGGGCAGGGGAGTTCGCAGAGCGGGAACACGTTTCGGCAGCATAGAGAGCTTTGTCTGTGCTTCTCGAGGTGTGCACAAGCTACAGATATGATCCGCATATTCCTCCAGGATGAGTTTGTGTTTGTTGCTCCCCCTCTCCCTGACCATCTGCCGGTTCTTCTCCCTCTCTCATGTGTATGGATAACGAGTCGCACATTACAATAACTAATAAAAACAGACCTCATATGGCGAGTGTGCACTAACAAGGAGCGCCGGCTCAGAGGGAGTCTCTCAAGTCTTGTGGAGTGCAGAAAGTTGAGAGCGTGCATCATCTTGAAAGGATGTGTTTTTGGTCTTTTGATGCTTCTAAATCACATTGACTTTTTTTTTTTTTTTGAAATTTCCTTTTGACTAATTTGCTAACCTTGAGGGGTGGCCGATTTTACTTTAGCCTTAATGTTTGCGGTCAACCGTGTCCCAAAGAGCAAGTTATTGAAGACCAAGGAGTGCAACTCTACAGGGAGGAGGTTGTACCAGTGTTAGTCCAACTGGGGGAGTGATAGATGAGGAAATAAAGGAGCTGAGGGAGGAGGGGTGTACTTGTTCAGAGCAATTCCTGGTTGGATTTGGCACCAGTGGTAAAGTAAAATGCATGACCTGCGCCAAGCCAGAGGCGAAACGTTCCCTCAGGATTCCCGCTGCTCGCTAAAATTGAGAGATCTGAAGCGCCCCTGTCCAGGGGGAACACGTGTCTACATCCAGATGTTGAGCACACAGTGGATGATTGATACTGCGGGGGGGTGGGGGTAGGTGTGGAGGTGGGGAAGGAGCTCGGTAATCGTAAAATGTGCGAAAATGCATGGTCCCGCTGTGTGTGTGCACGCGCGCTAGTCAGGAATTCTCACTAAATATTTCAAAGCGTCACGACGGAAAACAAAGGGAAAATGGATATCAGAATGTGGAGCAGTGGTCCCAGATGAGGTAACGCCGGAGAGCCCCCCCACCTCCCCACCCCCTTTTTTCCCAGTTACAACAGAAATGAAAGCGTCTGATCTCCGCAGCCCCTGATCCCATTGTTCTCTCTGCCGGGAAACCTCCACCCTCTGAGCGATGCTTGCTGTTGCTCTGCAGGAAAAGTGCAGAGGCCAACAAATATGCGCGGCTGAATAGACACAGCAGATATGTTTACTCCTGCAACCTGCAAAATACTTGATTCCGCCAGGGACTGCCAACTAATTTGTAGCGCTTTTTAATACACCTTCCCACTTTAATTAGCACTTTTGGAGAAATACTTCACTCATGGTGCACAAACCCGACTGTCAGCTCTCTCTCTCTCTCTGTCTCTCGAACTAGTACTAACTTGTCAATCTGTTCATTCTGAGGAACATTTGCGTATTGTTGAGACCAATAGCTCTGAAGATCTCATTGTTGTGGTGAAAATGCTTCCAAGAGCTGTGTCGACCACCGGACAGTGAGGTTCTGTGATACAGTTATAATACATAGTCTGTCCATGTTAGCCCACTGGGACAGCCTCTTACGGTGCAACAACTCATTCTGGGTTAATTTTAGCTCTTGGCCCGTTACACTTCCGGCTATAGTTAACCCCAAAGACATCTGATATTCTTCAGAAATTCTATACATCAGGCATGATGTTCAAACAAATTGGTCGGAGTCAGTCTAACTTCTCAAATCTGCTGGGTATCTGGTAGCAAAAACCTTTCTCTGTCTCCCAAATCAATACATTTCTGGAGATATTGACCAGCTTCAGCTTAGACCACTTCCTAATGGGCTCGGACACCTTGTGTTTGCTGCACGTTGCAAATTGGATTGTTGGTCGTTGTTGCCAACCGCTCTTATCAGTTTCTGGTCACGCGCGCCTTTGCCCATGCAGCATTTCACTCAGTTGGTAATTTCCTTATCACGTCGCAGCATGAACCGACCCGTTCATTAGCATTGATTTCCGATTGGGGAAGCATAAAATGGTCCTCTTCTCTCAGTCTCTTATCCACTGTTCCCTCTTTGTTCTGTCCTCACCCTCTCTTTCCCGGTCCGCCTCTGGCTCCAACGGGATTCCTTCATTTGGGCGTTACAGTAGGTGAACTCTTGTTAATTGCTCACAGCAGTTAGAGGTTATCAGCCGGCTGCTGGCGAAGGTCTGAATAATAAGCCGGGCTTGAACAAGGGTCCGGGAGCAAAACAATTATCTCTGGAGAGGAGCTGCTGCAGAGGGGATGAAGTTGAAAAGATCGGAGAGGACAGGTGCGAGTGAAAGGAAGGATTGCAGCGTGGGTCACCTGACAAAACACAAGTCAGTGGATAGGTCAGCCCGCCATCTTGCCCTACGGCCCGAGTCTGCAGCATGGGGGTGCTGAAGATCTTCCAGGTACGCTATTGTTAGCACTGGGCAATGTTTTAGCAACCTGTTTTTGTCAGAAAGACCTCAAGTTAGAAATTTAAACTAATCCCAGTACTTGTGTGGTCTGAACACCACCAGTAGTTTTAGTGTCATAAAAACTAAAGAAAATAACTGTTAATAATAAAATAATTGTTTTTTGTGTTTTGTTTTTTTTTAAGCTATAAAGCCTTGTTTTTTATGGTTTAACTTTGAATGTAGTCCACTGGACTAAAAGTATGGTGCTGAACTCAGAAGCAAGGCAATGCAGGTGTATGCATTTTTATTGTTCAGACATTAAGTGGTTGTCATCTGTGCTATTTTGCGGCAAGTCTTCCTTATACATATTGAAAAATGCATTTTGACCTGTTGGCTCTTGTTTTCTTCTCTGTGTGCTTTCTGAAGGTCCACTGCTTTTCTACTTCCTGTCCACTGCAGCACCATCAATCGTTGCGTTGGGAGTGTGGCATTGGTCCAACCTCCCATTAAAACCAAAACTCCCCTCACCTTAACCTTAACCCTACCCCTAACTCTAATGGGAGGTCGGACTAATGGGCAGTTCCCCTTTGGGTCTACCATGGAATTGGGAATAGCGACAATTCATTCATTCATCACTGTTAAATGCCAGGCCGGTGGCAGTGTTGCGTCATGTTGCTGTGCGACTGTGCGGCACAAATAAAAAATCTACAGAACATGATCTATTTTTGACTTCACTCACCACCAGTGCTTTAATGATATGTGCATTTTTTTTTTGCAAGGTCCTAAAGGAGACAAAGTTATAACTTGGCAGGCGTAAAAAGCATTCAGCATACAGGACTTCTGGACAACACATTTTGCTAGAAACAGAGACTACCGCAGGATGGATATGTTGATTTTGTAAGGTTACATACAAAATAAATTGTGTCCAGTCCCCAGGTGTAGATTACAGACGTGGTACATTAAATTGACACCAGATAGAATGATTGACTTATCCTGTTGGATTAATTTCACTTGTCCAATATTTTTTGGATTCAATTTGGAAGAGAGAGGCCACAGACATAGAAGGATGATATTACAAAATTGCTGCAGCTGACGACTGGAAAAACAGCCTCTCTGGCACACTGCGTACTGGCAGACGAGATGAACCTAAATGAATGACACTGGATGGAAACCCAGCGAGAAAGGACTCCAGCTCTTTTGGTGATTCCTGGAGTGCAGCGGTCCGCTAATCACTCTGCCAGCACAGTTGTTCACAAGCTAGCGGTCACTTATCACTTTTGTCCTGCACAAGCCCCGCCCACAGCTGCCACGGCCTGAAAGCTAAAACGGGAGATTTTCCCAGATGGATCGTTTGGTTTCCGTCTTGAAATTCAAACCAGCTACGAAAATGGTCAGCAAAGCAGTCATGTGTTCACACCCCATGAGGCCAAAGAGGTGAAGAGAAGGATTTGCTCTTTGTTGATGGGCGACTTTAGGGCAAACTGTCACAAACCTGTGGTGGTCTTTTAATGAAGTGCTGTATGTATAGATTTTGCGCTAAGCATCCTCCTGGCTTCCCTTTCCTGACAGCTGGCTGCAAAATCTATAGTAGCGCTCGCTGAAGGCTGAGTCTCCGTTGTCTCGAAGCGTACACAAAATCTCCCAGACACACAACAGAATTGTGACCGAACATAGTTTGAACTGCCATTGGACACCATATGAATCTATTTAGTTTTGTCTGTTTATTTTTTCCCTCTGTACCTCATTTTCTGAACGACCTTGTCTGTGCAGAGAGAGCTTCTTGCAGAGCCGGACCTCTGGAGTTTTGTTTTTGCATCCGAACGATGATAGGTCTTCCTCGATGTTGTTGCTTTCAGCGTAGGCTCATCCCAATGCGTACATTAAATTCATACGGGCTCTCGGGCGGATTATATCTCACAAACGAGAGCTCAATGTATATATATATTTTTTTTTAGAAAAAGACAAATGTGGATTTGAGTCAGAGTCCTGTGGGAAGCAAATAAACCAAGAGTATTTTTTTTAAAAGAAGGTTTTTTTGAAAATAAACGTACCCAACACCGAAAAAAAAAAAAAAACCCCCGCTCTGAGGCTTGGTTACCTAGTGCCTCTTTTTAAAAGTATCCCCCACTGCAAGCACACACTCTGCTTCCATCAAGTCTCCACTGTTCATCCTCCAATTTAGCGCCTGCGGGCAGTCTAACTCTGGGAGTCTGAACTTATTATGCTTTCCCCACCCCTCGTCTGAATGCTGCTGCACTCAGCTTGTGAATGGAGCGGGAATGAGCTCATTTCGACCTGCATCGGCACGGGGAGGGGAGGATGGTTATGGCTCAGGCGGCTCGTGAGGGGAAGTGTAATGAGCAGGCAAGTTTTTTTCTTCTTCCGAAGGTGGAGGTGACACCACCTCTCCCAACGCACACACACGCACACACACACGCACACACACATCATCCATCCCCACCATCTTCGTTCGGCACCAGCGTCTCCCCTCTCGAGCCCATCAAGCAGAACGTGATTTGAGCCTCGCCGCCGCCGCCGCCGCTGCAGGTGAACTCGGAGAGAACAGATTTATGAAAATGTTTAACTTTTCCCTGTAAGACGGCCCCGGGCTCTCTGTCCTTTCTCAAACGTAATCAACCAAAACGCTTCATTTTCCCGCTTTGTCTCCCTCCTTTTTATCCTCCGCAGTCCTCTGCCCTGCTCGTTCAAACAGCCTCCCCGCACAGGACAACGCCATATCGCCGCCAGCCTCCGAGAGCTGGGGATATTGGGATGACAAATCTTCCTCCTCAGCGGGGTTCGCTGGAGGGATTTTTCTCACTGATGACGGCTGATTCCTTCACGCTGTGCTCAGGGAAAGCAACGGCGCCATGCTCTCTGCCTTCTCCTCGCGGCAAGCGTCGCACTTGAGCGCTCACCACCTTTTTTTCCCAATCTTTTTTTTTTTTCATATAAGCCGTGTATTTTTGCCACCAAGTATATATATATATATATATATATATATATATATATATATATATATATATATGTATATGTTTATCTGTGTACTGCTATTCCTCAGGCAGGTGAGCTCAGTTTGTGAGAGGGCTGATTGTGATGTGGGAGACCAAGGTTGAAGAAAATAAATGTCATAAATAAGATATCACCTCATCAGGACAGTTAACTGGTGGAAATCTGGCGGTGCATGAGGTTGTTGGTTCGATCCTCCGACAACACACCTGATTTCTCCCTAATTCCTTTGTCACGACAATCATCTCTGAGTTTTTGTTGAGTTTAAATAGTGCAAAATCTTCAGTAAAATAACTTTTAGCATGTCACTTTTTTTTTTAGAATTTGTCACCAGGATTTGAACCCTGTGTCTCCTTGACGATCGCACCATTTGTTGTTGGCGCGTGTTCACACTAGTAGGCCGTGAGACCGTGTCAACGTTGTGTAACCCGGACAGATGAGCCATCTGTTTTTTGTTTTTTTTTATCCTCTCTCAGTGTTGCTGAGCAAAAACACTATTGATTTCTCACTGCTGCAGGTGGATTAAGAAATATGTTTGCCTTTCTCAAGAGAGAAGTCCAGGAACGAGTTGTTATTCATGTGAAATGTTGGCGTGTGTGCGCGCACGCACAAAGACCCGGGCAGTTTGCTCCCCACAAATCTGCTGGTGACATTTTCCTGTTCTCTGCCTGACATTTCAAGACAGGATCCACGAGTTACTTTAGGGTGAAAGGCAAATGACATGAGTCGACGTTCCTTTCGACGACATCGCTACCAACGGGGAAAAGGTTTTCAGAGGGGCGTTGCATGTAGCTTTACGCTTATCTTGGTGGTAAATTAGATCTGCGGTCTTGATCATATTTGCATTGTGGTGTATTTTTGGTCGGGTTTTGTGTCAAGCGCTATGCAGATGACACATAAAAGATGGCTGTATCTGGCAGACAGACAAGGAGATCTTTGGCTCCGCCCACTGCCTTTTCTCCATAATGCGCTACGCGATGAGCAACTGCTGGCGTGCATACGCTCCTGCTGTTCCACCCTGTACTCTCGTTCCTCCCCCTGATACTATCTCCCTTCCATATCCCCCACTCATCCCTGAAGGGGGTGAATAAACTTTCTCTACCTGTAGCCTCACATTGCTGACACAACCTGCTCGGCTCCTGTGCTGATGCCACGCAAAATGACATCGCTGAGTCCTCTGTTCCGCTGCCAGATAGGGACGGAGGGATGGGTGGGAGGAGGCAGGGTGTCGTAAAAAGGGAGTGGGGGGAGGAGGGGCAGCGACATCACATCACATTGTAGTAATACTCATCGTGGTGGCGTCCTCGGTCTACGTTTGCTTGAAATACACAGAAAGCAGAAACACCGCAGGGCCGTGACACCAGCGACTGTCCAGGTTTGTGAGGGAAACTCTTCTATTGGGCATTTTTGTGTGTGCTTCTAAGAGAGAAAAGGAAATAAAATGCCATCGATATAAGAATGAACAGAAGTGGGTGATTTAAGAGGAAGCGGTGCTGTGGAAATAGCACTTTTGAAAGTTTTTTCTGGTCCCTCTCTCAAACAGAAGCAGTTTTTGTATAAATTGTAATCTACTGGTCAGAATCCTCAGTAGGACTAAAATTCATTCACGTCAGAACAAAGGGCAGCGCCTTTATCTTTGAGAAAAAAAAAATATACTCACTCTCTCTTTTTCTCTTGCTAGTCCCCGTGCCAGCAGGATCCCAAGGTTGATCAGCGTGCGTGCCTAGCGGCATTTTGTGGCAAATCTGAGGCGGCGGCGGCGGCGGTCGATGACTCGGAGGAATCTTGTGTAGTGCTGCTGTGTAGGTCAGTTGCAACTGAGACGGCTCTCTTTGGCCTTGTGATTAAAAGCACTGAACACTAATTATCCTTTTTTTGGTCACACAATGTTTATACTAAGAACTGCAACTGCTGCTGGGAAAATCAAATCATTCTTACACCTCGGGTGAAAGAGAGAGTCGGGAACACATTTTTTGGGGTTCGCCTTCAGGTAACATTTGGACGGGTCATTGCCGCGGGACCGTACCGGGAGTTAAATCTTGAAGAACGGTTGAGTTGACCGGCCGAGTTTTCGCTGGCTTAGTTCTTAGTTGCTAGTGTGCTGCGGAGAATCGCACTATGTTGCCTTTTCCGTAGGCAACAGCCGCCTTCAAGGCCAAACCTGCGGCATTTACAGGACGGGCCTGTTGACGTGCCGCAGGCGAAGACAATGGTGGCCGCAGATGCTCGGCGGTCTGTCGTCATGGAAGGAGCTGGTTCACGCTTGCTTCTAAGACAAATCAGAATAGAAAATAGAATCGCTCTTGTTTCACCGGATTGTGGAATCCCAAAGAAAAAGAGACGGTTGTTCGCACTCGGAACAATTTCCTGTACACCGGATCGCAGGATGTTTACAGAGAAACTGGTATTCTATTGTCTCGTTGTTACCCGGGGCATGCGACGCAGAGTTCTCTTATGTAGCCTTGCCCCAAGCAATTCCTGCACTGCTCGCAACAGTTGTAAGACAACTGTAGACACTTTTCCTCCCCAGTTTGGCCGACCCTTTCCGCTTCGCAATCGTGAATCAAAGCTCGCGTGTTTGGCATGAGGGAGCGCCCCCCAGGGGGCCTCCTTGGGCTCGGTCAGTGGGAAGCTGCCAGGGTACATGCGTAGGCAATGACCGGCCCTGCATTTGTTGACTTACTATCCACCCACACTCCGCTTTGTAAGCTGGATGGGGGAGGAGGAGATATTTATTCAGACTGTCTGGTGTTGCGCTCGGGTCCGTCACCGGGTTCATGTTTAAAAACCTCGGAGGAAGCCGAGTGGGCGTGAGAGAGATCCATTGCCGAGTCGTAGCTTTATGTTGCGCGCGCGTCGGCTGTGCCGTCGCTTACCGTCTGCTCATTTCAGGGTGGCCTTTAGTGCCGTGGTGTCATGCCGGTGGCTGCCCGTGTTTTGCACTTGAAATAAACTCTTCTTAGACTTGTGACTTGATATTGTCTGACTAGTTAGAGTAGCTATTCTTTACACTCGTCTCCTCTAACATATTCCATCACAGTGCTCACAGACTGCAAAGATTTGCAATTCATCAAATTTATTTTGTCCAGCCACTATCCCAATAAAGGACCGATCAACATTTCCTTGGTTGTAATGAAAATAGTCAGTGGGCGTTCGCAAGCCTCTTAAAAATAAAAATCACTACCACTGACTTGATTATCTTCTCTTTCTTTCAGTTTAATTTTGTCTACTCTGCTGCACTTTTTCTCGAATGCAAGCCCTATTCTTCACGTTCGAGGTTATCTAAGTTGTTGGTGGTTTTATACGTTGCGAGTTTTCCTCATTTCTGCAGAGTCGGGGTTATCACATTCTGTCACATTGCTGCGTATTCCTCGACTTATCCTTTCAATCACTATTTCATAACAGTGAGAGGCTGACAGAAATGTATGATCAGTACCGCTGGAGAGACGGGGCTCCGATTGCAGCCGGCGCCACACATGGGTGGGAACAATGAGGATGTCAAGGCAGACAATGGGCGGAGGAGGTGGGGCGGCGGGGGTAACACATACACACATAAAAACATACACAAAGTAAGAGACACACTGGCTCAAAGTGAAGGGAGAATGCTGATCTCCCCACAAAGGCACAGCCTGCAGACTGGTTAGTATTGCTCACACGCGCCTCTCAAGACATTAATGCATAAAATGCGAGCTCATGTCGGGCGGCTGGATTTTCACACAGGGAAGAATTCCGTCAGAGGCTTTTTTTTTTTTTTTTTTTGCGTGGAGACATTGTTTTATGACTTGCACGTATCAAAGGGAAGAAATCAAAGAAGGCTGGGTGCACGCGCACGCACACACACAGAGATAGACAAGCACATAGAAACCCACTCGGTGGAAGGGAACACATGACATTGTTAGGAGTTCCACACTGATTTCCCACTGTTTCCGATTGGATTGCTTAAGTTGTTTTGTTTTTTTTAAATTCTATTTTTGTTTTTGTTTTTTTACCTTTGCCATAGTTTTAATATATAAAAAATAGAGAGCCTTCAACATTGGTGTAAACTGGTGTTCTATTTAAGAAAGCTTGCATTTTCTGTTTTTGTAACAAACGGAATAAAGCATCATTTAGAAATGATAATTAGGAACATTAATACATTAGAATCGCGGGTAGTGGTAACCGTGATGAACGATCCGCCGCCGTGCGTCTGAAGTGAAACGGGGCAGAGCAAAAAGGGTCGCCTCCATTAATATCGCGGGTGCTGTAAAGCTGCTACCTCCACTCCACACCGGTCCCACATAAAGCTGATTTGTGATGTCTCCCATCCGCCAGCCCTCAGTCTCCATAATGACAGCCAGATCCATCACGCTCATTTAATCAGAGGTGAAAGGAAAGCAAAGAAGACGGATGAGGCCATTGTACGCCTCCGCAGCTATTTTAAAAAGTCAGACCCGTGCGCTGGTGAGCAGTGCCCGGAGAACCTGGATGATATCATGAGCAATGATTTGATGCAGGAAGTTCTTCTTTTCTCCCCCTTTTTTCAAACAACCTACTTGGGCAGATGAGAGCTTCGCCAAAACAGATCCTGGATTATTGAATGGTTTCACCTCATCCTTTATCCAAATTGGGGCAGGTATCATTTGGTGTCATTTAGGGTCAATCTGCTAAAAAGCCCCAAATTGTGTCTGTGCTTCTGAGCGAGCAGTCAAAACAGATTCTGTGATATCAATTATTACACCGTAACAAATGTTCTCCATCATCTCATCACTCAGGTTTCAGTGGAAACGTGTGAGTTCCACATATTGCGATGCAAAATGGCCATATTTTCCTCTGCAGGTCACGTTTGTAAGTGTCCAAGAACTGCTTGAGCACTTTGCTGCCCTTTCATACAGATCACCTTGAGGCAAACGGGAGATTAAATGCATACAGCATTTGGTAAATTAAAAGAATGACAAAAACAAAAGAACAACTCAACTCATTAATTAAAGCTGCTCGGTTAACAATAAGGTCGCAAAGTTTTAACGTTGAACAACTTATGAGATTTAGAAGCTTTTTGGCGCCCAGTGCACTGGCCAAGGTAAAACAAAAACCACGGAGCAATACTGATGTAAACAACAACAGCAGTGACAACACCACCTACGTCCAATGACTTGCATCACGGATAACATTTGCGGATGGAATTATCTCCTCTTGAAGAATTTCCCCAGAATCATTATTCATGTTCAGTCCCCGGCACCAACCACAGGCACTGGGCACTGGAACGCCGGCGAACTGAGGTGGTGCCTCGGGAGGCCCTGGGAGTTCACTGTGCAGTCAGCTGTGTGGTGGAGGAAGCTGGCGGCGGATAGAGAACTGATGCAGACAAGAATTTTCTTCTCCCCGACTGTCGGAAAGTCTGAACCTGAATCATCCATCACTGGAACTGCACTTCCACACCGACACTGGAAAGGAATCGGAGCAAAGACTCAACAACAGTGTTTGCTTCTATCCAATTGTGTTTGAAAAAGAACCCAATAAGAGGTTTTGGCATGCCCCAACATTGTCTACTTTGTGTGTGCACATATGGCTAATTTAAGGTGTTTTTGTCCCTTATTTGTCAAACAGTGCAGCTAGTTCCCACGCGATCGACGGCAAAGTGTTGTGCTGTGCGTGGGCGTTGCATCGGCAACCTGCTAGAACTATGACAATGCTCTTCTTTGTGGCCTCGTGCGCGCCGTGTGTGTTTGATCTTGGTGTGGCTTTGTGGGTTGAGTTGAGGAGAAACAAATGGCAGCGGTAAAAGTAGGGGAGAATATAGAGGCTGTCGGAAGCATGCGGCCAAATGAACAGCTGACTCGCCACTCCTCCAGGCAAATGAGAGCGCGGCTCTCGTCCGAGCTGCCCAGAAAAACGCTAATGGGTCCGAGGCCACTGCGAGACACAACTCACGGTTTATCACTTTCGGGCGAGGGGAAACAGCTTGAAAGAGTCTCGGCCAAGTTGCTCCCGAAATGTAAAGCAAAAGGTAGCAGCAACTATGCAAGTTGTTTGGCTGTATTTGAGTGTGTTAAATCACTTCAAATGGAAAAAGGCAGAAAAGAAAACTAGGCCTTTAAAAGAACAATTCACAATCATGACATAAGCTACAGTGGCCACTTATAACTTACTACAATACTCGCAATAGGGCTTGCGGAGAATTATGGGACATATGCAAGGTGATGATGACTGTAGAGACACATGACGTTGTTGGAACGATTAAACAGCAGAAAATCTAAACTTTATTTTATATTTCAAGCAGTGAGGACTGAGTGGGGAAGCAGCATATCTGATGAAGGAATACATGAATCAGTGTCAGAATCACAAAAACATACCAAGGATTAAAAAAAAACTTCCTCTCATGTTGTGGTGAGCACATCACAGTTTTCCCTCGCACTCCCATCACTGCTGGCCTGGGCTCGTTTGCCCCATGTAAAGACAGAAGCGTAACTATGACGCGGAACAATCTGAGGAAAGTAATGCAGAGGAGGACACACACAGAGATGAGCGACTCCTCTGTTTGACAGAGTCAGCCCGGTGGGACGGACTGGACCGTGGTATTGCATTTTCTACCTTATTGCCTCAGCCATAGTCTCGGGCCTCAGGTCACGTTTGTGTTTTATGTTGTCCTAAGCCCCTAGTTTTAACGTGAGCCGCCGAAAACTTTGGCCGCCTCGTCCCCGGTTGGCTCAATTCAAACAGCATTAATGGGGGCGGGGGGAGCGTCAATATTGGAAAATAGTGAGTTGAGTCACGTGTGCGGCCCTAACTCATTCCAAATGGATCCCCGGAAGACCAGGTCGATCTGTCCTAATGATGAGCCGTGTCGGTGGCCCCGTCACTCGTAGCAAGCGACAAAGAGTGCCTCGGTAGCGTCTCAGGATTTTTTCGATTGCTACGTAAACAACAAGGCATGAGCTGCTGTAATGTGCAGCTGACGCTGATGAGGCTAAAAGGAGTCGGGACAGAAACGCAGCGTGGGAGCAACAAAAGTGACTAAATCCACACCATTCCTTTGCCTTCTGCCTGTCTGGTCTTTAAATACACACACTGACACTCACACACACACACAGACGTCTAGAACATACCTACTCGATCCGCCCCCGTGCCTTCACGACATCAGATGAGAAGTGAGGGCACAAATGATAAATTAGCCTCGGAAAAAGTGAAATTAATATGGCACGCATGGCTGCACCTTAATCCCCACTAGGCAAATTCCTCTCACGGAGAGCCAATAGACCTGATTGGGATAAAAGGTGCTCATCCCAGTCAGGTAATACCCTGTAGCGTCTTGGCCCGGTACCCCTCCAGTCCGTCAGTACAGATAACCTTCAGCGCGCTCGCAGGGGAAGGGGAACCGACATGGGCGAAGCCACATTGAGTGGCGCCGCACTCCGAACGTGACGGGCAGCTCAGAAATTATGAAGACCGCATGACTCATCCATCACACGTATGTGCATGTGACATGGCTCAGCATGTGTTGGAGTCTTTAATCTTACCCATGCAGATACTCTTTTTTTTCTTTTTTTTTTTTCTTTGCCTCACCTCATCCAACGCGCGCTCATCCATGAACGCATTACCGCGAACCTTGTCAGACTCGCTGCCGGGTTGTCTTTTCTCGAAATGGGACTCGTCGAACTTGCGCTTGCGGCGGTAAATTAGGATCCGTGAAGTGCTGGAGGTGGGGGTTTGAATGAAATGACAATGTTTTCGCCCCCGCTGTATTTTTCATTGTGCTTGAATGGTGGAGGGGGGAAGAGGGGTATCAAGCTTTTCCCCCGAGCAGCACAGACGTTGGAACTCGCTGACAGGCATGACATGCGTAGAGAGGCTGCTGAGACACTGGACGGGAGAAGAGAATTGTGCGGCAAGTTAAACAGAGATAAGTGCTCTCCCCCCAAAAAAAACTAAGACACCAGCTGTTTGCCAGAGATTGTCAAGTCATTCTTAGTTCAACAAAACTGAGTAAAAATATTCAACTTTTGGATCGAGGTGTTGCATGTCTGTCACGTTTGCCGAGTTTCCCTGCTAAAAATGACAATATGCTAACCCTCCATGGAGGGCTTGGAAGAGTGCTAGCAGGACATCCATGCTTTTTATTCTCAATGGGGGAAAAAAAAGAAGAAATTCTGTATTTGAATTCTCTGCAACATTTAAGGGATTCTGCTGGACTTGTCAATGTGCAGTGCAATAAGCTGTCCCAGCTCTGGAGCGCCAAAGCCGAGTCCCATCGGTCTCACAAAGCTCCTGATGTAAGAATGCATTAAGATGACTCTGAGCCAGGACTAGTGCCACTAACAACTTCCACGGTATCAGAATTCAGGGATTGTGCCCTGGTTGTCGAGTCCTTCCCGATGTTTCATCAGTTTCTCTCAAGGAATCATTGGACATTAAGTGCAAGTCATGAATCACGCTGAGGAGACGGCGCAACCAAATATAATGACGTTCAAGATGATGGAATTACTTCAAAGGACTCGGGGAAAGCTTCAGCGTCTTTCAACTGAACTGGGAAATTTCACTATTTACTGTATGTTCTCCCCGTACATGCTCACGGCGTGCGATAATTGGCCAATTTAGCTGTTTTCAACAGCGCACTCATTAAGTTTACTCCTAATTAAACATCAAGGTCAACAAAACACTTACGAGACGCTCGTTCAAGAATTGCTCGAGACGGGAGACGGATTTGATAGACTTGATAGAGGCGTGAATGTTAGCCCGCTTCGATGTGTAGTGATTCAAGGGCCTTGAATCACTACACACACACACACACACACACACACACAAAAAAAAAACCTCCACCAAACAGGATGTGCGTCACATGCAACAATTAGCCGTAAAAGCTTTGAAATTAAAATAAAAGTTTAAGTTCTTATTATTTCAGCGAGACAAAGTTTTACAGAGGAAAAGCTGCGAGGCCAAAGTGCATAATGGACTTGAAAAGCTTTCACTAATGTCGTGATTACGCCACTGCCTCCATTGCCACACATCCACACGCAGAGGCGGCGCTCCGCTGCGAGTTCACCCTCAGCAGCATGTTCCTTTTCAGTTCCATCACTCTGAGAGAACGATTTACGCTCAATAGCACTTAGCATTGAAATAGATGAATAACCATTTATACCATTTTCATAAGACTTTGGTGAATGTCAACCAATTTGTACTCTGCAATTCATCGTCATGCATATTTCCGTTTCCTAACCAACCCATGTCTGAGCTGAAGTCCAACTTTTTCTCCGAGCAGAGTTTTTTTTTTTTTTTTTTTTTTCCAGCGGATCCTGAGGCACTCCCCCAGTCCAGTTGGAATATATAATCCCAGCTGAGTCCTCTGGGAATTTTTTTTCTGTCTTTCCCCGCTCAGATGTGCAAAAAAATTCTTCCGCCAGGAAGCTTTAGGAAGGCGTTGCTAATCAAACAGCGCCGGCCACAGGCTCCATCAAACATGAAGGAGCAAGTGTTGCGGTAGAAGGTTCACGCAGGGTACCGGGAAAATCTGACCCTGTCAGCATCACGCTGCAAGGAAAATCAGTTTCCAGCTGCTGGTGTCTGCCTTTGGTAGAACCATAAAGCTGGCGGCGAAAGGTCGAGTGCTTTTTTTTTTATGTAATTCGGAAGCCGGTTGGCAAATTGGCAATTACAGTGACACGGGTTTGTTTAAAGGATTATCAGAGGGACGAGAAGGAGACAGATGGAGGAAATAACATTTATGCAGCAGCAGCAGCAGCAGCAGCAGCAGCAGCAGATAGAATCTGTTTCAAGATCCGTTTTCCTCCATCTCTCATTGTATTTCTAATGTCGATCATCACATTTTGGCTGACGACAAAAGTCTCTCCAAAATGTAAATGAAGAAAAAAAACGTCTTTTTTTAGATTGCATTGCATACTGGAGACGGATTTTACCTTCATGTCTCTCTTTCTCAAGAGTGATTAACAAAAGTAAATCATTGCATAGGGTGGACAAGGAAAAACTGTGTTTTTCTTTTTACACTGGGAGTCTTTATAACATCCTGGAGATGGGAATCCCATCACATTTTTTTGACCTGATTAAGGCAATATGTGGTTCCTTCACGTTGCTTTCGAGGACACTAGCCCATTAAAACATGTGGTCGAACAGGAAAGGCAAGGTCGACACGTGCCGAGAACCTACTCTGTATCCCTTCAGCAAAAAAACAAGCAAAAAAAAAGAACTCCACCTGTGTGTCATTTCAATGAGAGCCCGTTAGTGGAAACCATCCTACCGTCAAAAGCTCTCATGGGGTCCTTCTTAGTTATTATAGCCACTGCTCCATATTTGTGAGATGTCACCAGTAATAAGCGGGTTCCAGGCTACCTCTGGCAGCCTCTGTCAGGCTCAGTTTTGCACTCGCTGTTCCCGAAAGGCCTGGACGGAACCTTCTACCTGCCACCACCATCAATTAGTTGAACAGACAGTGTCAAATGCCACGGGGGACCGGAGCCTCTGGGGAGATGGAAGAGCGGCTGTCTGGCCTGTGCTATTTTCCAGCAGGTGCTCTTCCCTACAATACTCCTGCTTTGCTTTGCTTCTGAAGGTCGAATGTGAGGCAAGTGTACACGCAGCAGTGACACAGCCTGTCCGTGAACTCCAAGGGAAGATAAAAACTTTGTCCCGAGCTTCTTTTGATGGCACTACTTTTTGAATGTGGGCATCTTTTTGTGATGGCACCGCTACTTCTCCCTGGTTAGTGGCAACACCTGCAGCCTGTTGTTTGTTCCAGCCTAAGGCCACCTTGTCATGGTCCCGAAAGATCCATGCAAAAGGTCCAACATCAGCTTTAACAGGAAACTATTTTATTTTACACAAGGCTGCAATCAGAGGGCTAACCATGCTGTTGTCTTGCTTTCCTATATATTTTAATGCATGACGCATAAAGACATGATCCCAAGATGGAAAAGCTTTTGTATTTCTTGAAAAGTTTGGTGGCTTCAAATCAGACTAAAATAGCGCAAAGATCTTTTTGAGCTTAATTTTTCATTAGCGAGAAGAGGACTTGAGATGATTTTTTTCATTGATTGTAATGATGTGAAACTGCTTGGTACCACATAGCTTGTCCCGGAAGTTTCTCAAAGGTTTTACAGCGTTTCAAAGTATGCAACTGCAGGTTTGGCTTTAATCAGTGTGCATTGTTTGAAGGGACTTGGGACATTTGAGGCCACCAACCGGGGTCTTCGTCTGTGTTTCTTTAAATAAACATGCTTGTCAGTATATAGAAAAAAAGGTACAGGTACAAGAAAAGTCTGGCAACTATTGATGGTCTTGGTCCTTGTAGAGTGAAACAACTAGTCTGCGGTGTCTTTTAAGCTGTATCCGCACAGCCCAGAAAAAGAATCAGGACTTGGGGCAAATTTCTTGCTTGTTCTCGAACAACAAGGTCTTTTTGGCTGTCGGTTGCCTCTCCTCTCAGCATTCTCACTCTGAACTCTCGCAGATCTCTGAGTAACAGTCACACTTTCTGTGTGTGCATGCTCCCGGTGGCCGTTGTCCAACCAGCGCAGGGCAACACAATCACAATGGCTGGCCAGAGCGTGGTGGACTGCGGGCGTAAACAAAGGAAGCTGGTTCCAACCCATAAATCTTCATTTGTGCTGGAGAGAAACGTGAAGAAACGTTGGAAGAGCTGGGCTTTATTTGGCTGCTGCGTTCGGAAAAACATCCACTGGGTGATCAGGCACCAGTTATGTGAAAAATCCACCTCCACTGGCGCTATCAGAGTTGTTGATCGTTATCACAGTTTGGGAGGGGGTTAGGGGAAAAAAGGAAATTCTGGAGCAGATGACCCCCTGAGGGAGTGCATCCATTTCTAATTTCGCATGTCACGGCTGGGACCAAAGTGTTTGCGATAGCAAGGAGGAGATGAAACGGCAGATCATAAATAGGGAGGGGAGGAGGGAGGAAACGGCTTATCTTTGGATCACTCTCACCTCCTGTCCAAGAGAGAAAGTAGCCGCGGAAGCAGACACCGTGGTGTGTGGTGATGAAAGGCTTTTACGACGCTGGGCGGAATCGCACAATGCCTAAATGGTCGCTCGCCTGGATGGAGGCTCCCGTGGATGACTGGGGCCACTCGGGGCAAGAAAAGCTGCTTCATGGCTGGTTTGGGACCTAAGGTAGCAAATGGATCTTGGTCTAAAACCAAAACGGAGTGGACACGAAAACTTCCTTTTGAGGGCTTGTGTAAGTCTGGACGCACACCAATATCCGAATCCTTTAAAGCCAGCGACTGACGAGGAGAATTATTCGAGGCCATAATGCAACAGAGGGAAGCCCCAGTTTCTGAAATGTGCATCTGATCCAACAGCATCTCTGTGCAGCTGTCAGAGCCAGAAAGACGTGATCTCTCAACTAATCTACAGGAACTCAACCAAGTTAGGACGAGGCAGTTCTGCCTTTAAGGAAAAAGAATCTTCTGCTTCAAAAAGTGCACACCAAAATCCACAGTTTTGGAAATCGGCCCCTCGTGATGTCACAAAGGCCAGTGGTTTGTGCTTGGGGCTGTGGACGGAAGGCTGAACATGCTGTTTTCTGCAGACGTGTGGAGTTCTCGGTCTAATTAATTTGCTTGAGTGAGGCGACTCAGCAGGAGACCGGGAGATGAAAAATAAAGATCTGAAAGTGGGTATAATTTGGGACTTTTAATTATGCGGTAAACATGGTCTCTTATTATTATTTTCCGGCGACATGTGCCCCCTTTATAATGAATATTTGGAACCCAAATTCAGAGACTGTAGCGGTGAGACACGAGAGATTGAAACAGGGAGAGAGCAAACAAGATAGCGCACAGAAACCAAGATAAGGGATTAAGTCGGATTTATTCTCACTTATTTTGTACTCACTTCAGCTGCAAGGGAGACAGAGTGAAGCAGTAAAAATATGCCCGTAAAGCCTGACAGTCAGATTGCTGTGATACACCATATGTACACATCTCAATGCAAACAGGGACAACAGCAGACTATTTATTCTGACTCTGGAATACTGGCCTTCGTTACGGAACAAGGCCAAAAACAGGCAGATGCAGCGTCTCCTTGGGTACAAGAAGAAGAAGAAAAAGAAAAAAACCAACCCGTTCTTGGCAGGTGACGTTCCGAGAGAGTCTCATGCACGCTCAGTCGCTCCCCGCCTAACGAGATGTCTGTTCATTACTTTGCGAGCGCAGCAGCGCGTTGGCCCGGCAAGCCGGAAAACGCCGTCCAACTTTGCTTTTCAAAAGCGACAAGTAAATAAACCTGCCCGCCGAGAGACGCAGAGGTTCCGCCAGGTTCTCACCCGCCACGCATCAAGTGCTTTGCGCCGTTCCAATAAAAGCCGATAAACTAAAACCTCCCCTTCCATTAGTGGCTCTCGCGGGGTCTGCTTTGTTATTAGCCTCTGCTCCCGCGTTTGCGCGGTGTTGCCATTAATAAGCTGGCGCTGGGAGATTATTGCAGCTGCGGCTCCCACAAAGACAAATGCAGCCCTCGCGCGCCGCCGAGAGTTGGGGACCTCCCCGAGAGCTGGTTTGCAGACATTGTGACCCGGCCAGTGATATTTTCACGCATTATTCATCGGCAGAAGTGAAACTACCTGCATAATGCAGCACGACGGCACACGAGGGAATGCGGGCCGCAGAGCATTTGGCAGATGTAGGCATATAGATTTTTTGTTTATTTTTTTCCTTCTTCCTGTATGGGTCATGAAGCATTTCGGGGAAAAAAACAAACCCAAACTGACACCAGAAGACCACAACAAAACGTTTTGTGCGTGTCCATCGTTTTTTTTGTTGCCCATTCGGTGTGTCAGGGACCTTTAACCTCCAATAATTCAATCTCCGCTAAGCGTTTTTCAATAGATGGGCCCGACAGATTGGTCATCGGCGTGAAGGCGGGGAACCGACGGGAAAAAGAGACGAGGCGCTAAACGTGATCCCCGCCTCCTCCCCACACTCACCCCGCAGCCTCGTGTCAGTCAGAAGGTCAAGACATCAATTATTTGTATCAAGAAATATGTAAATTGCGCTGCCTTCAAGTTTGAAAGACAGTTTAAAGCCAGAGCAACCCCCCTTGCTGCTTGTTATGCTAATAATTACGCCTTCACTACTCCTGCACTTCCTACCTGCCTTTAATATAGCAAACATTATTTAAAGACAAAAAAAGGATGGGGAATTTATTTTCTAAAATTTCCTTCTATTTTCACCCTTTGAGTTGTTACGTGATAAAAAACCAGACACGAGGAAGAAAAAGAAATAGGCTTCAGTCTATCATGACTCATGACTTATTTTTAATCAAAGGTCATATATATACATATAAATATACTCAGATCCGCTGTTACCAACGTCCTCATTAATGGATGCAAGGATTTGTCTAAGAGGAGATGAAAAGTCGAAACGCTCCTGAAAATGGCAAGAATTTTAAAAGGAAACCGACTTTTCACAAAGGAGTGAGATCTCACCTGGTTCAGCCGAAGTCACATAATGGCTCGAGGTGCTAATGCTCTTCTGTAATCCCTCTTTTTTTTCCACGCTAGTTCTTCCATCTTGCTGAAAGCACACATGCAAGATGTATGAAACAAAACCATCACACCGTGTCAACTGGAAACTGGAAATGTATTTTTGCCAATTTGTCCAAACGACTTCCAACGGAGCCGGCCTTTCTGTCAGGAAACACTAATTAGCCTCAGCATGAACACATTAATGACACGTTGAGGTGTTTTAGTGCCAACAACGATTCAAAAATTCAAAAATATATTCATTTTTTCCCCTTCTCTGGCTAATATGTGGTACTTTTAAAATCAAGTACTTGTTGAAACGTCACTGCCCCTCCAGTTGAATCCATTGGGTATTAAAGTTGCTACAGGCCTGGATTTAAGATTAGAGAGTCAGAGTGTGGTGACACCAGGATGGTGGACTGGTCTGTACTGGTGTTAAAGGATCAGGACACGCTGCAAAGCAGGACAGGTTGTATAACTGCTACTGTGTCCTCAGGTCAAAACTCTCATGCAAAACGTTGTACAATCAAAAGGTGGCTCGTAGCAACAACATCATTGACCTTTTCAAGACCAATTTTGCAAGTTGTGGCGATGGATGACTGACACTAGTAATTAAAAATGAACTAAATGTTACTATGACAATGGAAAGGCTTCACTTTAAAGTGAAGGGAGCTGGCCACTATCTCTTCCTGACTGCGGCTCTGCTTGCTTGCTTGACGAGTCGCCGTCTTGAAGGCGACCCTGATGCGGAAATGTCGAAAGTGGGTTGCTTTCATGCACAAAGGCGAGGCGCGATTGTGTGGTGCAATTCAATTAATGTTGCCTTCTCGTTACATTCATGCACACAAAGAAGCCATTAAACAAGATTGCGCGACTGTGGAGAGCTGGGAACTCTGGGGCGTGCCAGGGTGGATACACGCTGCATCAGGGACTTCTGCCGTCTTCAAAGAGAAAACTTCAAAATTTGTTGGTTTTGTTTTAATATGAGGCCATCCGATTGGTTAAAGGCCAAGGGCATTAAGTTTGCCAGCTGCTCTGAATTGCTTGATTAAAAACTCTCATTCTGTCTCGACACCTGCTTGATCTTTCTGCGCAGCACACGCTCAGTCATTTCTAATTTCTTTTCCATTAATATCGGCGTGTATAAATCTGCATCCTATTTAATACAGCCCTGCCATATATGGATTTATGAACCTTTTGGGGGAAAAAAAAGAATGACAGATGAGGAAAAGCCAAAATGAAACATCCGTGATTGAATCCTCGGTGCAATTTTTTGCACTTGTGTGTGTGTGTGTGTGGGGGTGTGTACTTCTTGAACACGTGCAGCAGAGACAAGTGCCGACTAAAACCATAAAGGGATCCAATAGCGCAGCTGCATTTCTCACATTTTAAATGCAACTACATCCAGACAGACTTTTGAGTCAGACTCCCATAACCAATGAGCTTCCTGCAACATTTTACACTTCGGTCTTGCGCTATGCGGCTCGCCTCCTGATGGTGACACGCCGCTAAATGTTGCCGTGGCGTTTAAGAGCTGATCGGTCGATTGGAAGGTGACTGAAACTTTCTCGCGTCCCCCGCTTGAAAACTCCTCGTTTGGTGCTTCTTCACCAGACGGATGTGTGAAATAAGGACAAAGGCGCGCATGTGTGCCAGACTACAAGATAGCGGCGCTTTTACATGGAAATTCGTCCTAACTGAGCACTTGAAACACTTAAAGGTACTTTAAGCCTCGTGCACGGGAGTGCACAGACAACAAATGTCTTCCTGCGACTGCTCTGCCGCTCCACATCCGCGATGCACAGTTTTTTACGACCTCTGATCATCAGCGTTGCTGCTGAATAATTCAAAGTGCTCTCCCAGTAAAGAGACAATGACTTTCACTTTGGCATTAAATGTGATGACACAGCGCCACAGTGAGCAAAGGCTCTCACCCCTCCCTCCGGAAAAAGAAAGAGAAAAACAACAATAGGACTTCGGTACCAACAAACCGTCTCACAGTTTCGTTTGACATTCACGGCACAGTGGAGAAGTGACCCCTGCTCTTCGCACGGGGTCCCGCTGAAGTCGGAGCCGGTCTCAAATGCAAATGACCCTGCGGGTGAGCGCCGAGTGAGGCCGGCTGCAGTCAACGGCGTGCTGTTATCTTTATGAAGCCAGCTGATAGACTCCGCCGATAAAGCGGGTTTCGGGAAAAGTGGAAGTGGAGGTCTTCTCGGCGGCAAAATAATGGAGCGAAACATGAAAACGACCACTGAGACTGGTAGTTAAAAAAAAAAAAAATAAATAAAAAAAACAAACAAACATATCTGTGTAATGGTGACGACGCCGCAGTGTAACGAATGTCTGGCATGTTGTGCTCCTGCCTCGGTGCTTTGCTGTAGTCCGTAGCACAAGTGCATTGTGGGTAGTAATCGGTATGCCGAGTGCGTCGGCGTGCTGAAAAGAGATACAAGGAGGGAATAATGATGCAGCCGGACCGGGAGGAGCGCGAGTACGACGGGGCAGCAGTTGAATGAGCAGCGATAACATAAACAAATAAATGAGATGCTAATGTGTCATTTCTCCTGTTTATTTTTCCCTCTTCAGAGCTTCGTCGGCTGGACTGACTGACTTATTGTTTTGCACTGCGGGAACTCTGCCGTATCAGTCATGTTTGAGTGCCGCGTGTGAAAAATTCAGCTGCTGGACAAAATCAAATAAATACTGGAGTTGTATTTTTATTGATACATTCCGATATTCATAATTCGCAAAGTGCCAATCTTTCTTTTTGTATAGCGAGCAAACATGAAGCCAAAGTGGTTTTGTCTTTTAGGGAAGTGCATTTCATTTCATTTACATCTACAAATTCAAAGCTATTCAATTATTCTATTTTTGATTATTTTCCATCAAAATGTATGCTAATTATTTATATGCATCATTATTATTAGGACTGTTTATTATTCAAGTCATCATCATCATTTTTTTGTTGCCCCATTAAAATCAGTATATCTAGAATCGTTAGTCTGGGCTCAGTGTTTTTGCCCTAATTAGTCGCTGACTTCCTGTTAGCTGCCTCAGCAAACGGGGAAATCCTTTGGACGTTCCACAACTGATTCGCGAGAAGCGAATCGCAATCCTGATCTGAAGACGAACCGCTGGTGAGCTGTTGGTGACCCCGACAATCCGTCTCTTAGCTGAACAATGTTCATTCCCCGGGGGGAAAAAGAAAAGAGGAATCCTCCCAGCAGTCTTCATTCCCCTCGCACCAGACTGGCGCTCACCGCTGTGTGAACCCAAGCAGACGTCCCCGTCTGGTTTCTAAGCGATCATTTAAGGTTTGCTACTATTACTATTCAGGTACGTTTCTGTTTCCTCTTGCTGTACTTTTCTTCTTCCATCTTTCCTTTTTTTTTTTTTTTTGAAGGGGCCATATTTTTGGAAATAATGCTCCTACTGGAGGGAACCACTTTCTGACAAGTTAATAATAGTTTAAGGTTGAGTTTCCATGAAGCCTTTAAGACCACAGCAATAGAACATTTTATACAAACAGCCAAACTCAACAAGGCTGACTTTGATTTGAAAAACAAAAGTGCTTCGGGCCAAATGTTTTATGCAAACAGCTTTTCTGAAAAAACACCGCAGTATAGAACATTCACAGCATGTGACTTGCGTTGATTCCGCTATTAATGCAATACACAATGGGCCTGTTTCCTCTTTTGGTTGTTTTGCTTACCACTAACTCCACTTTACGGAGCTGCATTTTTTTTTTTTAAAGTGATCTTTCAAACGTTCCCTTGACATTTAAAGGGTAAGCGTGTAATAGTTGCAGTCTTTGAAGAAGAAACGGCAACATCAAGGGGTTACCTTTCAGATTACAACACCTTTCACTCTGCCCTCCCCTCCTAAGCTTGCCAGTAAGCTACGGTGGCCTGCGCACCCGAACCTGGATAACGTTTATTTGAAGACGTGAGGGTTCACCTTCAATACAAAACGCATTGTCGGCGGGTCGGGTTGTCCATACCCGGCTTCCTTCAAAATACGCCTGTTCAAGATTGCGGCTAGCTAGGAGCCGAACCCTTGATCCATGTATATTCTTAAATATATGAATAAGAACCATTAAGGATGCGAAAACCAAATTACTTTTATTACACTGCAATTATATACTTCTATTCATGTATTTGCGGGCAGTATAGGAAACTTTTACCAATGTAGAAATCAGAAATCAAGCCAAATATTACACACTGGACTTTCATTGGAAACTCCAATTTTTGTGACAAATTGGTGGTGATTCATCTCCCCGGAACACCAACATCTGAGCCCGGGTGCGTGTTCACCTCTGAAGGCGCTCCGCAGACGCCACAAAGTCAAGACCAAATGCCGCTCCTCTCGCCTCATCAAAGGCACACATTCATTTGCTGTCCTTTTGAACTGCAATTTGAAGAGCGAGATCACAGGGATGTCGTCCCTTTGGTGCCCTGCACACCTTCCGCTCTGACTCACGCTTTCTTCCAGACAATAAATGCTCGCGCCGTAATGGCCGACGCAGCGACGGTTAAAATGTCATCAGTGACAGCTTTCGTTATGTTTGGGGGTTGGAAACCAACTAGGGATGAAGCGGAGGCACGTCACTTTGGATTGATCTACCAGTCGCTCCCATAAAACAAACAATCTGTTTGCTGCCCAAGGCACACAGGTGCAATTTGTTCAACGGAGCGTCCAAACATATTAATGTGCCCAGTTCATACACGTCGATGTCGATGGCTACATTGGACGTTCTAAGATGGACAAACTGAGGAGGAGGAAGAAGAACAATGCTGGGGGTCCGGAGCGCCAATTATGGCATTATGTATGTATAGTACCTCTATAGTACATATATGTACTGTATATATAAAAACTGCCATTATGTTGGCTCTCCAGATGGGTTTGAGGAACAAGAAAAAAAAAGTGTAACTAAATGCAATTCTGTTTATGATTATGAGTTTTAAAGTGGAAAATAATTTCTGTTAGTTGAGGCACAGAAAATAAAATAATTGACAAATGATTACAACTCAATACTTGGCCCTGTGTGTGAAAACTACACAGTTTCATTGCCTTTCAGATTTTGTTTGCAGCCCCCTCAACAAGTTGTTTATTACCCCTTCTACATTAGCGCAGCAGTTGCTAGCCATCACATTTATCTCATTCGAAACACATCAGTTTAGCTACAGATGCAGGTCGCTGGAGAAAATATGGATGAATGGAACTCGAATCAAACTCTGAGAATGTGCAAGTGGCAAGAAGGGACAACAGTGTTTGACACCTGTGCTAAACCATGCAACAGTGTCACCTGTGCAGCATTACGGGGCCAGCGTGCTGCCTGCGATAGACAGACAACGAGGGACATCTTCATTAAAGGCTAATTAACCTCCTCAGTCTAACACTTGTCTCATTATTTATTTTTAGACGTATGCTCTGCGGCTGATCACCAGCTTACTCAGGTAAATTATGCAAATTTGGCTTTCACTGTAATGGCTCTCATTTAAAGTCTGTCAAGCTCGGATTAGTGTCATCTCCGGACAGCTAAGTGCCTGGAGTAAACACCGTCAGACACGAAGGCACTGGCTACGAGCAAGTAGCCCCTGTTCTCACCATTTCGACAGGAGGCTGTAAACAAGGTGCTAAATAGGTTTTCCCATACAACTGTATTTTTTTTTTTTTTTTATCATTTATTTTGCAAGGCTCCTCTGTTTAAAGTCTGAGATAAAGAAAAAAAAATGAGATATGAGGATAGGTATGTGAAGGGACCTTGAGGGCTAGTTCAGCCCCGTCCAATCAAACTCTGAAAAACTGATTTGAATGTTCACTTCGTTTAAGGTGGAGCGAAATCGCAACCTGTCCAACTGTGATGCGGATCAAAGAAGTCTGAACTCTGGTTTGCCTACGTCGTCCTCAATCTACTGAAAATGAGCCAAAAGCAGAGAGTGGCACGTGCACTATGACGCAAGGCATTGTGGGTGCACGCAAGCAAAACAACTGCGGATGAAGCAAGTTGCCCTACATGAACAATATCTGAGGGAGGTGTCCTTCATTCAATGTTCCTCTTGTTGTCTTCCCCTTGGGGTATTTCTTCATGCAGTGCCCCCACTGGCCAGGAGGGGAATACAGGACAATTAGGTGTGAAAATGACCTTAATTAATTAGAGTAGGCGATTTACGCTTTCAAAGTTAAAGTTGCTAAACAAGACGGAAGGAGAAAAAAAACAAAACTGGCACACATTGAGGTCTTTTCCCATTTATAAAATGTGAATGTTTATTAAATGTTGACAAGAACATTGAAACACAGTATCAAGATTTTTTTTTCCAGCAAAACAATCTATAGTACTTCACTAAAAATAAAAAGGAAAAGGAAACAAAGGTTAGTTCCGCACTAGGATTTGTATTTTTTTTTTTTTTTTTTTTTCCCTTGAAGGTGGGGGGCAGGAGGGGGTGGGCAGTCCGAGGACGGCGGCATTTGGGGAAGGCAGACGCAGGGCGAAAAAAGCAGAGCAATAAACTGGCAGAGAGTCAGAAGAGGGGAGAATTTAAGACGTGTGGAGCGGGAGGCGAGGTTTGGCAGCAGAGGCCGCGGAGAGTCAGGACGTATACAGTGGGGGGGGGGGGAGTCCAAGGGAGACGTGGGGCGGCGGGAATACTGGGAGTGATTAAAGCCTCCGATTCTGCTCCGTCCGCCGGTGCCTCCCTCGGAGACCCCAGCAGGAGGCAGCAGAGAGAGCGCGGGAGCGAGGCACGGCAAACAACGGCTGTCGTCACATTTAAAGAACAGGGGAGCGACATGGCATCGGTGGGGAACAGTGAGCACGAGGGGTGTGTCTGTGTGTGTGTGTGTGTGTGTGTGTGGGTGTGTGTGTGTGTGTGTGGGTGTGTGTGTGTGTGCGTGCGCACGTGTGCAGGTGAACACACGGTGGTGGGGAGCGGTGCGCTTTTTTCGTCTTTTTTTAGAAGGGTACAAGCGCAGTTCAACACAGTGCCAGGAGGTGGCGTCCACTTGCATTGGGGTCACAATCGTCACGATAAGTAGGAGTCCGTCGCGGGCCGGCGGGTCTCTCCGGCGGCGCCCCCCCCCCGACCCAACGGCAGGTTTGCGCGGGGGGGCCTTGAAGCGGAAGCGTAGCGTGTGCAACACAGGAAAGACGCACATTCACACGAGTGTTTCCCCACTCGGAGTGAGTCCGGGGGAAACTCTTCGGAACTTGGTACATCTCACAGCTCCGGGAGTATTTTATCCTCAGCCTCAGCCAAAAAAAAAAAAAAAAAAAAAAAAAAAAAGCGCCTCAGCTCTTTTGCTGTCGCGGCATCAGCAGCTACACTTTGACGCCGAAGGCAGGTGGCGCCGCGCCATTTGCTCGTAACGCAACGAGACGCACCGCCGAAAATCCTTCAAAGTGACGGCGGGGGGAGGAGTTCCGCACTGGCGCCGCGGCGGGATGACGGGAAAAGACTCGCAGCCGTTTGCGGGGGTGTCAGCTGCCCGACCTTTCATCACACATCACGGCGGCGTCCTCCGTTACTCGGGACCTTCGGCAGCTCCGGGCCGAAAAAAAAAAGGGGCGGCTAAGGTGCCGGGGGGGGGGTTTCCGGTAGAAATTCTTCTTTACATTGTGCCTCTGTGAATGATTTATATCTTTGTGCTGCAGGTTGTTGGGCGTGTGCTTAAGGGGTCATCACGTTCCTCCTCCTCCTCCTCCTCCTCCTCTTCCTCCTCTTCCTCCTCCACCGAACAGTGTATCACTGGACGACCCCGACGGTCTCTCAGGCAGAAGGAGGTGGCGGGACGAGAAAAAGTTTTGTAACTATACATTGCTCTTGTATATTTTGCTTTGCCTTACACCCTCCAACTGGTGGGTATTGTTTAGTCCATGTGCTTCTTTGTGTTTGTAACATGGCTAGAAAAACGGCTTCACATGCTCTAAAATTCATACACACTGTACAATAAAATCTACATATATATTCTTTTTTTTTTTTTTTTCTTTTTTTAAAGCTTTCAGTACATCCAGAACACTCGATGGAACGGAAAAATAGCTAATTTGCCCACTTTAGGAGAGAAAATTGTCTGGGGGGGGGAAACAAACAACTAAATTGCACCATTTTCTGTCATTTTAAATCATACTTTTCGACTCTATCACTTTTTTTTTTTCCTGCCTTGCTTGCTTTTCCCGTGAACTTTTTCAGTTATTACTCAAAATTGGCACCTTGAGTAAGACTGAGCATCAAAAAAAAAAATGTTCTTTTTTTTTTTCTTTCTACAGCAGTCTTCAACATGACAATAGAAGCTGTGCGCCACAAACAAACAGCGTTGCAATTACCCAGAATGGAGGGAAGTAAAGAAACGCAAAAAGAAAGACGAGGAATGAAGGAGTCGGCCCCGAATGTCTGTGGCAGGTCGAGAGATGAGGAACACCACACAGCTCCTCCATTTCGTTCTCGCGATGGTCCTGACGTTCTCTCCTGCGTAGTTTCCTGCAGCAATTTCCCCCCATCGCTGCGACAAGACGGAGGGTGGGGGGGGAGAAGGTCCCCCCCCCTTCCCCCTCGCCTCAAGTCCGTCGTCTCTAAACGTCCGAGTTGCTCTGGTCCCTCCGCTGAGCTGACAGCAGGAAATTGATGGGTGTAACTCACGCAACTCCTGCCTGTCTGACTCCCTCTGTTGCCGACACGCGTGCACGCACAAACATGAGAAGTGCTGGGTTACCATCTGCGAACGCGGCATCCGCTTGGCCAGTACTCAGCTGGCGGGCCGATCGGACAAAACGCCCAATATGCTCCCTAGTGGCCCGAGCCAAACCAATGAGATGCGCCGTCGCCCCCCCCTCCACCATCTTGTTGGACTCCTTTTCTTCTTCCATTTTGGTTCCGCGCTAATTTCCCCCCTCTTGCTGGAATGGAGGAATGGAAGTCGCTCTGGGTCTCAGGCAAATGCAGATGACGTACAGCGGACGGATAGTTCATATTTTTTTGGTGGGTCGGACCGGGGGGGGTTGGAGGGTCGATCTGGGTCACTTTTCTCCGCCTGCTGGACTCGGAGCAACTCTCCCCGTCCGCAGAGTACACGGCAGCGGGCAGCGAAGGACGAGCCGCGAAACCTAAAATGCCGCGTCAGCGCAGATGGGAGGTCAGAGGTACGTGTCAGGAGGAAATCACCGGTGTGCGATTGTGCAGGGGCGCGGTAAAGCTGTGGCTTTTGGAGCTGCGGTGTGCTTTTTTTTCAGTCGACTAAATCGTAAAAAAATATAGTCACGACGATGGCTTTTTTTTTTTTTTTTTTTTTTTTTTTTTCTTAGAAGGGAACAGGGAGTGAAATGAAAGCCAGCGTGAAACAAGGAGCTAAATGATGGTGCAAGGAGCCCAAAAACAAAATGTGGGGTAGAAACATTAGGAGGTAAACAGATTAAAGCAAACTCACAGAGGTAAGTGTTAGCGGTGAAAAGAAACAATACAGAGACAAGAAGAATCACCCAGCTGTCAGAAGTGGTGGTCGGCAATGTTACAGACAACAAAAAAAAAAAACGAAGCCAAAAAAAAAAAAAAAAAATGTCTCTTTCATTTATTTTCTGGGTCACGCGTTGGTCGTATCTTCATCTCGGAGAACTTGAGCGAGTACTGCCAGCCGGTCCAGGAGGACCACTCGATGCCGTCGGCGTACGAGGTGTGCTGGCCGCGCAGGTACTGGCCGTTGAGGTTGGACGTGTGGCAGTTGCGGTACCACCAGGCGCCGTGGTAGAAGGAGGCGCAGTTGTTCTCCGAGTGGTCGTTGTCGCGGTCTTTGGTGGTGAACTTCATGCCGTTGTGTTTCAGCAGAGCGTCACCTGTGGGGCAAAGGGAGAGGTTTGCCGGTGAGAACAAAAGACATGACCGTGGAGGGCGGCCGCGCCACGGTGAGTGTCAGCACTGAAATTTCACTCAATTTCTCGCCTCGCTGCCGCGAGAGAGATTTGCTTATGCTGGTGACGTAGCGGCGGCGCTCTCAGCGCTGGACCACCAGCTGGTTCCTGCAAGCGTCAGATCACACGAACAGGATGCCCCAAGACGTGTTCACTCTCGGAGTAACACATTTGATGTGGTCCGCTCCAACGTGTCGGAGAGACCGTTTTCTCGAGCCACCTTCCACACTTTGTCTCCTCTTTGCAAACACTTCCTGTGTGCTCTTCCTGGATGGATACATGATGCAAAGTATCGGTCAGTCTTTCGACTTTCAGATTACTGAGGTGAGTAGACTTTGAACTTGGACGATGGATTGATGGGTGGTGGGATTTATGTTGGGACGGGTTGGTTGGACGGACGGACGGACGGTTGGATGGACGGCAGTGAAACCTGCGTCCTTATGGACTCTGCATTCCCCCTGTGATGTGACAAAGCCCTGAACGATCAAACGCTCCTCGACTCATCAGTCGCCGAGCCTTTGCACTGAGGGTGGCGGCACAATGGAAACAGAGTTCAGCCGCCGAGCCATTGATCTCATTATGGAGAGCAGGAGGTCACATGGCTTGAAAAGCCAATTTATCAAAGGTCCTCTGCTGACTTTCCAATCCCCCCCCTCCCCCCCTACCCCCTTTTTCCTTTTTGTAATGAATAATACATTTTCATGTAAATGTTAGAAGAAGAGATAAGACCAGCTAGAGTGGATGACAGATGTTAAATGCATTTTTTTTTTTTTTTTTGCGCGTGAGGCCTAAACGCCCACATTTATTGGAATAACTTGTGTTACAATTAGTGATGGGGATTCTTTGTACTGCCTGGTGCGTTTCCACCGAGGCTTTACGGTACAATTGGACATGTCTCCACTGTGGATGGTACCCTAAAAGGCTTGAGTGTACGTTGCTGTTGCCTTGGGGTTCCAAGTACCCAAAGGGCGGAGCTACACAGGTATGCAATCAACTGGCTAGACAGGGGAATGAGCACTTTTGCGCGACAAGTGGAGCAGGTCTATCTATCTTCTGCACACCAGCCAGATTCCCTTTAAAATAAAAAAGGACGTCCGGGAGACGGTGACTGCCCCGGGGGGGGGGGGCGCGACAGTTTGTCCGACTGCAACGAGGTGACACGCTCACGTACCCAACACACGGCTCAAACTACCAAAGCGGGTGCTGTTGGCAGTGGAAAGCAAGTGGCGATAAATTTCCCAAACCTTGCCGTCTCCTCCTCCGGGCTCCTTCCCATCTCAATCACGCGTCACACTGTGGCCGCTGAGAGCGGGAATGAGGCGGCGCTCGGCCGACTTCAGGTGGCGACTGGCGCCTCGTCGGGGGCATCAAACAGCCGCTTAATTGCCCAGGATGTGGCCGTCTCGCTCCCAGCGCCCATCACTCTGCCCGGCCTCCGTTTGTCATCGGCGTGGTTGCGCATCGGCGTTCCGAGACAAGATGACAGGCGCGGCTGATGCGCTTGTAGCACTTGTGCCCGACGAGGAGGAGGAGGAAGAGGAGGAGGAGGAGGAGGAGGAGGAGGAGGGGCGGGGAAAGAAAAGCGAGTCGCTCAGCGGCTGTTGACAATGCGATGATGTCCGGAGGAGAGAAGGAAAAGGGGGAGCGTTTAAAGGCTCATTTGCAAGAAGCTGGATGTTGCTGTGAGTGAGGGAAGGGGGAGTGTGCAACAGACAACCTCCGAAGCCCATTAAGATCCGCTTCCCTCGAGCCCAAATGAGCACCTGTCAGCTGATCAGAAAATGATGGCCCGCCACAAATACACACACGCACACGCACACACAACACACACGCACTGATAATAACGACGGCACGTCTCCTGAAAGGCAAGCGCAAGGTGAGAGCAGGCGTCACGAGACGAATTTCACCATCTGGCACTTTGGGTTTTTTTTTGTTTTTTTTTTTCTCCTGGATCTCAAGAACTCCGGGCGCCAGAAAAATATTTTCCTTTTCTTTCCCCAAACAGAGTTCCCGTGTCAAGCCAGGGCTGAGTTTTGATTTTGTTCCCGTTGATTTGCACGAAATCCCGCACTGCCGACACGAGCGCGGACCAGCCGCCGACGGGCTCGTTATCCGCTGCTCGTCGCCAGAACACGTTTCTTTGGACAAACGAGATGCAAATGTCACTAACGTTCCCAACAGAATCCTGACCGAAGCCGAAACCTTGCCTTTTTCCGGGCTAACTTTTTTTTTTTTCCGGCTGTTTTGTGGGACTCTTGTCGGAATTTTTCGGCTCCTCTTGTAAATTTGCACCGATGCCGTCGGGGTGGGGTGGGGGGGGATGGGAATTCATATCTGATCATTTCACATTTTCCTGCCACTCGCTCGTCATGCCCCTCGCACGTGAAAGCCCTCAGATGGGCTTCCGACGGATTCAAGGTCAGGCCCCGCTGGGGGACGAGCCAGGAGCGTGACAGTCGCCGCCGTATCTGGGGAGAAAATCTCCTCTGCTTATGAACTGTGCCGCCGCAGTAGTTTATTTCCCCCTTCTTCTCCTCTAATCTCCTCTCGCACCTGTCCCGTCCTCTTCCCTCCTTCCTCTGCCCTGAGATCTGCTCCATCTCTCATATCTGCCCCCCATTCTCTCTGATCCTTTAAACTGCTGCTTCATTCCAAATTACTCCACCCTCTCTCTCCCCCTCTCCCCCTCTCTCTCTCTCTCTCTTTTTTTTTTTTTTTTCAAAAGCACATACATATGCAAGTGCAGACTTGGCAGTGCAATTAATGGAGATCAATCGAGATGTTGGCAGTATGGGTTTGTATTGGCAGCCCCAATTTTTTCTTTTTTTTTTTTTTTTTACCCGATCGCTTGAGACTTGACAAATGGATGTGCAGTTAAATGGATGTTAAGTTAAATGTTAATATCAAATGGGAGCTGGGTTGAAATCCCGCCCTCTGATTCCCCCCCCCCCCCCTCCCTGGAAGACACATTCACACTCAAAAATGCGCTAGCTTGCCGGCACGCCCTTTGACCATTTCCCCAGAGTGCCGTACCTGCGCTGCCGGAGTAGTCGCCCACGGTCAGGGGGTATCCGTCGTCGTCGGGGTCCACGGAGAAGAGGCCGACTCCGAAGGTGCCGTACTGGGCGTACGCCGTGCTGTTCTCAAAGTCCTCCAGGTCGATGCGCAGCTCGTAGTTGCCCTGGATGGACAGGGCGTGGATCTGCTTCAGACCTGCAAAGGGGGGGGGGAGGCAAGGCAAACGGTGACTATTTTCAGTCTCCCGATGTTGTGGTGTAGGGAGTCTTCCAGCGGGAGATGACTTTATTTTAATGCGCGCCTGCTGCTTCTAGAGTACCGTGAGGTTGCAGAGAATCTGCTTAGCGTGCATTAGCACTAATTTCTCTAAAACGATGGCCCGGGGTGCAACGTGAAATGTCTGTCACGACTGAGCTCACACGATTGGTTGGAGCTCAGACAAACAACGCAGGAAACAAGAGAGAAGAGAATGATAACAAGGCGGAAAACTGAAGGAATTAAAGAACATAGAAAAAGTCTAAACACTACAAATGTACACAAGAGGCACGGCTCAAAGTTGACACCGAGCAGAGGCTGCTTTTTGACGAGGAAGACGAGATGAAGTGGCGCCAGACACACACACACACACACACACACACACACACACACACACACACACACACACGTGCGAGCGAGGTAACGGGGAACAGGTGGAAACAATCCCGGCTGGGAAAGACAATCAGACAGGTGGGGAACGAGCAATCTGTTTGAGAAAACCCACACCCAACTTCAATTCTCTTTGACGAGTTTCACACTTCTGAGCTTTGAGAGCTGTCTTAGAGTGTCTTAGAAGCAGCAGCAGCAGCAGCAGCAGCTAACAGGCCCACCCTGCCATCGCATGACCAACACGTCCCATTGCCTTCATTCATTGAATTAATCGGCACATGTTGATTGGCGCACCTGCTCCTTTTTCCTCACAAGCGTCCACCTCCCTCCTCATCACCCCCCCGCCCCCTCCCCCACCTGTTGACGCATGACCGCGACTGAGAGGCGTCTTTCCAAATGCCAGCGCCACTCGGGCAAACGTTAAACCCCCGGCGTTGGTTGGCTTCTCCTCTCTGCCCCTCCTTCCTTTTGTTCTATTGCATCATCCTGGCAACTGAAAAACATAAGCATTCCTTTTACCTGAGGCACCTGAGTTTCATGGGCATCATCTGACCGGTCTGACTGCTGATCAGCCCAGTGCGAGAGCTAAATAATTATACCTTTTAAAGTCTGGAGCCCTATGCTGCAGCATATGTTTGAATAAACTACAGCGGGTTATTGAGCGGCGGCTCAGGCCACTCTCGGCCTCTAATGATCTCACCAACTGTGCTTTGATAATGCGACCACTGACACACCCCCTACCTCGGTGATCAGAGGCCTCCAGAGCAGGTGTCTGAGGTCGACCCTGGGGGGGGCGCGGCGGCTTTCTGAACATTCCGGTTGAGGGGAATAATGAGGCCGGGCCAAGACGCGCTGCCATCGCGGGTCACCAAGTCACACAGCAACCCGTCGGAAGCGGCCGTCAATCGAGAGCTGCTTTGTGAACAGTCGGCGTTGTTCTCGCCACCGGAAACACGTCCGGATTTAAACCATCAGTGCGTGTAAATCGGAGGGCGTCCTTAAAGAGATCGCAAGTTAAACCGAAAGGATAACGCATTTTTTTTTGATGAGGAAACGATACGCTTCTTCAAAAGGTTGAGTGCCAATATTGTTTATTGTTTAAAATCTCCTTTAAGCCTCATTCGGAGGGAAGAGCACTTGAACTCATCTTCACAGCTCTGTCCTATACTGCTGGGACAGTCAAATGTTAAAACTGCAAATTTTCTCCAGTGAGGGAATCAGTTTAGTCTGAGGAACCAACATTTTTTTTTTTTTTTTTTAAGTGACGGCTACAAATGACCGATGTTGGCAGTCACGGATAAATTCAGGCTGAGAAAGAACTCACCTGACTGCGCTCTGTCATGCGCCACATTATTCATTTATTCTTGTGTTTCCTCAGCGAACGCCACCGCGGTGCGAAAAACTTTAAGTCACCGAGCGCCGTCGCTCCGCCGGCTGCGCCCAACAGCTCATTAAGTTGTCGCTCCGCTCTTTGTTTTTTTTTTTTTCCCGCACAGAGAGAGTCAGACGGCAAGCGCCGCGGTGGGAAGAGGCTTTCCAATCCCTTCTTCCTTGCCCCCTCCTGCGTCGGAGTGATGGCGCTTCTCCCCCCCCCGCACCCTCTCTCTCACTCTCCCGACTTGATCAAAGGTACTGGCAGAAAAGGAGAGCATCGGGCGAAGCGAGGGAGCGAGCGAGGGAGCGCGCCCCTCCTCGGAGCACGCAAATGGATGCAGGGAGACAAAATAAAAGTGAGCTCAGCCTCCAGACACGGCGAGCCGCGTTCCCTCCGCCACGAACAAACGCAGCCCCGAGTCGCCGGGTTCATGCGAGGAGAAGCAAATAAGGTTTCATTGGAAGAGCGCGCTGGCGGGGGAGGAGGCATCAAAGGCTTCACGGTCAAGACAGAAGGGAGGCTGCGCTCCAGCGGCGAGGGGAAAGCCGCGGGCTGAACGTTCTGGTTTAGGGGTTTGTTTTAGAGCGTCTCCCTCGGAGCACTCAGAATGCGGAATGGGAAAAGACAAAAAAAAAAAAAATGAAGAGACTCCGAGACGACGACCTTTCAGCGCGGGCTGGACCGCTGGAGATTTCACGGCTCCCGTCTGGCCGAGGTCCAAACGTCTTCACTCGGGTCTTTGTCGCACGTGACCAATCAGCTTTCGAAGGAAAAAGCACCGCTGCAAAGTGCCTTTGAAATGCACTGCTGACAAACAAAGCAAATATGCTACAGGGAGCGGCAGCTAGCCTTTAGCAAAATTAGCTGGGACGCTGGAGTTGCTGCGGCTCTGCTGGAATTGGCATTTCCCCGGCGAAGAAGAGGATTGGAGCTGAAGTTTTTTTTTTTTTGTTGTAAGAAACATTTGTTGAGTTGTTGGACATTGACAATGTGCTCAAGCATTCAGATATCGGCCCCCAAATCAAGTTGCATATCTTCTGTCGTGTTTACCACGGCTTCTGCTTTCCAAATACTTTACACTGGATCTTTCCTTTATGGATTTAGGATTAAAAAGCAATGGACATTGAAAGTATGTCACCTGGAACTTCCTGTGGCGGCGGCGGCGGCGGCGGGTCACCACAGGAAGAAAAAAAAAATAAAACTGAAGCTCGTTTTCTTTTAAGTCCTGCCCAGTCCTGCACACTGGCCGCTCCATAAGACGTGCGGCGCTAATTTGATGACAAACACGGATGAAAGGGTCCATTATGGTTTTCATTATTCAGACGCCGTCAGGGCCCGGGCACTCAGCCTGCATTTAATTGAACTTGATGGGAAATTGATCAAAGTTCTTCTTGTTTTCACAGCAGAGTCTGCAAAACAGGGCAGCTGAGGAATCGGCCATCAAGACGAGGAGTAAGTCGGTGCGCGTTACCTTTCCTAGAAAGGAGCCGAGTGCCGTAACGCAAGTCCAGGCAACAGACTGAACAAACTGCGGCGCTTTTTCATTTTCGTGTGGCAGTAAGAAAAATTGGCTCTTTTCCCCAATTTTTTTTCTTTCTTTCTTTTTTGTGCGTGTGTGTCGCAGCCCTCGAGAGAGAAAAAAAAAAACCCAATCCGAGCAAACACCTGAGGGAAAAGTATCCTGTAGCGATTTGACAGACTTCAAAAGAATGACTTAAGATGTTTTCTCTTTCACGGAAAAAAAAAAAAAAAAAAAAAAAAAAGCGGGAAAAAAACCCCATAAAAAAAATTTAATAAAAAATAGACGCAACGCAACTCTATTTAAAGGCTCCACGGGCTTCAGTTCTGTATTTACATAACTTTAATTCAGTCCCTAATTAAAGCCCCAGAGAAACCCAGCAAGACTCTAATTCGGAATAATTAAAGAGGAAGACGAGCGAAATAACAGGAGAGACTTCTTTGGTTTAAAATCTAAACGCTCAGGTGTAGCTGCCGGTTAATTAAATGCAATTGTTAGGTTATTTATAATGAAATCTAATACAAGGGAGGATTTTGAGGTGTTTTGCTTGGGTATTTAGATGCTGATTGCTCCGTCGGGAGGAGACTCCTCGCCTCTCACTTGTTTGCAATTTAAAGGAAGCTGTGAAGTGTTGGGGCGGGAAAAAAAACCAACAACAACAAAAAAAACAACAACCAAAAAGAAGTTCTACCTTCCCACGCGTCGCCTGTGGATGGGTAATTTGGGTATCCCTCTTCGATTTTCATTATTTTTCCGACTGCTTTCATGCGCCGTATATAAAAAAGGGGCAACGTGGAATTTAACGTTGTTTGCTTTGAGGAAATCAAGCGACGCTGTATTTTTTTTTTTTTTTTTTTAACTCTGCAGCACAGGAGAATTGCGCTTGTATCCAGGAGGAGCAGGAAACGGACTCGGCATCCCAGACCATTGTTGCCCTCCGGCCCAGGTCGATGCCTCGCAGCTACAGGTTTTTTTTCCCTCCCCCCTACGCTACTGCGAACGTGTCTTTTTTTTTCTCCCTTGCTCTCATTTATTTATTTATTTATTTTTTTTACGAGCGCTTCCACCAACATGAAGGCGAGAGGAAGGAGCTCCTTTATCGCAGGTTAACTCTCCGTGTGTGTTGCGCGGGCGCGGGCGCGATTACTCAATGTCAAGCGTAAAAAGAAAATGAATAACGCTGACAAAAATCAGTATCTCATTTCGCCCGATCAATGCGTTTGCTGATAGGGAATCTCATTTAGCCTCTGCCTGATTAACAAACGCAGCGAATGGCCGGGGAGGGAGAGGGGGTGGGGGGGATCTTTAGGCATTAAATCATCCATATCATTACGGTCTCCTCCTCACGACGTGCCGTTAACAGAGCGCAGCTTCTCCCACGACACGGGAAACATTGCAGAGTTAATAAGTGTCGGAAACAAAGCAGAATTGTGAAGAAGTTTTGCCTTGATTTTGAATTTGTTTTTGGAGTTGCGTTCGGAGTCCGACAGCTGTTGGCAAAGACCCCGTGATTTGAACTGGGTGCCATGTTGAGGAAGTCATAGGGGCACAGGGACAGATTCAGCAACATTAGGCCGCTGAACGGCTGCTGGATGGAGCCCCGGAAAAAAAATCAAAGCGGGCTCAGCGGTTCCAGACCGGAAGCCAACTGTACCACAAAACTACGAGAGTGGCGATTAAAGCCCCCCCACCCCGACCCCGACCCCCGCCCGCACCCGCCGGCTCCTTAAATCTGATATTTCTGCTAATGAGGCCGACGGCTGACAGCGAGCAGGACCTTCCAGTGGTCCCCCCCCCCCCCCGCCACGCTGCTGAAAGGACTCCAATATTAATGATTTATTTGCTCTTATTTCAAAAGAGTGTAGAGGGGGAATGGGACGCACTCGGTGCTTTTAAGAGGGCCGGGCCTCACCATTCCGGCACGGTGCAGCCCTACGGGGGCACGGAGGAGGAAAAGTAGGGGGAGGAAAATAGTAATGAAAAAAAACCCCCAAAAAACCACAGGACTCCAAAGTCAATGGAGAAATGATGACACTTCCTCCTGTGCCTCTTGTGACATTTCTCAAAGTTTAATTATTCATCGTGCTTTTCTCCCCCTGTTGCCTCGCGGGCAGCTCTTGAGACTCGGGGGGGGTTGGGGGGGACAAGAGATGCACTCCGCCGTCTCCGCCTCCCGCCATGACCCCGCCTCCCGCCTCATTTTGACTCTGCCTGTTTGCGTCCATCCGCCCCCAACCCCCAACCCCCCACCCCCCACCTCTCCGTCTCGTTAACCCTTCAGCCAAAACTCTTCCAACCCCCCAACAGAGACACCGAGGACGTCGTCGATAGCCTTGGCCGTCGGTCCTGCTGGCCCGGCCGACCAACTTCGGCCGAGCGGGGACGATTCAGGGGAGACCCCCCCCCCCCCGCGCGATGCGATCGGCCACATCGGCAGCGACGGACAGGTGGCAGCGCGGCCCCCGGGTAGAAAAGGGCCGAGGGCGGGGCCGGACCCTTTCGTCGGGGCCAGGGAATTATTGTGCAACTGTCTCGCCGGGTTAAATAAAGGTTCATTCTTAAAGATGTAACCGTCACGCCAATGGCAAAGTCAACTTCCATTAAAGACATTCATTCATTCATTCGTTCATTTCTTTAACTTTTTTTTTTTTTAAGGGGGGGGGGGGGCGGGACTGCACGGCTCTGATAATAAAGCCGCAGAGACAACATGTGGGACTCCTACTGTCGGAACGCCGGCGAGAGACTTTGATGTAAACGCGGCGAGGAATAGTTTGGAATATGCCCCCCCCCCTCCCCCGCCCCCCCTTTCCTACCACATGCTTTGAAGTGTAAGCTCTTGATCCTCCCCGTACAAACATAAAGAACTGGCAAAGTGCAAATCCTTTAACCCTCACCCACCCCCCCACACTCACTATTCACCCTGAGTGGCTGAGTGTTTGGCCGGGTCGGGCCGGGCCGGGCCGGGCCGGGCCGATACGGGTGCGTTAACGGCGGCACATCTTCCTCCGGCTGCAGTAGCGCACACGCACGAGTAGCGTCGCATTCGGCTGATGGAGGAAGGGAGGGGGAAAAAGAAAAGAGAGAGAGAGAGAGAGAGAGAGAGAGAGAGAGAGAGAGAGAGAGAGGGAGAGAGAGAGGGAGAGAGAGAGAGAGAGAGAGAGAGAGAGAGAGCACGGGCGAGGCTCATATCGAGAGGCATTTGAAGGCTGGATCTCCGTTGGCTGAATGAACATTTCAGGGTATTTGCTCAGTGGCGACGGCGGCGCGCCGCTCCCCAGGCCGAGTCTGACTTGGGAATAATGATCTTGGGAATGTTTGCTGTGTTTGCCCACAGCGCTCCTCGTTACGGCTCTCGGAAGCCCTTTGCTACATCTTAGAAGGGAGAGATACGTTTGGGAATGCATTATGAATACTCATTGTCTCCTTTGAATCCCCGTGGGTTTGACGGTTGCGTAGACGAAAAAAAAAAAAAACCCTCTGCAGACACTGCAACATTTTACCCACCGGGATTTATTTAAGCGATGCAGTGAAAAGCATTCCTCCGCAGGTGTGACGGATCGTGCTGCGGGGACCTTTGACTTTCACTCGTTGTCGTGGAGCAGCCTAGTAGCAGTACACGAAGTGCTGCGTGTAGTTTTATTTTTCGCAGTATACTGACATACTGCCAGTCCGCTCGTACAGAAAAAGAGAGAAGAGGAAGAAGAAGAAGAAGAACGACACAATGGCGAAGGCGACACGGGCCAAGCGGAGGAGACGCTGCTTTGTCGGTGGGCCTGCTGCAGCTGTTATGAGACCCAGAGAGGCGGCGGCGCTGAATCGAATGGCAAACGGCCTCAAAAGTGGCAGACTCGGTATTTGAGGAGCGTCCTCGCTTCGTCAGCCGCGTCTCTGGCAGCAAATTTAATTATTCTAAGTGGCGGAAGGTAATTCAGTGGCTTGTGACTGCCGATAGAAAGCCCTTTTATTTTTTTTTATTTTATTTTTTTTTAATTTGTCTCACTGCATGCAGCATTCATGGGGCAGTTACCGCAGCTGTTTACTTCACGGCACGGTCTCCGGAAAAATGTGCTCTTTAATCAGGATGGACCTCGAAAACCCCCCGCCAACAAGGCCTTCTGTGTCTTTGTGAAATCGCGGGTATGAAGCATTTACGCGCTTGTGCAAAAATATACAATAGATTTCTTATCATTGAAAGACACAAAATTTCACGTTGGAGAACAAAAAAAAAAAAAAAAAAAAAACTCAAATCAATGAAACTAGCGAATCCAAAGAAGGAATTTGCAACTTGTCTTGAAATTATAGCCTGAAGGTAGGTGTCAGAAAAAGCAAATGGGGGAGGGGTGGGGGGTGGGGGGGAGGATGGTCATTATGTGGATACAGAAGTATTGACAACTGCCACAAGATAAGAAATATAAATAATAAAGAAATTAAATGCAACTTTTACGAGATTAGCTCTCATACATTTTTGCTGTTTTATGGCAGCCATTTATGAAATGGGACTTTTGGGACATGGTCAGAGCTGAAGTTAAATTACAACCCAACTCAAAGCTGTCATTAAGAACAGAATATGAACATTTTTAGTTTAGAAATAACTTTTATAAGAGAATGCACGGCTAGAGGTTTCAACAACCATGGGTTTATTTTTTTTTAGCAGTATGCTAAGCTACCTGTGAGCATGCACCCGACTCTTTGGGCTCACTTTTCTGAAGCACTTACACGTGCTAAGCCAATGCTTCAAATCGTCTGGTGTCACATTCCAAATGATCCAGGGAGCGACAAGTAGTCATCGCAAAACCTGTAGCTAGGCAGCTGCGGCTAACCGAATTTACCACAAGGACAGTCAGATCAAGTCGGTCTTTCCTCAAAACCATCTAACTGTTACTTCCTGCGACGGATGAGACGTCTCCGACAAGCGACCGCAACTCCGGCTAATTTCGAAACCAAACCCGGCTCGACTTCTCCCCCGTTCCCAAAATCCCGAGAGTCTCTTCGGCAGCCGCCTCTCCCCCACCGTCTTAGCGCTCGCTCACCCGGGGCTCATCTGAAATGAATGAGGCTCTGGTTTCTCTGTCTCCCGTGCCGCTGCCAGTGTGAGCTCATAGCCACCGAGGAAGCGACAGGTTTGCCCGGGTCGCTTGGAACGCGTTTCGCAGAGAGAGAGTTCACCGCCACCAGTGGTCTGATTTGGCCCGGCTTTCACCCAGACGCTAATCCGCTCTGAAAACTCATTCATACTCTTACATTTTTTCCCCCTTACCCATCCTGACTATTATTTATGAGAGAGCGGTGTTTTGATAGATTGGGCCAGGCAGTCGGCGTAATTCGCAAAGCTAACTGGTGAGTCACCGTTACGCAGACTGGCTCGGAAAAAAGCCAAAAAAAAAAAAAAAAAAGCCCCCCAAAAAAAACCCCTTGATTAGCGCAGTCGCATGTTTACGCTTCAAGACTTTCAGAAAGAAACCGTGGCCGCTGTTTCAAGGGGTTGAAAACAAACCCACTCACAATTTCAAGTTTAGACGGACTATTTTATGATAACTTCACTTTATCTCGCCGTCAATCATGGTTTTTTTTTTTTCTTCCTTCTCTCACTTGTCATCATCTCGGTGTCACTGGAAAGATCCACACTGGGTTTCTTCTTACGTTCAGGCCCTGTTATGATATATTATGCATAAAATACCGCCTTTGGTCGGGAATAATTCATGCGCACATAATTGAGCACAGAAAATGGAGCCAAAAGGCCCAGTGCGACTATGTGGCTGACAGTGATTGCTGGTGCTAACAGGTTAGCCTGTGCAGTTCAGGCTAACACGCTAGCAAATACTGGGAAAATAAAAAAAAATTAAATCTCCTCGGGTGAAAAATCATTGGCTTTTAGCCAATGGCTGTATCCGTAATGACTCCTGTGCCATATTTCTCGAGGCATCCAACTATGACTCATCTGATTATAATGATTTTCATTTTGTTTTTAATTGTGCTACAAGATTTCACCGACTTCATGAACGGGGTTATCATCCTCCAAAAACATGTTTCTTTTTGGAGGATGATTTATCGACAGGGTGTCTTTAAGCGGATTGATATTGGCCGTCTGCGACAAACCTCCTGTCTGTTCTTCGCCGTAAGCTGTAGCTTCCAGTAAGAGTCAGTGACACGCTCTTTCTACTTTATAGAGTTGCCGTAATACAAGCGAGCACAGGATCCAACGTCAAATGCAAACAATTTCTGGCAAAAAGCTGAGGATGAGATGCGCTGAAACATCGTATATGTTCTGGCAGAGCGGAGGGATTTTATGTAAGAAAGTGCCGCCGTTGTTCTGCTGGCAATGTATTTGTTTACCATGAGAGAAAAAAAGAAAAAAAAAAAAAAAAAAGGGAGACAAGGACAACGCAGCAAGTTGAAATCTCTGAAACCCAGCTGCTTTTGCACTGCACAACATTCATTAATCTGACGCCGAGACCTAAAATCATTGCTATCATTATTAGCTTTTGGGTTTTGCTCTCAACTTCATATGCTACCACCCCCCCCCCCCCGCCCCTCCCCCCCCTTTTCTTTTTGAAAGCTAATGCCTCTGAACACCACCACCAGTCAAAACACGGTGGAAGGGATTCTGCTCAAGTGGCCGGATTAGAGTCATAAAAATCACAAGGGAGACAAATGACAGCCAACAAACCATCACATCTGATATCATCAGGAATTAACCTTCGGGGGCGGGAAGAGTGAGCAGCCAGGAGCGGCGAGGGCGAGCTGCTCGGTGGCGAGGAGGAGGAGGAGGAGGAGGAGGAGGAGGAGAGAGAGAGACAGCACTAGACAAATGCTGGGTAGAGCTGGCAGGCCTGTAAGGCTGTAATTCAGAAGGAAGAGCACATTAATATTTAGAGGCGCTCTCAGGTAAAACAAAATGAGCCGAGCAGCCCCGGCTTAACGGGAAAAAAAGTCTGGTGGAGGAGACGGCGGGTGGAAAAGATCCGCCGGCTGCGCCGCCGTCAGAGAGACGGCTCGGGCTGTGGGAGGCAGAGATGGAGAGCAAACTGGAGGACGTCGACTTACGCAGAAAAGCAGAAACCTGTTCCAAACTAACGTGAAAAAATGCAAGGGTGCGAGAATATTTCAATGCAAATTAGCGCGGACGAGTGACGGTTTCGGTACGATGCAGTTTTCCGTAAGAAGAAAGAAAAAGAAGAAGAAGAAGAAGAAGAAGAAGAAGACGGCTCCCTGTGTTCCCACGCATCAAAAGTATCCGGAAAAAAAAAAAAAAAAAAAAAAAAATGAGGATCCGGAAAAACTTGTGCAAAAAGTAACGAGCCGCGGCTGTAACAAAGTGCAGGTTTGGGATGATGCAAGTGTGGCGCCAGTGCAAGAAATGAGAAATGAATGGCTCAGTGCATTTATGGATTACAGAGTGCCCCTTTTTTTTTTTTCCTTCTTTTTTTGACTCCCAATACGCATTTCATGGAAAAGGCTCTAAATCAAAGCTGATTATTTGCTAAATAATAAATAAATAAATAAATAAATGAATAAAAACACCGGGGGGGGGGGTGTGGGGGGGACGTGGCAGAGATCAAATGAAGGAGCTGCGGCGGGTTTTTATGCCGGGGTTTCGCATGACGAGCGGGAAGTAGGGCGCCAAAACGTCACGGAGACTTTGATCGGCGATGCGGGACGTCCGTCCTGCCGGAGCTCCCCACCTGCCCCTGGACTCGGCGGTAATGAAGGGTTGAGGGAGAGTGGGAGGTAGGGAGGGAGGGAGGGAGGGAGGGGCGGGCAAGTCCAGTGGGGGCAGCATGTTTTCCGGGGCCTCCAGCCGCGTTTGCCTTTAATAAGGTTGCGAGGAGTTCACTCTAATTAAGCGGGCCGGCGCCACTGGAATTCTCTCAATTCCTCTAAAGTGTCATCGCTGCTCGGAATATTAATGCTCCTCCTGCGCGTTTTTTTTTTTTTTTTTTTTTTTTTTCCCTCGCCTGACCATTGAGCGTATGCTAATAATAAAAAAAAATAAAAATAAAAGAAAACGCTCACGCACACATCGGCAAATGAGGCCACGATCGGAGTGAGTTTCAATTGAAATGCCGTGGAGGAGGAGGAGGAAGAGGGAGGGGGGGGGGGGGGGGAGAGTGGGAGGGGCCAGGAAGGCGGAGCGGGGTGGCGCCGGCGGTGTCAGAAAGATGTTTAATTCAGGGAGCGAGGCGTGTTCCTCGCGCAGGTTCCCGTCGCCTCAGATCTTATTTGGAAGTCACGAAGGTGCTGCAACACGCGGCGGGGAAGGAGGAGAATAAGAAGGAGAAGGAGAATAAGAAGGAGAAGAAGAAGAAGAAGAAGAAGAAGAAGGAGGAGATTTTTTTTTTGATTTTTGAAAAATAACATTTATTTGCCGCTCTCATTTCCATTCAATCAATCAAACTAAATAAATAAATAAATAAATAATTTCCTTGTTGTTTTTTTTTTTACACAAGCACGTCGCTGAAAAATAGTTCCCGCTCTGTCACTGCACACAATGCACTGTTAAAAGTCCCCTGCCCTCCTGTAAAACATCAAATCAATGCGCAGCCTGGACTGGAGGAGTTTCTTGCAGATGACAGAGGGGTCGACCTCTGCCCCATCAACTATCTTTCTCTTACGGCTCAACCACACCCCCAACTTAGCCTGGCTTAAAACAAAGTTTAAAACCCGGCCTTTGCTCTTGGTCTGGCGACTGTAGTTAAAACCAAAGATAAAAGAGTGTTTGTTAAAAACCTCCTGGCATTGAATAAAAACTCTATCTAAAAAACCAAACACGGACGACAGACGCTCACACAGATAAAAACAATGAAAAGCAGTCTCTCTCTCTCTGTGTGTGTGCAGAAGGGACAGGTGTCCTCCACCGCTGGGTTTAGCACACTGATGAAGGAGAATAAGAAGGAGAAGGAGAAGAAGAAGAAGAAGGAGAAGAAGAAGGAGAAGAAGGAGGAGGAAGAGGAGAGAGAGGAGAAGAAGAAGAAGGAGGAGGAGGAGGAAGAAGGAGAGAGAGAGAAGAAGAAGAAGGAGGAGGAGGAGGAGGAAGAGGAGAGAGAGGAGAGAGGAGAAGAAGGAGAATAAGAAGGAGGAGGAGGAGGAAGAGGAGAGAGAGGAGAAGAAGGAGAAGCGCAGAGGATCTGCGGCTGCGCTAGAACCCATGAATTCTTAACGCGCCTGTTGTTCTGTTGTCTGACGGGCGTCCAGGCGTGAGGCGATGCGGCGGCGGCGGCGGCGGCGCTTACATAAAGGTACACGCAAGGTCTCTTAATTGAAGCCTCTTCTTCTCTTCTCTGCCCGCCCCTCTTCGGAGAAGAGCGCCGACAAACGATTTGCTAAATAATTACGGCAAACAAAGTGCGAGAGGGGCCCGACGACGGCGTGTGGTGCGCCCAGCCGGAGCTCCAGGAGGAAGCTGCGGCTCCGGGCTCTCCTGCCACCGACGCCACGGAGGCCGTCTCAATCATCCCTCAATCAGGTTTTCCATCACGCCATCTGCTCTCGTTCAACATTTCTTCACGGGGAGACTCCGCTCATAAATTTTTATACGCCATGGACAATAAACATCCCTCCCCTTTATTTTAGAGAGCCTCCACCTCCACCTCCACCTTCTCCTCCTCCTCCTCCTCCTCCTTCTCCTCCTTCTCCTCCACCTCCTCCTTCTCCTTCATCCCCTGCAGCACAAACCAGAGTCCAGGGCCGAGAGCCGGAGGCACAAACACACACACACACACACACACACACACACACACACACACACACACGTATATGTGTGTGTGCATACATATATATATACAGTGTATATATGTATATATATATAAATATATATATACACATGTATATACACATGTATAGACACATATGTATGTATACAGATAGATAGATAGATTGATCGATAGATATAGATGTAGATATATAGATATAGAAATGTATAAATACAGTACATACACACACACACACACACCTGTAGGCTTGGCAGTGCGAGGCTTCAAATGAAGTGACTTGGGCCCCTGAGTTCTCATACATATCGAAATTACCGGGCTGAATTGCTGCAAATTGCGGCCGTCTCCACTCTCCCGCCGCGCAATCTAGCGCAGATGGAAGTGTCGCTTGCCGGGCCGCACCACCAATCACGGACCGCCGGCCCTGAAAGCCCATAGAAGGATGGAGACAAAGCCTGAGGCCGGCGGGCAGCTACATCATTGTGTCGAGGAAGGGGGGGGGGGGGGGTGAGGGGGGTTGATTGGCGGTGGCTCAGCATCCCTGGACGTGAGGAGGAATCACACAGCTGAATAATTGATTGGATATGAACGCGGCATCAGAAGGGGCTTTAACTGAAAACACTTACACATGCTACTAAATAATAGATGGCGGCGGCAGCGGCGGCGGATCCAAGTCCGGGGAGATATTGTAGTTTATATTACTCTTTGTCAAGAGGGATTGGGCCTCGCTCGGTAAACTCCACCACTTGCTGTGACAGCTCGGCTCGGCTCTCATCTCGATCGCTCCATCTGCCGCGCGGCTGATTTTGCGCTTTCATCAGCGCACGTAAAGAATACGTTAGGTACTCGGACTTGAAATGTGTTGAACAAGACTTCACAGGGGTGGGGGGCGGCGGTTTCTGTTGTTTTTTTGTTTGACGCTGAAAGCAGAGAGCGGAGCGCGAGCTAATGGCCGCATGCAGAGCGCATCAATTTCTATTAATTAAAGCAAAAAAAAAAAAAAAAAAAAAAATGGGATACATCACCATCAAAGGCGCACAGCCGCTTCCCGGGAACCCGACTCACCAGGTGGAGCCCACGACTCTCGCATTCAGGTCAGACGGAATTTAGATGATCAAACCGCCGGTGCCAAGACGGGCGGCGGCATGCGACTTCCTGTTGTGGCGAGTGGCAGCCACTAGCGTGCGTTTGCGAGTTAGCTGAACTCTTGGTGTAGAAAAGACCTCAGTGAAGATGGTTCTCGTGAAGAAATGCTCCCAAGACTGCGGCCACCATCCCAACACAAAAACATCAAACAAATCAAAACATCATCGGCATAGGTTTCGCGGTATTCAGCCCGGCATTACTTCATATTCCTGTTGTTTATCTTCATTTTCAGAAGGAAATCAATGGAACGTGAGCGGAATTTGATCCGTCATCACGATCACAAATGGCAGAAATGATTGCTCACAGTCTCCCTCGTCCATTTGCAAACCTGTCAATAACGGACAAGGTTGTTATCCAAGTCCAGAGTCCTGTCGTTTGCTAATCCCGACCTACGGGGGAACCGGGGCAGCGCTGGCTCGAGGCCACGAATATTCTACTGCAGGGCGTCGGCGTCAGGCCAGCGAAGGGCCGACGCAAAGTGATTTGCAAGGTTGAAAGTGATTCCGAAAGCAATAAGTTTTACTACAAAGGCATTACTGCCGTTACTTAGCATGCAGGGGCTGCGCCGGCTGGCCTAGCACTGCAGGAACTGGCCACTAATTGCAGGCCCGGGCATTGATCAATATTTTCGTTTTCAAGGCTGTACTTAATCTAACAAGCATTAAAGGCCCCGTGTTGCGCAAAATATTAAAATATTAAAATTCACTCTTTTTTTTTCGAAAAGAAAATTGATCTTTATCTCGAATGCCCTGACACGAGAAAACGTCATACACGCAGTCCTGGTAATCAGCCTGGTATGTTGTCACAAAGGGCGCTTGTACCCATTCCCCAAAAACCCTTGACAGCTGTTCCAAACATGCAGGGGAGTTTTCGGAATCCCAGCTGTAAACAGGGGGCTAAAGTCTGATGTTTTTCTGGAGATCTACTGCTAAACTTTTGGGGGGCCAAAAAAAAAAAAAAGGAAAAAGGAAAAAAAAAAAAATCTAACGGAGAAATGATTCAGCTGCGGTCGCTGCACCAGGGTCCAGGGATTAAAAATGAAGATCTACAGATCAAATCCGACGAGGGACCTTCGGAGGACATGAAAGCGAAGAAGAATGCACAATGCTGCAAAACGGTGCCTCCCTCGGATGGATTGAAAAAAAACAAAACAAAATGCAAATGAAGACATGAAACCCCATCTGAGGCGTCGGGGCTGACGACGTAAGACCAGTCGCTCGCGCTCGCGTATCATCATCAGCAGCAGCAGCAGCAGCATCGGGGCGACAGTGGGATAAACAGGCTGTGGCACGGGTGGGCGGTGCATTGTGCGCAGTCACAAAGGGACCGCTTTCAAACGGAGCCCATTAGCTTGGCAGCGATTGTACCCTGCGCTCGCGGTAAAAAAATATATATTGAAATAAAATGACGAAAAAAAAAAACCAAAAAAAAAAAACTTGGCCAACTTGGCGTCTCGGTGCTTCCTAATCATCGGCATGGAGTCACGTGACTCACGAGGCGTCGCTGTGAACGAGCCTCGCCCATGAAAACCGTCTTTTCCTGTCGCATCAACGCATCTTTTTTTTTTACTCGCATTAAAAACGCATTTGGGTTTCTTTACAGTGCCGCGCGCGCTGCGTCGCGTGCGTTCGGGTTTCGCGGGAACCAACCTCGGTTGCCATGTTGGAGGCCAAAAAACCCGAAAGCACCTTGGACTGCCTTCAGCTTTTGGGCCCAGACAATGAGCAGCTGGCGCTGCGGCGCATCAAATACGGACGAGCACCTTATATAGACAGAGAGTGTGCATTGTACAGGAAGTGATCGAGGACAACAAGAGTCGGCAGAAGAGTGAGCTGTGTGTGTGTGTGTGTGTGTGTGTGTGTGTGATACGCGGCGCCGGGTGCAAACTAATACTTGTTTATGTTCACCGGCTGACGTCTGTTTCCAACCAAAGAACCGTCGGACAAAAAAAAAAAAAAAACAGGGTAAAACTCCGCCTGGGGAATGTGTAAAAGCGCTATTCTTCTCCTTCTTCTTGTCATAATTCTGTGTGACTGTCAAAAGGGCAACATTCGTCTGACTGGGACACAACAGGACACGAGACAAACAATGGGAGTGACGCACGGGCTATCGAAAAGGTGTGCAGCTGCCACAGTAATTCAATGATTGTTTTTTTTTTTTTTTCCTTTTCCGTTCTATTCCTCCTCCTCCTCCGCCTCTCTTTGTTGTGAATAGTTAAGCGGAGCTGGCGGCGGGGAAAAGTTTCTCCAAAGCGTGACCTTCCTGCGAGGCAGCAGCCTTTTATCCAATCTGCAAACACAGCAGAGCGGCCTTTCTTCATGCAAACTGCAGCTGCGCACAGGCACTTGGCCGCACGCTTTCCCTTCTTTTTATTTTTTTCTTTTTTTGGGGGGGGGGCGGGGTGGTGGGGGTTTCCAAACTCTGTTTATACCTACACTTAAGATGATGCGTTAAGCGGCAAACTTGCGCGCTGCTTGTCATATAAAAATGCAGCGCCTGGTTTCCCTCCTGCACCCGGTCATTTCTTTCCCTCTGCTGCATCTCCAACTGATGCATTCATTTGTTTTCTCTCGCTGCCGCCTTTGTTTCTTCCCCTCCCACCACTCTCCTTGTTTTTTCGCCGCTCTCTAGATGTCTCAATCGCTAACGTGTTATATATATATATTTTTATTTTTATTTTTATTTTTTTACAAGACTTTGAAAAGCCCTCAGCCGGCATGGCTGCGCCATCGCCGAGCGGTGTAATAAATCTCCCGGCGAGCAATCGATCGACGCTCTAGCGCCCCCACCACCGCCGCCACTCTCCTCACTAACCTGTGAGCGGTGAAGGGCGCTGACCTCCGACCCCGCCGCTGTCGGAGGCAGGCAGAAGACACTTCGGCACGCAGCGCCGGAGCGTTTTCGGGAGTGTTTGGCCGCAGCGACGAGACGTCGGGAGTCACTTCTCCAGTTGTTTACTCCTCTGTGTCCTCGGCCCGCGGGGACCGCAAGGGTTCGCAACGCGGCCGGCGCCAGCGCAATCAAGTCGCGGTCAAAAACTTCTTCTTCCTCCTCTAAACTTTTCCGCTGTTTATTTCAAATTGTGCGAAATTGTCCACGGAGGGAATAATTGGGGGAGAGAAGAAGAAGAGGAACTACGGAAGAAAGGCAAAATAGGCCATCGTCCTCACAGGAGCTGAAATGCTCTTTGATTTCGCGTTGCCTTTTGTAGACACAGTCCTCTTTAGATTTTTTTTTTTTTTTTCCAGTTTCTGACAGCAATATAAATAAATACCTCTGAATTTCTGCAGTGTCGAGGCGGCGGCGGCGGCGGCGGGCTGCAAATAAGTGCGGGGCTTTGTGTTTTGCTTCGGGTCCGTGGGGGAGAAGAATAAAAAAAAAAAAGGAGGGGAGGATGTTGATAAAATACGGAAGGAAACAAAAAAGGAACACAGCAGAAGAGTTACGTAAAGTTGAGACGGGGACCCTGGAGCATCACCAAGACCGAACAAGTGTTAACTTTGGCCGAAAGATCCTGACAAGACAAACATGACGGGCCTTAATAGCGGCTGAGCGAGGACCGGCGCCGACACCAAGACAACACACTGGCATCAAGTTTCACGTCACAAAATTGCACTTTACTCGGCGGAGTGACGCGAAAGAGAAAAAACAAAAAAAACAAAACAAAACAAAAAAAAAAAGATCCAGCTTGTCAAGCTCCCGTCTCCTTGATTACAGTCCCCGTCCACCTCACTTTTCTTTTCGTACGAACACAAAAATAGAAGAAAAAAAAAACCCCTCCACTCTTTTGCCGCTCGCCTGCCTATTTACGGCGCGGTCTCGCAACGATCGGGGGCGGGATGAGAGCCGGATTACAGCGTGCTCGCCACTTAGGCGGCCTCGTGCGAGCGCTTTAGCGGCGCAATTTTCAACTGGGTTTTGTGCAAAATTTTTCCGCCGGCGAGTCGGCGTTTAAAAAAAAAAAAAAAAAGGAAGAAAATGGGTTTGTTTTTTTTTTTCCGTCGCACTCGCACTTGATCGCCTCTGGGAGCTTCAGCGGGAGGCAATCATCCAAGGAATGTGAAATCGCCGGGAGACACTCGTCAGAGTGGCCGCGCAGTTACGTTTGCGAGGCGAAATGCGCATCAGGCACGAGGCTGCAGCGTCTAAAGCTTCAGACGGAAGATAAAAAAAAAAAAAAAAAAAAAAAAAAGAGAGATAAATTACTCGGAGCGAGAACACCTCTTCCGTGTTTCCATGTCTTGAATCCGCGAGGCGGTAAACACACCGGATTTTAATGTATTTGAACGTCGGCGGTGATTCACTCGAGAAAAAAAAACGCACCATTAGTCAAGCAGACTTAATATACAGCCGCGATACCGGGGAGGTGGGGGGGGTGGGGGGGGGTGGGGGGAGGTGTGGGGGGTTTAGCGACGACGGCGAAATTGGTCGGCGCGAAACAATAACCTCCGCGATCGATAATCTGCCTCGCACGGGGCCGCAAAGCCTCATAAGGGGCGGCGGCTTACAGCCACGCGGCAAATGGGATGTTGTGCGAGACATCGGGGAGATGTTGGCTGTCGTCGGCGGCTGTCGAGCGGCAGGGATGAGTTCTTCATTACTGTAAAGAGAGCGGCGGCGGCGGCGGCGGCGGTGGGCCGCGATGAGCGATCGCAGACACGGCGATTCAATCCCCTCCCCCCCCCAGCCCCCCCACCCCCTCCGCCTCCTCCCCTCGCAGAGAACTGAGAATGTAGCAAGTTTTTCTTTTGTCTCTTGTCGGAAGTAGAGGCTCCAAGCTAGAAAGTTATGTTTCTGTGCTGCTTAAAGGTTAAAGCATGACTCACATTTAGAGATTTTGAAGGAAGAATATTTGGATTTTAGATTGCGGTGGCCTGCGTAGCCAAACCTTGTCCGCCGTCTTCTTCGTTGGTTTATTTGAGGACACGAGCAGTCGCCCTGACTACGAAATGCACCGTCCGGCGGACTTTCTTAAAAATATGGCAGTGCAAGATGGCAGCAACAGAGAGCAAGAGCCTTGATCAATGTATATCATTATGTATATCATTATGTATATCATTATGTGTTTATGAGAAGCGTTCTAAGGGTAGGAAAACCAAATTACTTTTCATTGTACTGCAATTATACACTGTCATTAATGTGTTTATAGGCAGTATATTAAGTTTTCGCCAATATAAAAAAAAAAAAAAAAATCATAAATCAATATTATACACAGGGCCTATAAACGCCATGTTTAAAATTAGCCTCGGATTACTTGGGCCCAGATCTGATCTGGAACGCCACACATGAAGCTTTGAGGGCCGACGTTACAGCATCTCTTTGTTTGGCTTTTGTTTTCTTTATTGTTGTTTTTTTTTTTTATCTGCCATTTTATCGCAAAAATGACAAACTGTCAGGGAAATGAGGACATGATCCATCACGTTTCCATCAGCTTTCAAACTCTCGCCGATTTTCTTTTTTTTTGTTTTTCTTTTCTCTGCTCGCATCTTCTACAGCTGGCTTATTTAACAGCTGAGTGACCGCATTAGCATATTTCTTTTTCTTTTTTTTTTCTTTTTTTCCCGCCGCGGTCATGCGTCCGCATCGGCGACAGCCCCCCCGACGGCCCGGAGACATTATTTTTTTAAAGTCGCGGTCGATCTCGTCTGTCTGCCTGTCTGCCTGTCTGTCCCTCCAATCGTCGGTAGCGTAATATCCCGCTAATGTCAAACAAATGTCCCCTCAAATGACAAATGTCTGCCTGGGCGGGAACGCAGACTGAGTTTATTTACCCGGCAAAAAGGTCAAGGTTGCCATTACCTCACATTGGTCCCGCTCTTGTGAACGGAATATCTCGGGAACACCTTGAGGAGGCGTCATTACGCTCCGAGCCGATATATCCACCTGGACCCCGGGATGAACTCATTCCGTGGTTAAAGCGAAAGGTTAAGGACCGTCTCCAAAGAATTATTATGCTAATTAAAAACTAAGCTAATTACAAAATGAAATCACTGTTGACCCGGATGGAACGCCGCCTGACTGTTTTTTTTTTTTTTGTGTTTTTTTTTATTAAATACAGGATAAAAGCAAACAAAAAAACCTGGCGGGTGGAATCAACAGTGACATGTCGATGATTTGAGCTTCAGAGGGACTTTATTAAGTTCCCACCCGCCTGCGTTCCAATCGTCCTCCTTTTCTGCGCGTGAGAGTAGGACGTGGAGCGGCGGCGCATCAGAGATCTGACTAAATCCTGATTGTCACGGTGTGCTGTTGCTGGGGGAGGTGTTAATATTTTAAACTGTGAAAAATCATACGGCAGGTTACATAAATGCTGCAATGCGGGGATTTAATCTGAGGCACCTGGTGAAATTAGAGGAATGGCTGGGGAGAGAGTGGATTAAACGGAGGTCGGCTACTCCGTTGGGTCCCCCAAACACAGAACGTCTGGTTTCTGTGATATTTAGAGAGTTCAGCTATTTTTGGGCGGGTATTTATTTATTTATTTTTTGGTGGTAAATGTACACCAGTGTTTCGCGCTAAGTGTAGCCACGAGGACGGTTGGTCCTGCAGGAAATAGGTGATAAGAAATTTCAGTGCCTGCTGTTGTTTCTGTTGCTGATCCACAGTGTGTAGGAGGGCGCATGCTGATAATTCTGGCACGATTAGCGACCGTGGTTAAGTGGGGGCAGCACCGGAACGACAGGGTGGAGGAAAGAGCCCTCAAGACACTGTTTCTGTCATTTGGCCACAAGTAGAGGCAGTAAGGCAGCGCTGGAGGGTTTGTCAGAAGGTAGAACAGCCGCCAAAACAAACCGGGTACCTGCAGGTCCTCAGCGTTATGGCTAGCACGCAGCCGTGCCCAAAAACCGTAAGGTTTCAAGGCAGTTAGCAAGGGGAGATCGTCAAGCATTACACATGAGCGCACCTACGGCCTGGCCGAAAAACAAGATGCAGGAGAACAACAATAACAACAACAACAAGACACCGGGGGGCGCTGTGATGACTTCCTGCTGCCGGTATCACAATACTCCTAGTTCTGTGCACCGGAAAATTAGTTTTAGTTTTACAGAGACGCTCTCTATCTCCACTTCCACCTCAAACGGGTAACAGTGTCCAAAACATTTTTATCTAATCATTAGTGCCTCCAATAAAGATTATGGACTTTTGGTTTTTCCTTGAGATGATTTTAAGAAGGTTATGAAAAAGAATGAGTGATCAGAGGATTCCTGGGCCAGCACAGGAGAGCAGTAAATGTCCTCCAGCACTGGCTGGCACTCTGTCTCTCTCCCTGGTGAGCTACTATCTACTGTCTGTATTTCTGCAGCGTGCCGGCTGAGCACATAGCTTTGCTAAAATCCCCCGGAATAGTGAGTGTAATGAGTTGGTGTTCCGCCTCCATTCCGGCATCTGGTCAGCCGAGCTCTGGAGGGATTTTTCACACAGGCCCGAGGTGGGATGGTGGCAGTGGGCAGAAAATGGACGAGCTCCACAGTAACTCACAGAGAGGCAACGCCTGTAATGATGTGATCTGTCATATTCACAGGCCCGAAAAAAAAAACGCAAAAAAAAAAACCCACAAAAAATAAATTCCAGCACCAACCGCACCGGTCTTCTTTGACAGAGGAGAGAAGAAGGAGCAGGTTTTTAATGCCTCATGGAGAATATCAGCTTTCAACCACAAAGGTAAACTATAGAAAACAGTTTCCCCAAGCTAACAACATATTTCTACTGCTAAGAAAAACCCCGAACAAAAAGCTCAGTCTGTAATGTCTGTTTGTATCAAAAGAAGAACGAGGGAGTGATGCCTTTCCGGTATTAGCATGTTGGCTAGCAGCAGGAAAACAAGAAATTGACCCTGTGTTTAGCATGTTCAACGTCACGATGAAACTTTTGCTGTGCCCAAATTCTGGATAAGAGATTTGTCTTTCTGTTGTCACCTCTAAGTAGTCCAACAGGTCCAATGGAAAGGCAGAGGGGCCCCCAGGGCAAATCGGTACCGCAGAGTTTTTAGTTAATGCTAATGGGAGTCTGAGCGTTGTTTGTTTTGGCGCCCACGACCGAAATATTAATTTGCACGACTCAAATCTCATTTCACTTTTACTCTGAGGTATGTACTTTGAAGATGCGTCAAGTCCAGACTGATAATCAGTTACCGAGCAATACAAACACGGCTTTCTCCCTGCAGCCAGGCATGAATTATAGCCACAGTTGACGAACGGGAAAAGCAACTAAACAGGATATTAAAGTAACGGCAGATAAAACAGTCCAACTCCTTCTTTTACTGGCTGCTGGATTGGGTGCTGCCTTCTACACAATTGGCAAAATATGTTCTAGTCCAAAAAAAAAAGGCCATCTGGGAAACTGGGTTATTCTCCCCAAGACTGCGTTAAACTGTCCCAGGACCTTTATTAACACGGAGGCAAGTCCACATGAGCCGGAGGGAACAGGTGCCCGGCGCGCCGGGTGACAACAACGGAATCGCCTTGACCCACTTTCATGATCTCTATGGAAACTCCTTTGTGAATGATTATTTGAGAACACGCTATTTCTTTCATGCTAGCGGCACGTGCTAACACAGTTCCAGCCAGCTGCCGAAAATCAATGGGACGTTACGGCGATGTTCTGGTTCTGAAAACTTGTCAATCTCACTCCACAATTTGCTTACCATGTTTTTTGGTTTTTTTTTTTTTTTTTTTCACATTAGCATCAGACGCAATAAAACATATATTCTCCAATTTTCTCAACACGCTCCTTTTTTCCAAAACAGAACCTGATCTGCCTCGTAATTCTCAGTTGCAACTCAGAAACAATCGAGTGCATATTTTCTTCTTTTTACTTCTGTGATCCAGATCCGCTTTGCCGCCGCTGCTCCACTCGAGGCTTTAGCGCAGAAGTCCGACCTCGAGGTGGGTGGAATTAAAGTGGGCGCTCCAGTATTGCAAGTGAGCAAAGCTTCAGAGGGGCCGAGGCGGCGGCGGCGGCGGCGGCGGCCGATATTGGGCCGGCGGTGGCGGCTGCAGTGAATTTCTTGCTGGGGCTCGAGGCGAGCAGGGATCCATTTTTCATTTCTGCCCTGAGGGTAATCAATGATGGTGGGGTAGGGCCAGACAACAGCGCAGCCCGAATGAGCAAAGAGGTACTCGGAAAAGGTTCAAAGTAGCCCTGGCCGCCTCATTCCAATTCAGTCTGCTAAATCCCCAGCTTTCCATATTCCCACCGTGTTCCTGACGGCGTACCGGAGGGAGATCTGACTGACTGGCACTTAAGCACCTCCCCCCCGCCCCGCTCTCCTCCCACCGCGGGCTGCAGACTCGCGGTAGCCTCGGGTCAGCTGAGAGACTTACGTCCACATTAATTCACCTGCACTTTGCCAGCGCTACAGTACATACAATCTGCCGCGTGTCCTTGCGGGGAGAGCCAATGGCGAGAGGCGTGCCACAAATAAATGAAAAAAAAAAAAAAAAAAACCCCAGCGGGCTTAGCAAACAAGACGGAATAATAATTTTCCTCCCGCATTCAGCCACTTCATCTGGGCCGCATCCGGAGTATCGGCACAAACGGCCCCGATAACCGGCCTGTTTGTCTGCGGCGTTTACAACGGGGCTTAGCCCAGATTTGAGCTTTTTTTTTTGCCTGCGAGCAAGAAAAAAAAAAAAAAAAAAAAAAAAAAGATAAGTTATCAGGGGATTGAAAAGCTTCACAGGGAGACATAAGTATTCCTTAACACTGGATGACAGCATGTCTTCTGTCGGCGTCTGTGCAGTCCCCCCCCCCTGTCCCCCCACTCCCCCGCCTCCCCCCCTCTCTCTTTCCGTTACGCCGGCCGTGATTGTCCCGTTTGAAATCCCCCTGAATGGCGACAAGAGGGAGCGGCCGCTCCTGCTCCTGCTCCTGCTCCTGCTCCTGCTCCTGCTCCTGCTCCTCGCGGCTTATCTGGTTCGCCAAGCCTTCCCTCGACGTCGGCTCCGGGGCGCGACGCAAACACCGGACGGAATATGAAAGGAGCGCTCCCTCTGTGATTGAAAAAAAAAATGGGCTGGGGGGTGCGAAAGGGGAAAACGGGGGGAGTTTGAAGGTGAGGGCATCAACGCACCGAGCGGTTGACGATGGAAGAGAGGTTCTGTCGTTCTGTCCTTTTATTTGCGCGGCACAAGGTGCACAACCTGCAAATACAGGAGCAGAACAGAACCGGGCCGGGCTGGACTCCCCCATTTTAGTCACATTAGAAACGAAGGTATTTTCTATATACTATGTACCACTTATTTGTGAGAGACCTCCGTGTCTCTGTTTCAAGGGGAAAGGTTTATTTATTCTAGAGGTCAGTGTCCATGTTTGGGCAGAGGAATATATTTCCAGTCACCCTGACACCGACTAAAATGAGGTTAATGGGAAAAAAATAAATAAATAAAGACAAATTTGGCAAAACCGCAACAGAGAGAAAAAATAAAATAAAATTGAGGCCTTGCAGCCCATAACAATGAGTCACCTGAAGCGGGGTAAGAGACGAGTAACATTTGCAGAGTATTAGCAATGGCGTCAAATGGAAAAGTTCAAAGGGTCCAAAGGTCAGCGATAGTTTGATACAGCAGGGAAATTAATTTGGGAGATGGAAATAGATGGCAGTATTTCTGATTGCAAAGCTTTCTAAGCCATCCATCCATCCACCCATCCATCCATCCATCCATCCACCCACCCACCTCATGCACTCAGGGGCCACCCGAGCGCCGTGCCGTCGCCCACCTCGCTACCGTGTCTTTAATCAACACTGAAGTGTTTTTTTTGTTTGTTTGTTTGTTTTTTTCCTTTTCAAATTCAGCTTCACTTCTTCTATTTTCAGCTTTTGCGCCACTTGAGTCATGGAAACCAGGCTGCTGGCGACAGGTACCACCTTCCTTGCAAATAAAGTAAAATGGATGAGGCAGAGTTAGCGGAAGCGGCCGGGCTGAATAAATAAATAAGCGCAGCGGGTGACTCAGCACCTGCGGGTGGCGCCCTGAGTCTGGGAGGAGCGGCGGAGGTCCGACAAGCAACAACAAACAAATCGTTTCCGGAATCCGACAATCAGTGTCTGATTTTTTTTTTTTTTTTTTGCTTCAGCGAAACGTGTGCGGTCGACTCCGAGAGGGATGACGCGCGGAGGGAAGGACGGCGTGTCCGTCACCGCCGACCGTGACCCGCCCTCCTTTTTTCTTTTTTTTCCGAGGGAAAGACTTCTTCACGCTCCACTTCCTGCCGGTTGCACCTCAAACAGGGAACATACATCAAGGCGAAGCCTTCGTTAACACTCTGTGGAGTCTTTGGAGAAAACAACAAAACACACGGCTTCACGCCGAGTGTGTGCGGGGGGGCTCGGGGAGTGAATATGAAACGGCGTTTTATTCCCGACAAAAAAAAAACCCTTCTCCACGGACGCCGATTAGGCAACAAACCTTCCCGTTTAATCGCAGGCTCCACGAATTTCAATGCCACTTTCACGTCGACGTGGGTTTCCGACGCTTGTTTTTTTTGTGTTTTTCCTCTTCTTTCTGTTTCAGCTAGCCGTGAATGGCGTCGAGTACAGGGATGTGCTGAGTGGAGCGGCGGCGGCGGCGGCGGCGGCGGCGGCCCCGGAGGTCCGGGGGATTACGACGAGAGCGAGCGCTTGAACGGCGGCTAATGGTGCGTGAGGACGGGACTCGAGCGGCGGCCTGAGGTCGTCTCTTTGAACAACAGTATTGAAAGCGCACAGTTGAGAGGACAAAAACAAAAAACAAACAAACGGATTGAGAAGAGGACACTGCAGCTCTGAGATGCGTCGCACCAGGAGTAGCTGGAGTCTTCGAGGCAGACAAACTACCGGCCGGAGTTGTCCGCTGATGTGTTTGTCTCCTCCAAACTGTGAGGTTATTAAAAAAAAATGCAATCCGCCGCTGCTCTGAATGAATCTCATATGAATCTAATTCCGCTCTCTACTCAAATGCATTGATTTTTTTCCTCTTCTCTTTTTATCCACTCAGAGCTTCTAAGCTTCAATAAAAGGTTGATTAACGAACCTGCCGATACCGATGCGGCTCGCGAAAGCTCAACATGTTAAGAGAATTTGGGACACTTAGAGAATTGATCTGATTGGCAGACACGTCTGGCTCTCAGTTCTCTCGGAGCCTGTAGAACTTTAGTGAAACGGGACCTTTAATGATCACAGTGTCCTATTTTTACACCCCGGAGCCGATGTCGGAGATGCTCTTTGCAACGCAAACAAAAGAGTCCAATTAAAAAAGGAACCAAAAGGTCACACTGTGATGGCAGCGCGGGCTTAAAATATTACACATGTGTATTTTTCTTCTTCCTGTAGTCACGGCCCGTCTGAAGTGAAATGAACACAACGTCATCGGCTAGCTAGCTTGAGAGGGCACAGAGACTCGCTAGTACTCCTTCCTGCGAGAGTAAATATGTTGGTTCATAATCAAAACACAAATTTGTCAGAAAAGAGCTTGGAGCTTGTCGTCTAATTGGCAGGTTTGGGTGTTTATTCAGTGTATGATGCCGCCGAGTCTTTAGTCTCTGGCAAAGTGAGCATCCTCAAATTATCTCCACGTCCTCACTGAGTTGACAAAACGCCGGCTGCTTTTCTTTGTCCCTCCTGTCGGCCTCCTGCACGGAAATGTGTTTCGCTTCGACAAAATCACCACGCAAAACTGAGCAATTGTCTCGGATTTACTCCAACTACGCGTGCGATGCAAAATACAACGCGATAAAACGCGTCGCCCCCGTCCGATCTTTCTGACTGACCGCTAATGTCGGCTTTTAAAAGTGACCCGTGTCTGACGTTAGCTTCCAACACCTGCTCAAACTGCACTCATTCCTGAAAAAAAAAACAACAAAAAAAACCCAAAAACAACCCAAAACAAACTCCCAGGTGTGTTGACTGCATTTTGGCCAACAAATAAACCGGGAAGCAAACGAGTGGAGCAAATGATGATGACAACAACATTTTGCGGCGGACAGAGATGAGCACGGAATCATAATCAGCCATTTTTTTGGGGGGGTGTGTGTTGGAGACTATTTGCTTCCTAAAGGCAGAGGAGGAAGAAGTTAGCGCTTGAGCTAATGAGCTAATTAAAGTGAAAATTGGTCTCGTAGCCTTTTTCACCACCAGGAAAGTGATACTTGAGTCACGTTCAATACCACACCCGATTCCACATCTGGAGTTAAAGAGGTTAAACTGATATGCAGGGTTTTGTTTACCCCCCCCCCCCCTTCAGAGTTGCGTGTTCAAGCCACAGCAGCCTGAGCAAACGTGCGTAAAAGAATCCAGCCTCCAGAGTTTGGTTTGGCCCTCCACCGGAGGACAACAAGCCACACATGCGCATGAGTCACGCAAGCACACACACACACACACACACACACACACACACACACACACACCACCACAGCACACCTGAGCCACTTACCCAGCCAGTGTTCGCCGGTAATCTTGCCAAATCCCTCCCGGTAGGACTCCCATCCTCTGAAGAAGTTGACCGAGCCGTCCTCCCTGCGCTGGATCACCTACACGAGCCGGGAGCGGCAGAGAGGGAGAGAGGGAGGTAGGGGGAGAGGGGGAGAGAGGGAGAGAGAGAGAGAAGAAAAAAAAAGGAGTCAGGGGGGTCAGAGTTCGAACGGGATTCATCGCGCATACGCGGCGTTTGATCCCCCACTCCGAGCGCTCAGTCACCCTCCCGGTCGCGCTCTCCCAATGCTTATCTGGAACCAAACCAAATGAAGTCATGAGCGCTCGCTCTTGCTCTCGCAGGATGAATAATGCAAACGCTAAAAAGGCAATTTGTCGGCCGATAATAAAGGGAATCCATTAAATCTCGGGCCGACTTTGGATGCAGATCGCCGCACAAATCTGCGTCTGTAATTAAAGAAAGAAGAAAGAGAAGGATGGGGGGGGGGGGGGAGGGGGGGGGAATGGAGAGGAGCAGATTTGGGTTGAACAATCAGTCTGGATTTGTGCAAACCGTGAATCATGGTTTTGTGTTTTGGGGACACGACCCGGTGTGTTTTCTCTGCAGCAAATATGCAAAAACCTCCTAGCGAATTAGCGAATTACTAGCGACCTATTGGCAAATTGCTTGTGTGCAGTGGTCACGGAGCTCCAAACCATCGCCTTCTCAGCCCTTCCATGTTTCTACTCACTCTCAGTCCCAATAGTATTCCATCCCGAGTTCTAAACTGTCCAGCAACATGTTTCTGGTCACTCAACCGCAGAGATCGTAAGCCAAGATGTTGGGATGTTTCGAGCACAAGCCTCATTTCATCCAGCCTGAATCTGAACCAGACACAGAGAAATACAAATCACTGCCGCCTCGGTGCACTTTGAGAAATATCAGAGAGTTAGACAACTCAAGACACGGTTGGATGAAAGTTACTCATCCCATCTGGGGGAATGGCTGCAGACAGATGGAGATGAATATAAACATGTAGATAATACATTAAAAAAAAAATACTCTACACACCAGAATTTCTGCAATGTAGAACATAAGGTGTGTACACTTGGCTATACAAGGACTAACAAACATCTAACGGGGTACTTTTTGTTATTATTTCACTTTTGGAATCAAAGCCCATCGATGCCTATTTGCGACAGAAACAAACAAAACTGCTTTTTCTTCTTCTGTTTCCCTCCTCCCACTCACTTCTTACTCACACCCGCGATCGCTGCTGTTATTTGTCGTCGTCGTCGTCGTCGTCAAAGCCGGCTGCCAAGCAGTTCGCGAAACCAATCCGGGCCGAGAGCGAGAGAGCGGATTTCCGGTGTCACCGTGACGCAACCGGCGGCGCCAAACCCCATCGTCTCGCCCGCCGAGCCAGCGCTCGTTAACGGGGGGGGGGGGGGCGATCCGTTGTTATTGGAGGGGGGGGCGGTTTGGGCGGGATTTGCTGACAATACGGAGAATGCCGACGTGACACCGGCTCTTATCCGCTAATCTGGTTATGCCGCCGAGACGCCTCGATGGAGGCGGGGCTCCTCCGGCCTGCCCCAGCCTCCGCGGCGCCATCAATTTTACATCAAGAGACAACGGGAGTCGCAGCAGGTGTCGCGTCAGGCTCGCGGGAGCTTTTTGTGCCCAGGTGGCAGATCTCAGACTCGCGTCCCAGTTAACTTCCGTCGCCTCGGTCATTAAAACCCCCTCAAAGTTACTAAAAGATGAAAAAAACAAAAAAAAAAAACAAAACACCCCCCCACAGCTGTGCGGTTTTAATGGCAAATGTCTGAGTCTGGTGCGCGTGGCGGCAAAAAAAAAAACTACCTATGAAATTTAACTATTCAGGCAAATTCTTGCTACGTCTCGTGCAAATCATTTTTATCGGGGAGCGCTGCACGCCCTGGGTGCACTAAAAAAGGAAAATGACTGCGGCGCTTCCAACGCAGATATTTTACATTGCGTGCGTCGAGCTCGCGCGGACGTTCTCTTCGGCGGTAGATTTCCATATTGATGTGTTTAAATATAGTGTTCTGTCAATCATCCACGCGGCGCCGGCTGCGGGATAAAACCGCCAAATGCAAAGAAAGTGCAGCGGCGCTACGAAGTTAATAGCGCTGAAGCATTTCAGTTTTTTTTTTTTTTTTTTTTTTTTTTACCACCGTGTCGCAAGCGAAGTACTTGAGGAAAGCAAGACAGAGTTTTTTTTTTACCGTGCAGCGGTTATTACCGTCTGACTGCGGCAAGAGGGCAAAATTATTAGAGTCGCTTCAATTATGAATGAGGTGTCAAGGAAACGTAGAAACACGTATCCATATAAACGTCCAAAACGCTCGCAGCGCCCCCTGCAAAGTGAAAGAGCCGAGGGCTTCGAAGTCACAAGCAGCGATATGGGCTGCGCTGGGACTTCCTGTGGCGGCGTTGCCGGCATGTTTCATAAATCTACGGGATTTATTTAACTTCTGAGGGAGAGGGGGGGAAAAAAAAAACAACCCTAAAGTCCTAAAAAACAAAAGGGGGACAACAATGGCGCTCTCTCTTGACGGTGACGCTGTACACAGAGGGTAGAGGTAATTATTCTGTTCTCAAAGAGATCTCTCAAGTGTTTTGGCTGTTTGTGCATCGAGAGTTCCGTCTCCGCGACTCCTTTGACGGGTTTTTTTCGGCTCCCGAGCCTCACGGGTTATCGATACGATTACCGATGAGAAAAACAGATGAAGAAAAGAAAAGAGCTTTTTTTTAGCAACAAAGGAAAGTTTGAAAGACTCTACAAATATATGTATATATATATATATATATATATATATATATATATATGTATATGTATATATGTAGATGTATATATCATTCATTCATTCATTTTCCATACCCGCTTAGTCCCGAGCTCAGGGTCACGGGGGTATACATATATGTATACATATATATATATATATACATATATATATATATATATATATATATATATATATATATATATATATATATACATATATATATATATATATATATATATTTTTTTTTTTTTTTAAACGATGGCCGTACACCTTGAGGAGACGGATTAAGCTGCCGCGCCCCCCCCATAGGCGACAAAAGATTTTTGGGATAATGGCGATAACCGAGGCCAGCGGGCTTGTTTGTCACGTCTGCCATCTCTGAGAACAATGCGTCACACGCTGTAACACGGTCGGAGGAGGACGAGGAGGAGGGGGTGGAGGAGGAGGGGGAGGAGGAGGAGGAGGAGGAGGGGGAAAGAGGCCAGACGGGGACAAGAGGAACACCGACGCTTGTGAATCCAGGCGTAGTTGCACATCGACTCCACTAGGTGAGTCTGGACCGGGGGTGCACCAGACAGTGGCAGCTGTTCTGCGGAGTGTCAGCGTGAGTCAGAGTGAGGCAGCCAGGGGCCGACTGACCGGTGGTCACATGGTGCCGGCGCTCTTCGCGGGGGTTAACCACGGAGCGACTCGCTTCAGATTAAGGTTAACGCTCTCGTCTCGCTGCTCCCGCCACCTTCCATGTCGAGCATCCTCGT